>NC_134784.1:14114438-14119438 GCF_046742065.1 Oratosquilla oratoria
GGAGGGAGGAGAGAGGGAGGGAGGAGAGAGGGGGAGGTAAGTGGGAGGGAGGGGGAGAGGGAGGGAGGAAGGGGGAGAGAACATAAGACCACAATGGAGAAAACTGCAAGAGACCATAAGGCCTACACTAGGCAGCTCCATGAGGAGAGAGGGTGGGAGACAGAGTGGGAGAGGAAGGGAGAGGAAGAGAGAGAGAGAGAGAGAGAGAGAGAGAGAGAGAGAGAGAGAGAGAGAGAGAGAGAGAGAGAGAGAGAGAGAGAGAGAGAGAGAGGGAGAGAGAGAGAGAGAGGGAGAGAGAGGGGGAGGGAGAAAGTGGGAGAGAACATAAGAATGGAGGAGACTGCAAGAGACCATAAGGCCATGAAGAGTGTGGGAGGGTAAGTGGGAGGGAGGGGGAGAGGGAGGGAGGAGAAAAGGGGAGAGAGAACATAAGAACACAATGGAGGAGACTGCAAGAGACCATAAGGCCTCCACTAAGCAGTTCCATGAGGAGAGAGGGAGGGAGAAAGAGTGGGAGAGAGGGAGGAAGAGGGGGAGGAAGAGAGGGAGAGAGGGATGGAGAGAAGGGAGCGGGTTCCATACCGGAGGGGGTAACATGCCTTATGCTTAAACGGAGAATCAAGACCCGAAACCACAAAATGACATCGCAAACAACGACTCTATTTACTCTCAGCATAAGATCTACAATAGCTAACCCACTGTGTCTCGTCCTACCGTCCCATGGCATTGTCCTTAGCCTTAGGCACCTGAAGATTTCAAAAGGTGTGTTCAGGGAATAGATATTTCCCTAAAAGCCAGGAAAGGGGAAATAAATCCCCCTGAAAGTTGTGTTCAGAGGATATTTCCCTAACAGTCGGGGAAAGAAAGAGTGTTTAGAGAATAAAGCCTAAAAGTCGGTGAAGGGGAAAATCCCGTAAAAGGAGTGTTCAGGGAATATTTCCCTAAAAGTCGGGGGACGGGGAAAATTACCAATAAAAAAAAAGTGTCTTCAGGAAATATTTCCCTAAAAACCGGAAAAAAAATCCCCCCCAAAGTTGACCATCAACCAAGGAGATCCATTCTCGACTGCTCTAAGATGACATCTGTGTGGGAGTGGGTGGGCAGTCTTTGACAAACCCAAACGTAATTTGTATACTTATACATTCTCGTATTCAATTTTTTTTTTTTTTTTTTTTGGGGGGGGGGCATCCAAACCTGACACACGACGTATGACAAATATTCAAACATGTCTTTCGTTGCTGTTGCGTCAATACACGCTGCTGTTAGTGATGTTGGTAAAATACGTGGTGACATATACGCGGGACAACCTGGGGCCTGGCTGAGGGCTAAACACACACACACACACACACACACATAGACACACGAAGACAAAGAAAAGACAGAGGGAGCGAGAGCGAGATAGCCTCTACAGACGAATGACCGGAGGACACCTAGCAACCCCCGCCCCGCCCCGCCCCGCCCCGCCCCTACCAACCAGCCCCGCCATCTATTTGAACTGAGTTTGTTAAGGAATAGTATGATGAGTTAAGTTAATGTTAAATTAACGACTTAGTAATCATATAGTGAGACGATAACTTTCTAGGTTGTAAGGGACATGGAACGGCCTAATGTAGGCTTTATGGTCTCTTGCAGTCCCCTCCATTCTGGTGTTCTTCTGTTCTTATGGGCGATCCCGCCTCGATTCAATTTCAACTCCTTGCCAAACTCACCTGATTAAAATCTCTTGGCGACAGCTCGAGACAAGCCCCGCCCATTTTCACTGAATGAGGCGGTTCGAATCCCGCAAGTCAGCTAATTAAAATCGCAAAAAGATAAATAACCCCCATGAGGCAATTTTCACTGTCTTCCAACTTTCCCGCCACGCGAGGTGGTTAGGTATGACAGCCTCTGTCACACTTCGAAGATTTAAGGCCGGATAACCTTAGCCTAAGCGCAAACTGAGACGCAGGCGACATAGCAAAGGTAAACTTCCTGTTGCTGAAATGCTTCTAAATGTAGTACCACACCACTTAAGCGAGAGAGAAGTTCAACCTGTACCTCAATTCAGCAACAAGAAGTCTGCCTTTGCCCTGTGCTGCGTCGCCTGTGTCGCCTGCATCTCAGTTTACGCTTCGGCTTAGTGACGTCACGCGATGACTTGCGGGATTCGAACTGCCTCAGCTCTCTCAGCCACCACGCTCTCCAAACAATTCCTATTCATATATTTCAATTACAGAACTTTATGGATCGGGATGATAGGTGGCAATGGGTACGGAACTGCCTAATGTAGGCCTTAGGGTCTCTTGCAGTTTCCTCCATTCTTATGTTCTTATGTTGATTTAAATCACTCGTGGGGCGAACACCGAAGAACATACCGACAGGAGACCTTTTGGTCCATAACTAGGTCGGATTCCTGAAGCAGGATATATTTTCTTTGGCCAGGTTCCTACACCTTGGCTATAGTCTGGCGCCAGGCATAAAGAAAGCAATAAAGCCCGCCATAAAGGTGTTATGACAACCATGGATGGTGGAGGCGACGAGCATTGTCGAGATCTCTACCAACAAGGGGAAGGAGGGGGTGGGGGAAAGGGGGGAAAGGGATGGGAGAGAGTGGGCGAGGGCAGGGGGGAAAGAGTAGGGGGAGAGTGGGTGGGGAGGGGGGAAAGGGAGGGGGTGAGTGGGCGAGGGAAGGGGGGAAAGAGTAGGGGAGAGCGGGTGGGGAGGGGGGAAAGAGAGGGGGTGAGTGGGTTGGGGAGGGGGAAAGGGAGGAGGAGAGTGAGTTGGGAAAGGGGAGAAAAGGAGGGGAAGAGTGCGTGGGGAGGAGGAAGGAGGGAAGAGGTGAGAAGGAGAGAGTGGGTGAGGGAGAGGGGAGAATAGAGAAGGATAGAGTTGGTGGGGGGAAAGGGGGAGGGTGGGGGAAAGGGGGAGGGTGGGGGAAGAGTGGGTGCGGGGAGGGGGGACCCTTCGTGGTAAGACGATCCTCCCCCCCACGCGCGCGCACACACACACACACACACACACACACACACACACACACACACCTCCCTTTCTGTGACAACAAAGAGATACAGAAATGTGTGTTGGAACAACGTCGTCAACATTTTTGACAAAGAGTGTTGGCACGGTTGGCAACATGCCTCGTTCTTACGCCCCCCATCCCCCCTAAAAAAAATGGGGGGAGGGGGTTTGTGTTCGAACTCATTCGCGTATAAAACACTTTTTTTATTTGTTGCCAGCATTGATGAAACTCAAGTCTACAAAACGCTGATACATTGAGATAACAGAGAACTAGAGAATGAGAGAGAGAATGTGAAAGGGAATGAGAGAGAGAGAGAGAGAGAGAGAGAGAGAGAGAGAGAGAGAGAGAGAGAGAGAGAGAGAGAGAGAGAGAGATAGGGACAGAGAGAGAATGAGAGATAGAGAACTTACTCGAAACTTACTCGATTTATTGATCACTAGCCGCGAAAGCATGGCAACTGATGTAGAAGTCGGTGAATCTGTTGCAAATAGCGATCACAACTTAGTCAGATTCAAACTCCTAAACAATTTTAGAATAGATACTTGTGCTTCTAAAATACCCGATTTCAGTAAAGCTCAGTTCATAGAACTACGTCAGGAGCTTCAGCTTACAGATTGGGAGGCAAAATTAAACGAAAGACCTGTAGATCAGATGTGGGAAATATTTCAAAATACGCTCACTAAGATGATTCAAACTTACATTCCTTTTAAGGACAGACGTCCCCCAAATCAGGCTCGCCCAAAGTGGCTCGACAAAGAAACTGAAAAAAGTATTGCTAAAAAGAGACAGGCTTATAAGAAATATAAGTGCTCGGGTGCATCTAATGACTATGAAAGTTATGTATCAATACAGAGAGATTTAAAAAAGACAATAAGAAAAAGAAAACGACAATACGAAATGAACATCGCTGAGAAATCCAAAGAGAATCCCAAAGAATTCTATAGTTACATTAGAGATAAAAAGGTTGTTAGGAATCACATTGGTCCACTATTATCTGCTGACGGTCAACTTGAATATTCAAATGAAGGAATGTGTAATCTCTTAAACAATTATTTTAGCTCCGTATTCGTAAACGAAACACCTCAAAGTGAATTCCAAACTGAAACCTGTGAAAAGTCTGGGGTAAACTTACTCACTACGGTAAATATAACAAAAGAAACAATTAAAAGGTGTATAGACAAACTCAAAGTTAATAAAACACCAGGGCCTGACGGTTGGCATCCAAGAATCTTAAAGGAAATGAAAAATGAGATTGTTGTTCCATTAGAAATTATTTTCAAGAAATCCATCATATCCGGAGATGTCCCAAGAGAATGGAAGCTAGCTAACGTTACTCCCATATTCAAAAAAGGTGACAAAAAGAAACCAAATAACTATAGGCCTATTAGTTTGACTTCGATCGTAGGAAAAATAATGGAAACTATCATCAGAGATGCTATCGAATATCATTTAGAAAGTAACCGTTTGATAAATGATAGCCAACATGGTTTCAGACGGAAACGTTCTTGCGTGACTAACTTACTCGAATTCTACAACACAGTTGTCTCGAATTATGACAAAAGAAACAATATAGATTTAATATATCTAGACTTTGCAAAAGCTTTTGATACCGTCCCACACGAAAGACTACTTACTAAATTAGCTTTGCATGGAATAAGTGGTAGCCTATTAGGTTGGACTAGTAATTGGTTGAAAGGTCGAAAACAGAGAGTTGTTTTAAATGGAAAAACTTCTGGATGGAAAAGTGTTGCAAGTGGAGTTCCTCAGGGTTCCGTTCTTGGGCCACTTCTATTCATAGTATATATAAATGATATAGACCATGGACTAAAATCTACTGTTTCCAAATTTGCTGATGATACAAAACTGTGCGGAGTGGCAAATGATCACTCAAACCAATTAGATATTCAAGAAGATTTAGATAAATTACAGCAATGGTCTGAAAAGTGGCTAATGAAATTTAATACAAGTAAATGCAAGGTAATGCACATAGGTAAAAATAACA
>NC_134784.1:14129438-14146938 GCF_046742065.1 Oratosquilla oratoria
ATCGTCGTCGTCGGTGGTGGTTGTGGTTGTGGTTGTTGTTTATTGCTATCATTATCGTTATTATTATCATTATCGTTATCATTATCATTATCGTTATTATTATCATTATCGTTATTATTAACATTATCGTTATTATTGTTATCATTATCGTTATTATTATTATCATCGTTATTATTATTGTTATCATTATCGTTATTATTATTATCATCGTTATTATCATCATTACTATTACCATTACTGTTATTATCGTTATCATTACTGTTATTGTTATATATCATTATTACTGTTATTATTGTTATTATTACTATTATCATTATCATTGTCATTCATTATCAATCATTATTATTGGGCGACGCGGTATCTCAATGGATACCGTGTCGAACACATGAGCAGGTGGTTGTGAGTTCGGTTCCCAGGACCTGCTGCGTGTTTATGGAGTTCGTTCCCGACAGCCCTGGCCAGGCGGGGAGGCGACCCAAACATCGGGAGAGAGAGAAAAAAAAAAAAAAAAAAAAAAAAAAAAAAAAACACATGGCAATGTTCTACCAGGGGGTTCTCACGTCCCACTGCGTGAGAGGGAAACTGTGCGTCAATTAATTATCAATATTATTTATTGCCATTATTATTATCCCTATTACTATCATTATTATTATAACTTTATTATAACTATATTTTTTCAAGATGCGTCATCGTTTGAAGAGAGGGTTGGATTGACAACCCCTAAAGCTTTCCTAAACGGGACCCGTGACGTCATTTCCAGCGCTCCAAAAATTCGATCTCACAGCCGCTTTCACCGCTCTGTGTTGTCCCGCAACGTGGCAATAAAAAATCCATAAACCTTTGTCAACTATGCAAAGTCACGGGCGTAGGAGGCACAGAGAGAGAGAGAGAGAGAGAGAGAGAGAGAGAGAGAGAGAGAGAGAGAGAGAGAGAGAGAGAGAGAGAGAGAGAGAGAGAGGAGACAGAGAGGAGAGAGAGAGAGAGAGAGAGAGAGAGAGAGAGAGAGAGAGAGAGAGAGAGAGAGAGAGAGAGAGAGAGAGAGAGAGAGAGAGAGAATGTTTTCTCCAGAAACTTCATTTAACATGATTATATATATATATATATATATATATATATATATATATATATATATATATATATATATATATATTATAATATTTGTACATACAATATACGAGTTAAAAATTTAATTTCTATAAGGATACTTTGTACAATTTCATGATCATTCTTGGATACAATGCATATTTTGATCTTAGAAAAATATCCTTTTTCTTAGACTGATACTTTTACCATTACCGTTTTCCACCTCACTTATTCCCAATTTCTTTTTCCAGATTTTGTGAAGTTTTCTTTACAATTTCCACTTGAGTATCCATTTTGTTCATTACAGCTGTCGTATGTGTCTTTTTTATTTTTCCTTTGTCCTCTTCTTTATTACCTACACGTTCTTTGTTTCCAAAATCGTCGCATCGAAGTAAGATTTCTCTTCGGTTCCCAATTTTTTTCCTTTGCATATCGACGACATGACGTCATCAATTTCTACTTCGAAAACGGAAAAACAAACCTGTGACGTCATATCCGGAGAGCATCCTTATACACTCCCCCACCTCACCGCTTTGAAGTTATATAAGACCTAATCCCCCCACTTATTTCCTCACAGAAATAAACTAGTCATACATAAAAACCACTAGCTAATCCTTCCAACATAACGGGTATTTTTAGACATTTTCTATTTAATATGAATGCGGGCACATGATTCTATTCGTTCTGGATGTAAACCTCACAGCCAAAGATTTAAATATTTTGTAATTAAATATTTCATCATTACGTAGATCTAGACTACCTGTCGGCCATTCTGTCTGCCGTCAAGCGATTCATAATCATATGGAATTTGAAACTTACATCATCAACATTGTCATCTTCCCCACCATCATCTGCGACAGCATTTTCACTCTCACCATCTCCGACAACATCAATATCTTGCAACACGGGCACCAACTCCACCATCAAATTCATCACCAACACCACCAGCATCACCACCACCGCCGACCTGATGCAGCTGGCTGGCAGGCAGGCAGGCACGCACAGGTAGTGGCCGAAGCAATAATCATGATTGGCCGGGGAGTGGGGTAAAGGGTGCAATGGGAGGAGGGCTGGATGTAAAAATTAAAGGGAAGGGAAGGGATGGGAAGGGAATGGTAAAGGACAGGAAGGGAAGGGAAGGGGGGAAGAAAGGGGAGGGAAGGGAAAGGAAGAGGAGGAATTGGTAAAGGAGAGGAAGGGAAGGGATGGGGAAGGAAAGGAAGGGGAAAAGAAAAGGAAGGAGAGGAATGGAATGGAAGAGAAAGAGGAAGGAAAGGAACGGATGGGAAAGGAAAGGGAAGGAACGGAAGGGAAAGGAAGGAGAGGCAAGGAAGGAAAGGGGAAAGGAGAGGAAGGGAAGGGAAGGTAAAGGAAGGGGAAGAAGGAAAGGGGGAGGAGGGGAAGGGGAGGGGAAGGGGAAGGGAGAGAGGAGGAGAGGAAGGAGTAAGGAAGGGAGAAGAGAAGGGAGAAGAGAAGGGAAAGGAGAAGGGAGAAGAGAGGGGAGACGGGGTGGGAGGGCGGGCACAGATTGCGAAAGGAGACATGGAAGAAAACGAGGAAAAGGCGTCAATGGAGACAAGAGGTGAAGGAAGAGACATAAAGGCGGAGATAAAAAAAAAAAAAGGTTTGGAGTAACTGCGATCGAATGGAGGGCACCTAGGAGGGTAAAATGGAGGGAAACGTGGAGGTGAAATGTCGGAGGAGAAACGACGCAAAAGGAAGAGGAAAGGAGTGGAGAGGAGAAACTTAAGAAAATACCGCAAAATTGGAAATGATACGGGAGGGAGAGAAGGAGGGAGGGAGGGAAGGAGGGAGGGGGAGAGAGAGAGAGAGAGAGAGAGAGAGAGAGAGAGAGAGAGAGAGAGAGAGAGAGAGAGAGAGAGAGAGAGAGAGAGAGAGAGAGAGAGAGAAGGGGTAGGGGTGGAGGGGTATAGGGGAGTTTGTGGAGGGGGAGTGTAAACACGAAGGAGAGAGCGGTTCTGAGGGGAAGGGGAGGAGGGGGGAAAGTCTAACAAGAGAGGAAAGATGGAATGACAATGATAGAGAGAAGGCGGGAAGATAAAGGCAAAGAGGAGGAGGATAAGGAAGAGGTGAAGAAGGAGGAAGAGGTGGAAGGAGAGGAGGAGGAAAATGGAAAAATGGAGTAAAGAAGACAAGCGGAAGGATGATGGTAATTAAGAATGGACGAAGAGTGAAAGGGGAACAGAGGGAGGGAGAGAAGGAAATATATGGGAACAAGAAAAGAGTAAGAGGGGGAGAGTGAGTGAAAGTGAGAGAGAAGGAGAGACGGAGAGAGAGAGAGAGAGAGAGAGAGAGAGAGAGAGAGAGAGAGAGAGAGAAAGAGAGGGTGAGAAGGATGGGGAGAAATATAAATAGACAGAGAAATAAAGATAGGGAGAAAGGGAGAAAAGGAGACAGAGAGATAGTTAGAGTGAGAGTCTACCCTGATTCCTGGTTATTAGTTAAGATCAGGTTCAAGCTCTTTGGCACCCTCAGTAGCGTTATCAGTAGAGCGGCCGACTGGCAATACGTCGGTCCTGGGATCGATCCTATCGTCAGGCGGGATAATTACTTCCAAGATTTACTGGAACGAGTGATTTCCTCCAACATATATATATATATATATATATATATATATATATATATATATATATATATCTTTTTTTCAACCACAAATCACTTTTAATTCCATGCCATCGCAGTCGAGACTGAAGAATCGCTCGATGGAGGCATCCGTTGGAAATTGAAACGTGGACGAGCCGAGGATTCGAACCCAGCTAACCCGTAACAAAGTTACAGTGACTTAAACCAATACGCTATCAAGAGAGATTGGTTTAAGTCACTGTAACTTTGTTACGGGTTAGCTGGGTTCGAATCCTCGGCTCGTCCACGTTTTAATTTCCAACGAATGCCTCCATCGAGCGATTCTTCAGTCTCGACTGCGATGGCATGGAATTAAAAGTGATTTGTGGTTGAAAAAATATATTAATTGATCACTGGGAACCATTCAGTGTAAATGTATATATATATATATATATATATATATATATATATATATATATATATATATATATATATATCAAGTACCGTAGGTGTCGTAACACATGAATAAAATAAAACTTAAACCCACTCTCGGAGAAAGATAAGCTGAGATACAGAGTAAAACCGTATATTTCGACCACTAACTGTGGTCCTCTTCAGCAGGGTTTAAGTTTTATATATATATATATATATATATATATATATATATATATATATATATATATATATATATATATATATATATATATATATGCAAAGTAGACCACTTGGAAAAAGAAACTAACGAAGCAGAGCGCTTTCGTATATTACATCTTCAGTGCAACAAGATGTAATATACGAAAGCGCTCTGCTTCGTTAGTTTCTTTTTCCAAGTGGTCTACTTTGCATAAGTGAACACACGTACCCGTGTTCTTATTAGCATATATATATATATATATATATATATATATATATATATATATATATATATATATATATATATTTGCGATCAGTTCATTTTATGAAGAACCTATGAAAGATTTTTTTCTTATACCTGAGGTTTTATATTGGCTATTTTCTATACTATGAATATACTATGTAAGAACTTATTTTTTCTTTTCCTCTGAACCTTTACACACTCACACACACACACACACACACACACACACACACACACACACATATATATATATATATATATATATATATATATATATATATATATATATATATATTTGTAAATGGCTACACGCATCAAGCCGAGTGGGGTGAAGTGGAAGGGGAGGGGAAATGGTGGTAAATTGATGTCAAAGGAAGAGGGGCGGAGGGTTGCCAGTAGCCCCTACTCCAACACTAACCTCCCTCAATTCAGCTTCAGGAGGTCAAAAGGACGAAGACGCCCCTTCAGCATTTCCTTCTGAAGTCGCACTTCTACTCCAACCTCGAGTATTTCCGACCTTGGTCCTCCTACTCCTCCTCCTCCCTCCCTCGTAGCCAAGGTCACGGATTCCTGACCTTCCCGTAAGGTCGATGATCTTATGCAAATTAACGGATCATCACGAGAGAGACACAGTGAGAGAGAGAGAGAGAGAGAGAGAGAGAGAGAGAGAGAGAGAGAGAGAGAGAGAGAGAGAGAGAGAGAGAGAGAGAGAGAGAGAGAGAGAGAGAGAGAGAGAGAGCATAAGAATGAAGGAAACTGCAAGATACCATATGGCCTACACTAGGCAGTTCCACGAGAGAGAGAGAGAGAGAGAGAGAGAGAGAGAGAGAGAGAGAGAGAGAGAGAGAGAGAGAGAGAGAGAGAGAGAGAGAGAGAGAGAGAGAGAGAGAGAGAGAGAGAGAGAGAGAGAGAGAGAGAGAGAGAGAGAGAGAGAGAGAGAGAGAGAGAGAGAGAGAGAGAGAGAGAGAGAGAGAGAGAGAGAGAGAGCCACAAGTCCTCTTTCACCCTCGAGCACTCCCTCGAGTTCCACCTATACGCGTGACGCATGCTGAAGGACGACGTTCCACAAGGATCATCCCGAGTCCCAGTTCCATTATCAAGAGACCTACTATGTCTAATGACGTCATTATGACGACCCAATCCCGCCACCAGCAATGACCTTATCGCTATGAATAATCGCACTCATTGCTTCTCATCCTGGTCTCCATTTCATTTGTCTCCCAAGCGCGCGCGCATTTATGTATTCGTATGTACACACATAAATACATTTCATCAACACGGCGCCAAGTGTATTTCATCAATGTGGTGTCAATGTCGAGATGAAGGGAGTTTTCGTGTGAGCGTGCAAGGGGAAATGATGTATGGGGCAAGTGTATTTATCTTACGAGTATGTCGCGCGCGCGCGCGCGTGTGTGTGTAAGCTTGAATTATTTCCTTCTTGTGTTAAAGAACTTCAGGTGTGAATGGGGTATGTATGGGTCATCAATATGTCACCACAACCCACTCACACACTGTAGCATAAGAACAAAGGAGGCTGCAAGAGACCCTAATGTCTACACAAGGCAGTTCAATGTCCCTTACCTAGTGCAGGCCTTTATATACATTTAAGGATATTGGCTGGTGCCAGGGTATTCCATTCGGCTTTGGGACACTCACACAAATACATACATAAGAAAAAAAAAATATATATATATATGAAATAAAAATAGGCACAGCCTTTGCTACTGATAGTGAGTCAAGGAGGCACTTGTTACTTATCAGCTGATGTCAGCAGTTAGCCATAAATCTAACTTCTGTCTTCCTGGACAGTTTGTCCACAAAGACAAAATCGCTGGTAAAATAGAGCCCATAACAACAACAACAACGGCAACACTGGTAAAATAGAGCCCTGTAACAACTATAACATCAACACTGGTAAAATAAAATCCTTAACAACAACAACAACAATAGAACACTGGTAAATTAGTGCCCATAACAACAATGAGAACAACAACACTAACCCTATAACAACAACGACGACACTGGTAAAATAGACCCCATAACAACAACAACTCTGGTAAAATAAAGCCCATAACAACAACACTGGTAAAATGGAGCCCATAACAACAACGACAATGATACTGGTAAAATAGAGCCAATAACAACAACAACACTGGTAAGATAGGTCCCATAACGACAACAACGACGACAAAATATTGGTAAAATAGAGCCCATAACAACAACATCAATGCTGATAAAACAAAGTCCATAACAACAACAATGCTGGTAAGATAGAACCCTTGGCAACAACAACACTGGTAGAATAGAGCCCATAACAACAACACCAACATTACTGGTAAAATTGAGCCCAAAACGACAACAACAAGAACAAAAATTCTTTACAGATTCCGTCCGGATCACCAAAGCCAAAATTCCTCCTTTGAAAGCGAGGCATAGGTTGGCATAGCCACATTACTTACGAATGAGACCTCTGTTCAGCACTAAATATAAGAACACACAATATTGGAGGATACTGTAAGAGACCGTAAAGCCTACACTAGGCAGTTCCATGTCCATTACCACCTATCATCCCCATCAATAAAGTTATATAAACCTTCTCTTGAAACAACCAATAGTTTAGGACCAAAATCTAAAATTGTCCAATTTAAATCCATTACTGTAGTCCTACCCTGTTGTCTATGATGACCATGCCTGGATCACCCCTGCTCAGGCCCTTGACCCATTTGAATACCTCTACTGGATCACCCCTCACTCTACGTCTTTCCAGAAAGTGTGTGTTATGGTGCCTAAGTCTGTCTTCGTAACGTAAATTTCTGAGCCCATGTATCAGTGGACTCTAAATGGCTGAGACCTTCCAAGCCAGACGATATTTCTTCACCTGTGGGTAATCCTGTGAGATGCTGATCGAAACACACTAACCCTTGGGCCAGTCCATCGACGACAGAGCGCCCGGCAGGCTGGTGACCAAAGTGACGCTCGATCCAGCGACCCGCCAGTGGGTCAAAGACCACTCCGGCCCTGCCATCTCCCCCTCCCCACTCCTTCCCTCTCTCTATCATAATACGGGGCAAGATGACCTTCATAAGTCATTCACACAATGGATGTCGCTCCTCAGTCAGACAGGTTGTCCAATATGCCCATGGAGACATCCGACAAACTGAGAGATCCCAGGCAGGAAACCAATCGTCCTTGACGTCAAGAGGATTCACTCACACACACACACACACACACACACACACACACACACACGGAGAGAGAGAGAGAGAGAGAGATATATACAAATCTATATAGCACTGGACCCAATATCACCTCCCATTCGAAGTCCCCTACACACACACATTTTATATATATATATATATATATATATATATATATATATATATATATATATATATATATATATTGTGCTGGTCCATAACGCATACATAAACATTTTACTGCCACAGTTTGAGCTATACGAGGATCTGGAACCTCGTAGGAAGGAATCAAGGGAGAGACAGAGACGAGCGAGACTGTGGAGAGGAAGGGGAGACTATACAAACGGCCAAAATCCCCCACGTGCCTGCAAAATGTATAATAAACAAATTGATTAATTAACTGATATATGAGTAAATTATCAATAAAACAAAACGACAATTTCATTGACATCAAAGTGAAGTGAAGAGGTTGGGTGGGGGAGGCCTTTTGGATTCACGAATGACTGATGACTTACGGGTGATGTACCTCACTCATGTCTTTCTGGATAGCTTTACATGGAGAAATACCCCTCCTATAGAAGGAATATCCGTCCTAAAGAAGGAGTAAAAGAATCCCTCCTGAAGAAGAAATATCCCTCCTGAAGAAGAAATATCCCTCCTGAAGAAGAAAAAACCCTCCTAAAGTAGAAGAAATGTCCCCCCTGAAGAAATACCCTCCCTGAAGCAGAAATATCCTTTCTGAAGTACAAATATCCCTCCTGAAGGAGTATCCTCCTGCAGCAGGAGTACCCATCCTGAAGAAGGCACCCTAAGCGACTGCGGTTCTTCCAATGAACCATTGATCCACCGAGGGCTCTACATCGAAGTTTAGGGCCAAAAACTTGTGGGACCCGTCCAGCTGCAGTAGTTCGAGCGACGTGTGCCAAGGCACTTCGGACTTTGTTCCCGGACGTCGTAGGGGCAAGAATGGCGTCGGACTTTGGGCGAGGCGCCAGAAATACAATGTAAACGCCTTCTCAGGTCATGGGTGTTCCGGATAAACGGGGCTATTTCTCCGTTCCGGATAAACGAGGGAATTTCTCCGTCCCAGATAGACGGAGGAATTTCTTTGTTCCGCATAAATGGAAGAATTTCTCTATTCCGGAATAACGGGGAGTTTTTCTGTTTCTGATAAACGGCATTTTTTTCAGTTCTGGTAAAGAGGAAATGTTCTTATTCCGATGTAAAGAGGCTCTCCCCACCCAACCACACACCCGGTTAAGAGGATATATATATATACTGTATATATATATATATATATATATATATAAATATATATATATATATATATATATTACGGTAAAGAATAACATTTAATTCTGGTTAAAAAAGGAGAGATTCTGTTCCAATCAAGATCCTCGTTCCGATAAAGAAGTTATTTAGTTCTGGTTAAGAAAAAAAGATTTACTTTTTCGTGTCACCAGACGAATTTATCAATCTCCGTGGCGCCAATTTCGTAACGAAAGGCTCATGGCCTCTCTCGATTAACCCCTTCCATACCGGGTGGCCATTATAACTGGCTGCCGTCAGGCGATTTCATTCACGTACAGTGGCCTTTCCAAGCTGAATAAAGTCTGGTCGTACATACAATGGTCTTTAATATTTTATTCCCCTTATGGGGGGTAGCCGCATAAAATTATATATATATATATTATATATATACATATATATATATATATACATATATATATACATATATATATATATATACATATACATATATATACTTATACATATACATATATGTGTATATATATATATATATATATATATATATTTAGATGATGGAGAACATAATTTGTCTAAAATATTTAATATATATATATATATATATATATATATATATATATATATATATATATATATATATATATATATATGCTAATACTAATAATAATATTGACATTCCCTTCACTCCGTTCCATTCCTGTCTTTCGGTGTTATTCCCAGAACTGGTCTTCCCTCTGTGTTCCCCTTAGCTTCGTCAATTTCCAAGACCATAGATGGGCTTGTACACTGATTGTAAACCCAAACACTCATGATTATGCTAAATGGGCTGAATACAGATCATGGAGGTGTTATAAAAAATGTATCAAAATTGGCCTATACATTGATTGTAAACACAAACTCTCATGAAAGGCGAATGTAGAAGGAAAAAAGCCATGACTAAACATGTCGAGTGCGCCACTGGACAAAGAAAGGATCCGACACTCTGGCGTCCTGTTTTTGGTGCATGAAGACGCCGTCTCCGCACACACGGAGCAAAAACATCGACGGATGGCTCAAGTTGATGCACTGGCCTGGTGGTGCTTATGGGTCTGAACCAAGACGGGTGACGGCCCAGAGTGGAGTTTGATGGAGTGTGTGTGTGTGTGTGTGTGTGTGTGTGTGTGTGTGTGTGTGTGTGTGTGTGTGTGTGTGTGTGTGTGTGTGTGTGTGTGTGTGTGTGTGTGTGTGTGTGTGTGTGTGTGTGTGTGTGTGTGTGTGTCCGTGTGTGTGTGCGTGCGCGTGTTTGTGCGTGTGTATACTAATTACCTCGGTCACCAAGTGCCCAAAATTAATCAAGGCACTCCTGAATGCCACAGTGCCGCTTGACGAAGAAATTCGTAAAAAAAATTCACACACTATTTGCTGAACCTTTTCAACCCATCCACGCGCACACACACACACGCACCCAACCCCAAACCCCCGACCTGTGTTTCGACAACCTCAAAGAGACCCAACGCCCGATCTCCACACAACCTCACCCACTGTTCCTCTTTGCCTCACCGATCTCCCTCCACCACCACCACCACCACACACGGACCCAATGACCTGGACCGAACTTCACCCTCCCTCTGTACACACTTGCTCTCGCCCCGTGTGAGCGTTGATGATGTGTGTGATGTTGCATTAGACCTTCCGAGAGAGTTTCATCCATTTGGAAATGAACTGTGAGAGCTTGTAGGAATACAAACGGAGGTGAATATAGACATAATAGAGACTCTCTCTCTTTCTCGCCTTACCTCCCCCCTCCCCCCCCTCCCCACACTATCTTTCTCTTATACAAATATAATTCACATATACACATAAACATACATAAACACATACGACACACACGTACAAACGCACGCACGAGCTTGTGTTGGAGCGATCAAAGATATATTAAACAGCCTTATCTATAATGAACAAGACTCAAAGAAGCGTTACGACAGACCTCTCCACTCCTCTTCCTCATCCTCATCTTCCTCCTCCCCTCGCCTTCCTTCTTCACGTGGACTTCCACGGTGACTACCTCGCTCCTCCCTCTCCCCCCTCCCCAACTTCTCTTCTACAACGGTCTAAAAGTAAGGTCCTTACGCCACAAGGCGCCTAGATATACCTGAGGCCACCTTTGCCTCTTGTGTGTACGGTATGCCACATACCTACGTGATCTTATTTATTTTTTAAAGGATGTCTTTCTGGATAATACGATAAATATTCTTTGGGGTTACAAAGCCACTGTTACACCTTTTCTTAAGAAATCACGAAATAATTTCATTCCGTTGAGAGAGGGTGAAGATTTTTTCTTTTCTCTCTCTCTCTCTCTCTTAAAGGGGTTAATGGTTTTCTGAATATTAACCCAAAAAATCTACTTCAACATCTTTTGGATGAAGTCGATATATAACAAGGAAACCTTCAATCTTCGTCGTTTTAACAGAAGGTTTGATAACTTCATGGACAGGGATGACAGGTGGTAATGGCCAAGGAACTGCCTAGTGTAGGCCTTACGGTCTCTTGCAGTCTTCTCAATTCTTATATAAGCTTAAGAACATGTAAGCTGACACCTGTTTTATGGAGAGGGATGACAGTAGCTAATGGACATGGAACTACCTAGTGTAGGCCTTATGGTCTCTTGCAGTCTCCTCCACTCTTATGTCAGCTTATGAACATCTGTTTTAGACTGCACCAAGGGGGCTAAATCTGGTGAAATAGTGTTTCAATCAATCAGCCATCGTCCTTTGTTGAACAAGGGCTCTTTGAATTAGAGTTTAGAAGAACTAAAATGCTTTCACTCACCCAACAATCTTTTTTTTTTCTTGCCTGGCCAGGGCTGTCGAGAACCGGTGAGACATGGCGGGTCCCAGGAATCGAACTCACGACCACCTGCTCATGAGTTCGACACGTTATCCGGTGGTGAGGGGGGGGGGCTTTGGTCAACAAGTGTAGGGTTCAATTACTCTTGACTTTTAATTCCAGCGACCACTTTACTGGGGCGTTAAAGACACGCTCAAGGAGGGGGCCCCCCACCCTTGGAAGGGGAGCACCCCCTTCACACACACGTACACACACACGCACGCACGCATACATACACACACACACACACCTAAAGGTATTGAGATTGGAGGTGGGATGTGTGCAGGGAAGAAGGTTTCCTAAAAGAAGAAAAAGAGAGAGAAAGAGAGAGAGAGAGAGAGAGAGAGAGAGAGAGATATTTAAGAGGAACAAGACAAAGAGCAAGACCAAAAGGAAAGAAGATATGTTGACTCAGGAGCAGGAAATGCTACCACACCCTTCTTCTCACCCTCGAGCAGGTGCGAGCATTGTCAGCATCTGACCCCCCCACCCCACCAAGGACATCTGACACACTGGAAGGTCACATGACCACCCATCTTCTGTAGATAATCCTACGGTGGCCAACAGAAAACGTTTCAAGAGTTTAGGTTTAACTGGGAAATAGACAGGAATTGGTTTACCTAGAGAGAAGTTAATGAATGGAATAAACTTGGTAACCATGTAGTGAGCGCTGAAACAATGCGTTGTTTTAAAACAAGATGAGACAATTTTATGGATGGGGATGACATGTGGTTAGGTAGATGGCACTGCCTAGTGGAGGCCTTATGGTCTCTTGCAGTCCCCCTTTCTTATGTCCTTAACAGAAAGTTTAACATAGAAAAGTTCAAATAACTTTATGGATAGGGGTGGCAGGTGGTAAGGTACATGGAACTGTCTAATGTAGGTCTTATGGTCTCTTACAGTGTCCTCCGTTAGTGTGTGAGGTATAACTGAGGTATATGTGTGGGGGGAGCGTTGGGGGAGAAGGGTTGGGGGGGGTAGGGGTTGATCCACAGGATAAATTCCCTTCTGCGCTACAGGAACCACAATCCACTGACAAGGCCGACTGATCACGCATAAACAATGAAATAAATAAATGAATTAATAAATGTCAAGTTCCATTCTTTGTTTATCTCTGTACTGAAAGATTTCTATCAAATAGTGTGTGTGTATGTGTGTGTTCGCGCGCGTGAATGCGTGCGTGTTTGCATGTGTTCGCGCGCGTTAGTGCGTGTGCGGCATCACCGCCACAGACCTTACCACATCACCACCCAGCTTCACTCATTCCATCACACTTCACTGGAGCACTGTCATCGTCGATCACCGACGGAATGCTATAAGCAAGTAAGAGTGAGTGAGTGAGTGAGTGTGTGTGTGTGTGTGTGTGTGTGTGTGTGTGTGTGTGTGTGTGTGTGTGTGTGTGTGTGTGTTTTGGGGGGCATGAGTACACGTATAAAAATACCCGTGTTATTTTTCAACCAGGAACCAGGTGATACGCCTTTTCATAATCCATCAAACTTATCACAAATGGAATGTTGCGCATTATGCACATCATGGCAACACCGATCTTAGCCAAACTTCTCTTTAGTTTCTTTCTCTCTCTCTCTCTCTCTCTCTCTCTCTCTCCCTTTCTCTACCCTTATGTGACACACTATCATAATCACCTTGTCAAGCATCGTATGCAGTCATATAACATTTTTGTCTCAATAGATGTTTGTGTGAACATGTGGAACAACCACCTGATGTACGGTACCTTTCAAGGGCGATAAACATTCTTCTAAGTTCCTCAAATGTAACCAATCAATCAACCATCCTGAGTCCCCTGCTGGACAAAGGCCTCTTTTATAGCATTCAATAACTCACATAACTGCGCTAACCTCTGCCATGTCACTCCTACAAACTTCTCCATCTCGTCCCTCCATCCTCTGTCTCTACTGGTCTCCTTCTTCCACGCTTCCCATCTCGCGGCGTCCACTCAGTAACACACTTGCTCCATCGTTCATAAGTCGTTTGCGCTAACCGACTCCTATTAGGAGTACAGCATTTCGTGTCGCTATCCAAGGAACGGAGATGAATAAAATACCTTCTACCGGCAGACAGAATAAAAGGAAAAGTACCCACAGGTTCACAAGGCCACATGACTTAAGGCCATGTTCACACTTGCAGTTTGAAACGGGTGGATACCGCAAAGTAAATATGTGCGATTGTGTGTGAACGGTTCCATTGACTTACATTATAACTGAACCGCCGCGGTTCAAACCGCTAGTGTGAACAGGGTCTTAGTGACTGTGCATAGAAGAAAGAGAAAAATAAATTAATGATAACAAATAAATTTAATAATGAAAATAATTCGACAATATTTCTCGACTTGAATAAAAATCACCTGACGACACTCAGGTTCAAGCCAAGACTACCTTGTCGCTAATCCAGAGATCCTAACGTCGTTTTTTGGTTGCTTCGACACGCTGTCAACAACACCTTTATCGCTTCATCGCCGACGACGCGCCAACGGGGCACAAACTTCGATGCAGAGATGTGCGGAGATGACGTCATCGCCGTTATTGCCATACTGCGGTCACTACGATTCGCCCAAGGTGAATTAAATCGTAGTTGGATCGTATTTTTTTTTCCAACACAAAGTCTATGCGGCAGGTATATCTGAGTGGTTGACGTGGTTAGGTTAGGTTGAGGTAGTTTTGGTTAGGTTTCGTTGAGATAGCTTTAGTTAGGTTAAGGTAGGTTAGGTTAAGTTAAGGTAGGCGAGGTTAGGTTAGGTTTGGTTAGGTTAGGTTTGGTTAGGTTAAGTTAGGTTAGGTGAGCTTAGGTTAGGTGAGCTTAGGTTAGGTTAGCCTAATTTCTGAAAAAAAGAAGAAAAGGGGGGGACTTGTCGGAAAGACAAAAATACCACTCGTGGTGAACTCAATCAGTCAGCCATCAGTCCACTGCTGAACAAAGGTCCCTCTCATAGCGTGGTGAATTTGCCATAACCAAATATATAAAGTGTTCAGTTTCTCAACCCTTTTGAATGCAGGTCTTTAAGATTCTATAGAGAATCGACAACATCAATAGTGACAAAATTTTCACACTGAATGAGAATCCGACAAGAAATCATGGTCTCAAACTGTCAAGAAATAAATTTAATTTGGAAGTGGGTAGAAACATTCACCTCTCGTGTAGTTATTGAATGGAATAAACTTCCTGCAGAGGCAGTGTAATGTAGTTCAGTTCGAAGCTTTAAGATTTGTTTGGATACCTAAGTGAGATGCTGTAATGCCTGCCATTTATTTTATATTATTTATTTGTTTGTTATTATTTGTCTGTTTATTATTTGCTTGATTTTCATTTATTATTAGTTATATGTCAATTTATTATTATTTACTATCTACCTGTTTGTTTACTATTTAACTATACCTATGCATTTATTGATCTTATTTATCATTATTTATATTATAATTTTATTGATCTATTTTTCATTATATATACTTTTTCGCATTCGACCTAATTATGGACAAAAAGGTCTCTTGTCGGCATGCTCCGCTTTTGTAATCCTTTGTAATATATATATATATATATATATATATATATATATATATATATATATATATATATATATATATATGCATGTATGTATGTGTGTGTAAGACACACACGTATCTGTTGCATTGAACTAATAGTGAAAGTTCTCCCTATTGAAAATTGCAAAAATCAGAGCTCTCCAATAAAGAGAACTATATCTGCACTATACTGTAAAATATACTATAAAGTATATTATAAACTATAAATATCTACTACATCCTCATCTCTACTCCCACTCCCGCCCCGCCCTGTCCTCTCCTACTCCTTTTCGCCTTTCCTAACCCTCTGCCGCCGCCCCCCCCCCCCATCCTCCTTTCCTCCTCCTCCTCCCTGCCACCCTCGCCGGCAGGCCGAGTCGATATCTGAGCCGGAAATCTGCTCCCCCGCTTGCCTAAGAGTCGCTCTGGAATACGGAGGACAGGGAGGAGGAGAAAGATGAGGAGGAGAAAGAAAATGAGGAGGAGCAGCAGGAGGAGGAAGATGATGATGATGAGGAGGAGTTGGAGTAGGAGGAGGAGGAGGAAGAAGAGGAATAGGAGGGAGAGAAACAGGATGGAGAGGATGGTGAGGAGGAAGAGGGGAAAAGAAGAGGGGAGGAGGGGAATAAGAAAATGATGATAATGAGAAGGAGGAAGAGGAAGAAAGGAGGACGGGAGGGGGAAAAGATGATAATAATGATGATGATGATGATGATGAGGAGGAGGAGGAGGAGGAGGAGGGGAAAGATAAGGAGGAAAAGCAGACGGAGGAAGAGGGAAAAGCAGATGATAATGATGATGATGATAAGGTGAAAGACGAGGTTGAAGTAGATGAAGAGGACGAAGAAGAGGAAGAGCTGAAGGAGGAAGAGGAGGAGGAAGAGGAGATGGTGGAGGGGATGTGATGACTGCATGGGAGGAGGAAGACAGGGAGGAAGAAGAGAAGGAAGATGAAATAGGATAAGGAGAAAGAGGAACAGAGGGAAGATGGAAGAGAAAGGAAGGAGGAGGAGGAGGAGGAGGAAGGTAAAAGGTGGGCGAGGATGTCGATGAAGAGGGTGAGGAGGAGATGGAGACAGAGGGGGGAAGAGGAGGAGAACGAGGAGGAAGAGACTGCAGAGAAAGAAGAGAAGAAGTAGAAAGAGAAGGAGGAGGAGGAGGAGGAGGAGGAGGAGGAAGAGGAGGAGAGAGGTAGGCGAAGATGTCGTTGAAGAGGGTGAGATGGAGAACGAGGAAGAAGAGACGGAGGAGAAGGAGGAGGAGGAGGAGGAGGAGGAGGAAGGGGAGCGAGAAAGAGGAGGACCACACGAGCCTGTGGAGCGTCTGGGGGGTGGGGGAGGGGGAAAAGGGAGGGACAGACAGAGACAAGAACAAAAAGACGAAACAGAAGTGGGAGGAAGGGGGAGGGAGGGGGAGCTGGAGAAGGGCGTGGGAGGAATAAAACAGCAGAGGAGGCGGAGGAGGAGGAGGAGGAGGAGGCAGAGGAGGATGAAGTGGAGAAGAAAGAGGGGAAGGAGGAGGAAGATGAAGAGGATGATGATGATGATGATGATGAAGAGGAGGAGGAGAAGGCGGAGGAGGAGGAGGAGGAGGAGGAGGAGGAGGAAGGAGGAGTTTGACGGAGAAGATGATGACGGTAATAATAAGGGGAGGAGAGGAGAGGAGAGGAGGGAGCCGGCATTATGCGCCGCCCAGGAGAAAGGGAAACACGGATGCACCACGGTGCAGCGGAGGCGGGAGGAGGAGAGGGAGAAAGAGATGAAGGGGGAAGAGGAGGCGGAGGAGGAGAAAAAGAAGGCATAGGCGGGGAGGTAAGAGTAGGAGTAGTATGATGGTGGTGGTGATGATGATGATGATGATGATGATGATGATGATGATGAGGAGGAGGAGGAGGAGGAGGGGGAAAGGAGTAGGGGAGGGGGAGGAAGAGGAAGGGAGGGAGGAAGAGCAGGGGAGGAGAGAAGGAGAAAGAGGAGGAGGAGGGGGAGGAGGAGGAGGAGGAGGAGGAAAGGAGTAGGGGAGGGGGAGGAAGAGGAGGGGAGGGAGGAAGAGCAGGGGAGGAGAGAAGAAGGAAAAAGAGGAGGAGGAGGAGG
>NC_134784.1:14156938-14169438 GCF_046742065.1 Oratosquilla oratoria
TAACGATGTGAAAAAATAAGAAACCAAACAAACACACAATTAAAAACATAAACAAACAAACAAATTAATTAACACGTTGGCATCGGCTGGCCTGAGCTTGAGTGACCAAGACTATGCCATTATGTGCTCGCACATCCCGTAGACTTTCACACACACACACACACACACACACACACACACACACACACATACCTGAAGAGTGAATGAGAGTGGATAGAAATACAAAGGAGAGACGGGGTTTAGGACCAGGGGTGGGGGGTTGTCAATTATTAGTAAACTCCTTTTAGCTGCCACCAGGCGATTTGAATCAGCTGTGGGGTCCCTAAACTCCCCCCTAAAATAATTATATATATATATACATATATATATATACATATATATATATATATATATATAGAGAGAGAGAGAGAGAGAGAGAGAGAGAGAGAGAGAGAGTAAAGAATCACATTTAATTCAGATACAAAGAAATTGATAAGGAAGAATAAAGACCGATCATGCGCAGAGGAACTGTAGAGAGAAAGAAGATATCAAGGAAACGAACAAGAGACAAAAAGAGAAAAAGAGAAATCAAGGAAACGGACAAGAGAGAAAAAGATTAAAAGAGAAGAAGAGAAATCAAGGCAATGGACAAGAAGAGAAAAAAAAAGAAAAAGAGGTGAAAGGTGATTGGAAAGCGGTGAAAAGGTGGAAAAGAGGTGCCAGTTTGAGCAGAAATAAGAAATGCACGCGCTCAACAACATCAAGGGAAGAGAAGACGAGGCACAGGGAGGAAGAAGAAAACATAAAAAAAGAGGGGGGGGAAAGAAAAATAAGAAAAGAAATTGCGTAGAGGAAGAGATTGAACGTGTTTGTGTGTGAGTGTGTGTGTGTGTGTGTGTGTGTGTGTGTATTTGTGTGTGTGTGTGTGTGTGTGTGTGTGTGTGAGAGAGAGAGAGAGAGAGAGAGAGAGAGAGAGAGAGAGAGAGAGAGAGAGAGAGAGAGAGAGAGAGAGAGAGAGAGGTGGGGGAGTGGAGTAGGTGGGGGTCCCCATCACATTCGCGACTAAGTCTGCAAACGTGCTAGGAGCAACCACAAGACGACAAGCTCCGGCTGGTCATGCACGAGGGGGGGTGAAATCCCTCCAGATCTCCCCCCCTCCCCCACCTCACATAAGAGTGGCAAGCGGTGGAGTCAAAAGCGGGGGGAGGGAGGAGTGGGAGGTGGGACCGTCACGTCACGCGCGGTCGCACGTGGCATCAAGCTTGGCGCCATGAGAAGCGAGGTGGGTGTCACACGTTGGCACCGGGTCTGGGGGAGGTCATGTAACGCACTCACTTACCAACAGAGTGGTTAACGAATGGAATAGACTTGGTAACGATGCAGTCGTGAGCGCTGAAACTATTGGTTGTTTCTAGAGAAGATGAGATAACTTTATGGATAGGGATGACAGGTGGTCAGAGACATGGAATTGCCTAGTGTAGAGCTTATGGTCTCTTGCAATCCCTCCATTCTTATATTCTTTTGTTCTTATGTCTTAGGGAGGCGTCAAGTATCAACATGGATTCTTCCCCTTTGCACCAATAGTGTGTCATAGTCACACTGGGCGGAACCGCCTCTGGCTACTTGTCCTCTCGGACTTCTGTCTGTCTGTCTATCTGTCTGTCTGTCTGTCTGTCTGTCTGTCTTCTACTCGACTTTTCATCATTTGGCGAGAGTTACGAGCACGCCTGCTTCACCTCTACATCTTGCCTTATGGCTGTTGTCAGTCACTCCTGGTTCTATCTCTAGCCTTTCAACACAACGTATGTCTTGCTGTTGCTACTGAGTCACACGTCAGACGCTAGTTCACTAAACTGTTGAACTAAGTATGGTCAAAATCGTCATAGCAACGTCAAAAAATGAAATAAAATCAATTTAAATAAATAAAAACGACATGACATCATGTCGTCCGAAATGCTGAGGGGAAAGTATCCGAAGGGTCTGAAAACGGGGAAAGTAGGGGCCTACTGGGTAAGAATTCCACATGTACTGTATAATTTTTCTTCGCATTCTCTTCGTCCTGTGTTCGATTCTTTCAATACTCAGCGCGCGCGCACACATATAAACATCTTCCCTTCTGTTTTAATTTGCATTTTTTTTCTCTCTCCAAAACCACGCATATTCTCTCTGAATACATAATCAAGCTCATTATTGCCTTTTATTACCGATCAACTTCATTTGGATATTTTTTAATACGCATTAATCACGATGGCTCATCCAATTTCTCTAGAGCCTTGACATTTTTTTATCAACTTACTTGAAAATCGACATTAATATATACTTTACTCTTTCGCGAAGAGCAGTTAATTTCTTTTGCGTCCTGAAATCCATCCTGTTACTTAATGAATCTTTATAGGAAAACATTTAACTCATTTATTAAACTAATTTATTTTGGCTGTCGCCAGGGAATTTCATTCACCAGACACCTTCCCACCGCGATCTTGATTATCTCTTCCACTGCTATTGCTGAATTATATTTAATTCTAAAATGTAGCAAGAGAAAATGAGGTAACTTTATGAATAAGGATGACAAGTGGTAATGGACATGGAACTACGTAGTGTATGCCTTATGGTCTCTTGCAGTCTCCTCCATTTTCATATCATATCAAAGTGAGGAAACACATCCAGTACTTCATACAAGTTCACAATCATGTCAAACTCTATTCTGACAAAAAACAAACAAGAAGCTGAGTGAAACCTCTGTGTAACAGTGCATTTCGAATGGGCGATGATACCCAAAAAATTAAACCTTGACTCTTAAAATAAGACTGAAATGGATGGTATCAAGACCTTCAACTCATCATATACTGTATATATGTGTGTGTGTATATATATATATATATATATATATATATATATATATATATATATATATATATATAAAGCCACGTCATTCTAATGCCAAAGAGGAAGCAGCGCCACATAAGACAACAACGGTCCTCCACCCTGAAGGCGGTCCACGACGACGGGGCATGATCCCCTTTTTACAAGTTACCATAAAAGAGCCCAGACTGGAAACAGTGACCTTACCAATGATGACGTCAGCGATGACGTCACTGATGATGACGTGTTTGAGAAGCTCCGGGTCCAGCTATAACTTTCTAAACACACACACCAGCTTCCTGACGCATGCGCAAAGCAATGGGGATACAAGAATAACCCATTACAGAAACAAGTCCCAAGGCTTCCAAGTGTATGGGCTACGATGTCGAACCCACAGAAGGGATTACTTGAGCAGAGATGTTCAGATTTTAGTTTATGGCGTTATATCTTGGACCGGGAAATCACACTTTTTGTATTTCAAGCTATGGCGCCATTTCCCTTCAGACTTCAGCCTATGACGTCATAGTTTATCTAAAGATTTCAGCATGTGACGTCATATTTTCCTGAAGACTTCAGCCAATGGCGTCGCTTTTTCTCAACTTAAGCCTATGACATCATAATCCCCGAATATTTTAGTTATGACGTCATAATTCCGTTGAAGTCCCCCACCACATCAACTGAACAAAATCGTCTGACGGCAGCTCGAAGGGAATGCATAAAGCTCAACAATCAACACAAACGGGTTAAACTTTTCTCATCACCAATAATAATAAATAATTACTACATGACCTACAATGTCACTGACACAACTGTCCCATGACGGTATAGGTAGTATATACAATATTATATATATATATATATATATATATATATATATATATATATATATATATATATTATACGTATATATACATATATATATATATGTATATATATATATATATATATATATATATATATATATGTATTATCCATCTACCACCACCTATCGTATATATATATGTATATATATATATATATATATATATATATATATATTATATATATATATACCTATACATACATACATACATACAATCTCCATGACCGTCACGCAGAGGATTCGAACCACTGCTTCTGGACCCAAGAGAGGCTCCACAACACCCGCCTTAGACCACTCTTGGGTCCAGAAGCAGTGGGTTCGAATCCTCTGCGCGACGGTCATGGAGATTGTCTGATTGATGTCGCTGTTTACTAGCGAATTTCTCATATATACATATATATATATATATATACATACATACATACATACATATACATATATATCTATATATAGATATATATACACATACTAGTGATTCTTACTATTTAACTTTCCATTTGATTTACAATTAACCTTACTGTCTAACTCCACAGGCAGTATCTACAATATAAATTATTTCATTGTTCTGAAAAACACGTTCAGCAAAAACAAAAAATGCATTTGTAAAAGAAAAGCAACACCGAAGATTCTACACTTCCGCGGTGGACACCCAAAACTGACCCAAGCAAATGTATTCGCCGTTGTTGTTGTTGTTGTTGATGCATTATGTGGGGTAAGTCTGCATGTCTGCAGTAATACAATCTGAGTTTAAACGTCGAAGCCGCAGACAAGCACCACCTGTCACCACCTAGGAGGCAGTCGTTGTCGTTAAAGTGGTCCTTGTTCACTGACCAATCGCCATGAGTCAGCAAATACTTGCTTGCCAGTGACCAGCCCACGCTAAACCCACTACCAATCAGCCCGAAGCTCGACTACCGTAATATTTGTACATTCATTTTTATTTTTTTGTCAAATAATATATTTGTCAAGGTGCTAAAAATTGAGATTACAAATGATACACAAGATCTATGAATTAAAAACAAGCAAATACTCGTTTGGTAGCACCCCCCAACCTGCGCGCGCACACACACACATACACACACACACACACTATATATATATATATATATATATATATATATACACACTTGTACATTCTTTTTTCATTTTTTCTTATTCGAATAGGTCAAGGACTTTAACAAGGTAGTGCAGGCAAGGTCATCATATTAAGACAGCAGTTCAGGACTCATTGGGATGATTTTCAATGAAACAAATTTAGTTTTTATGAGATAGGCAAGAACTGGTTTACCAACATAGTGAGTAAAGAATAGAATTGACTAAGCAACCAAGTAGTGAGCGCTGAAACAATTGGTTTGTAAGAGAAGATGAGATAAACTAAACTACTCTGCAACACAGTCACTCATAAAGGTTCGTCTGAGCTTTTCATACAAAGGTAAAGGTGGGGGGAACCCACGCCAGGAGGCGCTGAACAGCTGAGGCCGAAGCCATCAACTTGGCTCTACTATGCACTTCAGGGACTGTTGGAGGCTGGTAACCAACAGTCACTCCTGGGAATCGAAAAGGAGTGCGGGATTCGAACCAACAGTTAAGAGAATGCGAGACCTGCAGTTTCCGATTATGCCACCTATATACAGTTCGTGAAATTAAATATATTGACACTTAATTCGCATGTATGAGCATCAAAAAGGGGTTTACATACATACATATATATATATATATATATATATATATATACACATACATACAAAAACGTCCACAGTGAGGAGAGTGAAGGTGAGGGGAAGGTGAGGGGGGAGGTATGGGATGAGGGTGACGAAAATACATGTTGATATTGATATTGGGAGAGAGAGAGAGAGAGAGAGAGAGAGAGAGAGAGAGAGAGGGGGGGGGAGTGCCTGTGTAGTTTTCACTAAGTGGTACCTAGCACTTTTGTGTATGCATGTGGCATGCATACACACACACGCGCACGCACGCACACACACACATACGACTCGGTGGCGCGGTTGGTAGAGTCCCCGACTGTCACTACGGCGGTCCGGGTTCGAGTCCTGCCCAGGGCTGATATAATTTCAGTATCGCTGCGCTTCGAGTCGTTACTCCAACTCTCGTGGACGGGGAGTGTGTGTGTGTGTGCGTGTAAGGTCATAGCATTACCCATAGATCGGTCATACGAGCTCTGAGCTCTCTTTACGGGAGGGAAATATCTGTCGGTCATGAGTCCAACACGTGATTCAAAAGACCAAGGTGAATACACACACACACACACACACACACACACACACACACACACACACTGGCATTGGGGAATAAGGACATACAGCCTAAGCTGGAACAATATATGTGTGACTTTGTAGCCAGGAATGATAATTGAATAGCAAGAAACAGGACCCCACGAGCGTTACTTCTTTCCTGTATACTAGAATTAGGTCAATACGATTAACACACACACACACACACACACACACACACACACACACACACACACAAACACACACACCTCACAGCGTTACCCACAGATCGGGCTAAATATGAACTCATCTCTCATCCGGGTGATAGTTGTCGATCATGAGTACAACATGTGATCCAACTTGGATCATCCAAGACCATACTGAATCACACATGCACACACACAAAAGTGATAGTTCGAGTCCATATTCCACGCCAACTCCTGCCTGAAGCGGGTCGCCTCCCCACTTCTCTCCTGTACCACTCGCCCCCAGGGGAGCTTACCTCTCCCCCATCCCCCCGGACCTCCCCGAGGCCTCGCGGTCCGTCCTCCCCCCCCACTCCCCCCGAACCGCGACATACTCCGCTGGCCCTGCTCCCGTTCCGGGCTGGGAATTGTGTCGCCTTTCCCACCCCGTACCTTGCGCGCTTGCAAAGCTCGGCGGGCGGCCGCGGCGGCGGCGCCACCGAACATCATCTTCCCGTTTGATCACTTTCTTTACCAAACATACGAGTCCATCAAGAACGGATTTACATGTTGGCAGGGAAAGGCTGGAGTGGTGTGTGTGTGTGTGTGTGTGTGTGTGTGTGTGTGTGTGTGTGTGTGTGTGTGTGTACGTATGATCGAGCGAACGCCATGGGAGAGAGAGAGAGAGAGAGAGAGAGAGAGAGAGAGAGAGAGAGAGAGAGAGAGAGAGAGAGAGAGAGAGAGAGAGAATATTTCGCACGATGCGTGTGTGTGTGTGTGTGTGTGTGTGTGTGTGTGTGTGTGTGTGTGTGTGTGTGTGCGTGTGTGCGCGCGCGCGCAACTGTGCATTCGTGCGTTAATACGTGTGCGCGCTTCTCGTAAGTGTTAAGCATGCGTAGGTGTTTAGTGCGCACGCCCTTCTGTGCACTCCTGTTCTCTAACGAATGCGCGCAAACCGGGGAGCTTTGCGCACGCGCAGTGCGGAACGGGTTTTGAAATTCGGACACGTGCCGACTGAAATACAGCGAGACGCGCGAAAAAAAAAAAAAAAACGGGAACCCACGTGCGTAAATTGGTTAACAACATCTAATTGTCAAATGCACTGGGATGACGGGCGTGGTACTTGTATCTACTTAATTTTATTTACCTAATTGTATATAGGAAAGGAATAACGCTCGCTGGGTACTGTATCTTGCCTTTAAATAGATAAACAGTTCCAAATTGGACTATATTTCTTTGTTTCCAATGAGCATAGTTTTGTTCCAGCTTTGATCATATCATCTAAGTTATTCCAGATATTCATGCATTTGGATGGAAATCTGTATTCCTTCGCATTCGTTAGGAAGTGTGTGAGTGTGTGTGAGTGTGTGTGTGTGTGTGTGTGTGTGTGTGTGTGTGTGTGTGTTTGTGTGTGTGTGTTTGTGTTCGAACACGCGTCTTTGTACATACATTTGTGAGCATTCACTCCCCACCACACACACGTTTTAAAATTAACACAAATTGTATAGTGTCAGTGTACAGTATATCTGTACCGCTGGTAACTACACAAACCGATTATTACTATTATTATCATTATTATTATTACACCCACACACCCACACCCACACCCACACAAATACATACGCAAATAAAATCTATGAAACTCCTTTTGATATCCAGCATCAAGAGATGGTCTCGGTTCCACCGGGATTTCCTCCCCCAGTGGTGGCATTACGTAGATGAGCGTCTTGCAAATCCTGGAGGAATCTTGGAGTTACGTAATCGACTGAAGAAACAGAGAGACAACTTTGACGGAGCTCACAGAATGACATCCTCTTATTTTCTGGGGATTATGAAACTTGAAACACATACACACACACACACGCACCTGTATAGAGTACACAAACAGATCGTATGAACCAATTAACACTTCTCACAAATAATCACTACTACTAATGATAATAACACAAAAAATAATAAATAAAAAACAATAATAATAAAGATAATGATAACTATAATGATAATAATAATGACAAATAATAATAATATTTCTTTTTGTGTACAATTCATAAACTTATCTAGTGGTTCCCTGAGATTCTAGGCCGGCCACTGCCTACTGGGCACACAAACCTGCAACAAAAACAAACGAAGTGAGATTAGAATAATTTCTATAAAAACAATATTAATAATAATCATAACAATAACAATAATAATAACAATAATAATGCTAACAGTAATAATAATAATAATAATAATGATAATAATAACAATAACGATTCGGAGGCTAGGACGGTGCCCCTTACAGAGGACTTTGTGGCACAATAACAACAATAATAACAGTGTTATTAATAATAGTTTGCATTATCTCCATTGATACCCGCTCGATGGTACATTTTACCAAGGTTATTATCTAACAACTTCCGTACCGACTTCCATTTTCTATCAACTCCATTTGACTAAGTGTGAATATGATGCAGTATTTACATACACACACAAACACGCGCGCGCGCGCACGCACACATGCACACACACAAACACACGTTTTCTAACATAATGTGACATTAGTCTTCTCTAACTTATTTATTTAATATTGCTTTGAAGTTATTTTGTTATATAACATTGCATATTTGTAACATATCTATTGTTTAAGAGTCTGTCTTAGAATTTGATCAAGTCTTTGAATTTTGTGAGCTGTATTTTAATGTATAAAGTCTGAGCATTAAGATAAATTCAGTTTAGATTTTTCAATTCAATTCAATTCATACACGAGGTCAGGATGAGTACGCACGCATCCTGTAAGGTAGGTGCACCGAAACATGGACTTGACCCATTGGCCGGCCCCCATGAAATCTGTCTGCTGGCTGTGATGGCCTTACTGGAACGGGACTTTGCGATGTTCGTGCTATGATATTCTTAATTTTATTTTCCTTTTATTTCACCATGAGCTCCTCAACATCAACAACTAATCGTCAGCGACCCCTTCTGAAATACCTTGTCACATGGGTGCAATGGACGGGAGTAGAGTACAAAATTGATATTGCAAATATGGAGGAAAAAGAAAACGACGACAACATCAACGATCGTCGAGGCTTGTACGAGGACGGGGACATTGGAAATAAATACAAATATCTGCAACTTCATATGATGGACTTGAGTAGAGATCGAACGTATTAATCTATCTCTTCCTATTCCAGCTGGGAAACGTTCCAATAATAAAAATTATCTATTAAAAGACAATTTCAATTCATCCTTTTTCGTACATACGTACGTTTGCGAGAGTACGCAAAGAACAAACAGCACGAGAGAGAGAGAGAGAGAGAGAGAGAGAGAGAGAGAGAGAGAGAGAGAGAGAGAGAGAGAGAGAGAGAGAGAGAGAGAGAGAGAGAGGCTTACTCTGCCATCAACTTTCAAAGTCTAGATACGAAAAGGTCAGTTCTTTTGGGGAATAACCAACGATTACGAAACTGATACTATTTTTGACCAAATGCAGACAATACATGATAATAATAATAATAATAATAATTATAACAATAATGATAATAATAATTAATTGGTGCTCATCTTTCGTAAATTATGAAAATTATTTTGACTACGTCTCGTGCGTTATGAAAAGGCTTTTGACTAAGTCGTACGAACAGCAAAATTAAAATATACATAAACACGGTATGTTGTTAGGTCCCTATTGATCATTTAAGAGCAAAATATAGCTGTGACTCTACTAAATAATAAAAAATAAATAAATAAAGGAAAAGGATTAAGGCAAGGCGATACAATTCCACACAAGTACTTTTCAAGACAATAAGGAAATGAAAGGTTAAAATATTAATTGGTAATATCAGATGAGGTAGACCAATGTCGCATACATGAAGCGTCCAGAAACAGAGGGGCAACCCCGCCACTCACTACGTGGCCTATTCCGTTCGTTAACCACTCTGTTGGTAAACCAATTCTTTCCTGTTCCCTTCTTAAAACAAAAATTTTCCAATTCAAGCCCATTACTACGAGTCCTGTCCTGTTGTCTTAATATGACGACCATGCCTGCATCACCCTAGTTAAAACCCTCGACCCATTTGAATACCTCTATTAGATCACCCCCCGCACTCTTCGTCTTTTCAAAGAGTGTAAGTTAAGGCGCCTAAGCCTGTCTTTATATGGTATGGGAACAGTCAGTCAGACTGACTAACTGTTCTGGTTTCAAATGACTGACTGATGACTGAACGAGCACTGGGAGTGCACATCAGCCGATCTTTGGATCAGCGAACTGGACAAGGGGTGATAGTATGTCTCTGGATTCCATCATCCACCACACCCACCTCTGGAGATCCTCCTCCTCTTTCTTCTCTTTCTCTTCTTCCTCCTTCTCCCCCCCCCCTCTTTCTTCTTCTCTTCATCCTTCTCCTCAAATGTTTACATTCCTCTGACCAGACGACAAACACGCTTCGAAAATCCATTTCATCACCATGTCAACTATAACAACAATGCTGGAGCACTTTAGGAGCAGTTTCTTAAGAGGGTCCAATTGCCTCCGCGATTAGACAGCAAGTTTTCGTTTGCGAATCATGACTGTGGTACACTTTAGTAATTTCCTTCTGGCCAACGCCAGAAGACTTCACTCCAGGTTCGAATCCCGAAATACCAAATATTCCAAAGTCCGTGGTGGTCATGTCTGACGCCAATAGTTAAGAAGGAAACTTGGTTGGACGAGAGATCAGGATAGGCGGTTTGAGGTTGCCTGTCGGCGACCAGAGTTTGTAATAAAAACATTAAATTTCCATCTTTAAAATAAATAAATAAATAAAATAAATAAGTAAATAATCAAATAAAAGAGCTCACCTCTTTCAAAACAATAAACAAATAAATAAGTAAACAAGATAAATCCTCTCCCTAAAAAAAAGACCTCGACCTTACAGACCACCGTCATCCCTCCGGAAGGAGACGACATCCTCAAGTCCGACCTACCAAGACCCTCACGAGGAGGAGGAACCCGTCCTCACGAGGAGCGACGGATGACAGCGCAGCGCAGCGCCGGCGGCCCTAACTAAACAAACCCAAACATAACAAACGTTGACATGGGCTGAGAAATGAGGCGAAAACACAGACACGGACATGTATATATACAAGGACACGCACACGCGCGCGCGCACATACACACACACATACACACGCACACACACACACACACACACACACACTTGGAACAACCTGGATAATGAAATAGTATGCGCAAAAACCATTCATGAGTTTAAAAGCAAACTAGACACTGCGAGATACAATGGCGGGACACCACGAGCATAGCTCCCCTTCCCGCAAAATACAACTAGGTAAATACACACACACACACACACAGAGGACAAAGCAAATATCACATGTGTTTTTACCATCATGAGTACGGATATTAGAATGAAGATGATAAGGAGTAGGAGGAGGAGGAACAAGGGAAGGAGGAAGAGGAGGAGTTACATGAACAAACAAATAGCAACAGAGCTATTGGTCTTTACATGACTGTATACTATATGACTTATGTATATTTTTTTAACTATTGGAACAAATAATTCTAATCGAGGATTTGTAGTTAAGTAAACGTCGTGACTTTTTTTTTAATCTCAACAGTAGAACAATCAATGACGTTGGATGGTAGACCATTCCATATATTAACAACACCATTGAAGAAAGAGTATTTTGCCACGTTTCTTTGAAATCATTTTCCAACAATTCTGCATTCATTACTTATGGTTGTTTTGGAGGTGTCAACTGTAGGAGGAGGAGGAAGGAGGAGGAAGAGGAAGAGGGGGGAAGAGGAGGAGGAAGAGGAGGAGAAAGAGGAGGAGGGGGAAGAGGAGGCGGAAGAGGAGGAGAAAGAGGAGGAAGAGGAGGAGGAGGAGGGGGAAGAGGTGGAGGAAGAGGAGGAGGAGGGGGAAGAGGTGGAGGAAGAGGAGTAGAAAGAGGAGGAAGAGGAGGAGGAGGAGGGGGAAGAGGAGGAGGAGTAGGGGGAAGAGGAGGAGAAACAGGAGGAGGAAGAGGAGGAGGAGGAGTAAGAAGAGACGAAATGGAAGACAACGACAAAAACAGGCGAATTTGAATAATCGAAGAAAACGACGAAGAAAAGGAGGATTGCGGGGTGGACGATGAAGCAACAAGAAGATATAACCATAAGATAACAAGATAAATCCTAAATGTCACGGTGGCACATACTGTATATCTGTCCTTGAATGCCTGCCAGGCTCAGTGGCAATGATGGCGTCATATGTCATCTATAAACGGAAGCATCGCAAAGCAAATAATCAAGAACATAAGAATGGAGGAGACTGCAAGAGACCATAAGGCCTACACACGGCAATTCTATGTCTCCTTACCATCTGTCATCCCCATCCATAAAGTTGTCTAATATTTTCTTAAAGCAGCCCA
>NC_134784.1:14174438-14189438 GCF_046742065.1 Oratosquilla oratoria
ATCACTGCATCGTAAAAAGAAAGAAAGAGAGAGAGAGAGAGAGAGAGAGAGAGAGAGAGAGAGAGAGAGAGAGAGAGAGAGAGAGGAGCTCCACCCTCACGAGGACGTTGGCCCTGCCATCTACTGGCACAACCAGAAAGCCGAATGGCAGATGGAGCTAGCGAGTTACTGATTGGACGCCGTGAGATAGGAAGCGCGGAAGAGGAAGACCAGGCAGAAGGTGGAGAGACGAAACGGAGAACTTCGTAGGAGTGGCGTGGCAAAAGTTGGCATAATCGTTCGAATCATGCAAGATATTGAGGGAGGCCTTTGTCCGGCTGGGGACTCCAAGAGTCTGAGTTCAAAACCACATGAAAACTCCTATAACATGCAAGATATAAACAATTTGTGCCGCGTCACTCTTACAAACTTCCCTATCCCATCCTTCCACCTATTCGGCCTCTTACGCTTACCACTCGCGGCGTCCAGTTGGTAGCGTAGTAACTACCCAGCTGATATCCTGTTCTTGACTACCTGAGACCACACTTCCATTTATGCTCTTTTACGACCACCATAATATCTTTTCTTGGTATCTTGGTCTACTCTATTAACACAGGTCAGTGTCCCCGTGGAGAGAGAGAGAGGGAAAAAAAAAAAAAACGTCATCATATTGGAGGTGCTAGCAAGGCAGCCTACGCTGGCTGGGGAAAGTTAATATGCGAAGATGTGCATTTAATAAGGGCTGGTTGTATGGGTACGGCGATGATTTAGGGGAAACGCCTCCTCATATTTTATTAAACGTTTATGCGAAGCAGAAAAACAAAATATATGTATATGTGTATACATATATATATATATATATATATATATATATATTCATATATACATATATATATATTATATATATACATATATGTATATACATATATATATATACATATATATATATATATATATATATATATATATATATATATATATATATATATAAGAACATAAGAATGGAGGAGACTGCATGAGGCCCTAAGGCCTACACTAGGCATTTTCATGTCCCTTACCACCTGCCATCCGTATCCATTAAGTTATCTCATCCTCTCTTAAAACAATAAACAGTTTCAGCGCTCATTGCCTATTCCATTCGTTAACCGATCTGTTCGTAAACCAGTTCTTGCCTATTTCCTCCTTAAACACAGATTCATCCAATTTAATCACATTACTCCGAGACTGCCCTGCTGTCTTAATATGATGACCTTGCCTGCATCACCCTTGTTAAAACCCCTACAGCCACTATTCTTGTAGTGTGATAATAATCAGTAAGGCTGAAATGATGGACTGACTGAATATAAAGTCTTTGACTGAAGTCAGCAATGGAGATATCAGTGTTGTGAAAGGGTTTTAATATTAAAACTAGATAACATTAGCCACTGCAGGCCTTAGAAATGAGCTCAAAAATGGTAAGAAGTACCAAGACATTTTCTGGAATGGAGAGTTGGTCTCTGGTATTTACAAAGACGTAGAAGAAGAAAAAACTGAGAGAGAGAGAGAGAGAGAGAGAGAGAGAGAGAGAGAGAGAGAGAGAGAGAGAGAGAGAGACGAGAGAGAGACGAGAGAGAGAGAGAGGGGGAGAGAGGGATAGAGAGGGAGGGAGAGAAATTATCTTTTCAACTAAACGTCGTATTGTTAACTGATCACGGACTAAAAGGCATAAAAATAAATATAAGAGAAATAAACAAATACATAAAAATCTTACCAACTAAACGTCGTACTGATCACGGAGGGGAGGGGAGGGCAGGGAGAGAATCGTCCCAACTGCTCGTACGACCCAATACCCTTGGAAGAAGTTACGAACTCGGACGACTTCGACGACCACCAACAGTTACGACTTCGTTACGTCGTCCCTAACCCACTTGCTTGCTTGCTTGCTTGCACGCCTGCAATTTGCCGCCCACACGCCCCAGACGACTCTCCGGGGTTTGCCAATAAGCCAGCCCACGGAGCACCCTGACTCACAAGAGGTGACGCCCATGTTATACAAGGGTGTACCTTCCCTTAGACGACCCCCCTTCCCCCATCCCCCCACACACACCTCCTACCCACCCCTTCGCACCCCACACTTACCTCCTATCCCCCTCCCTTCGCCCCCACTTAGCTCCTAACCCCCTTCCCCCCACACATACCTATCCCCCTCGCTTCCCCCTTCGCCCCCCACACATACCTCCTACCCCGCTCCCTTCACCACTTCGCTCCCCTAAACTTAGCTCCTACCCCTTCCCTTTCCCTTTGCCCCCCCCACATTTAGCCCCTACACCCTCCCTTCCCCCTCGCCCACCACAATTAACTCTTACCCCCTCCTTTCCCCCCTTTCCCCCACACTTAGCTCCCACCCCCGTCCCTTCACCCTTTTGTTCCCCGTATTTAGCTCCTACCCACTTCCTATCCCCCTCTTCGCCCCAAACAATTTGCTTTTACACCACTCCCTTCCCCTTCGCCCCCCACCCCACACTTACCTCCTACCTTCCTCCCTTCCCCTTCGCCCCCATCAAACTTAGCTCCTACCCACCTCACCTTCCCCCTTTGCCCCCCGCATTTAGCTCCTACCTCCTCCCCCTTCCCTTCCCTCCCCTCTCCTCTCCCCCTCCCCCACTCGCTAAAATCGTTTCAAGGAATTCACTGCTCCACTGAGGACGGGTCTCGCTACGAGAAAATTAAGGACAAACTAGTAAACACACGCGTGCGCGCGCGCACACACACACATACAAAGTCACAGATCAAGTGAGAGGAGATAAGCCTGCTTTATAGATTTTTTTTATCTTTTCTTGATTTTTTATAGAAAACAATACAAATATGAGATGGGGGAAACTTCACCTGACTTTAAATAAAATTTTCCTTCATTTTCCTTTTTTGTAGTCAACATTTATATGGAGGCAAATTGTCCACATCGGAGAGCACACACACACGAGCACACACACACACACACACACACACACACACACACACACACACACGTCCACAGCATGGTAGCATATGCTGCAAACACATTCGCAACTGCAAAATATAAACACGCACACTTTCAAATAGCCTAAAACGTGCAACAAAATATAGAGAGTACAAAATTATTTTTTATTTAGTCAAAAAGGCAAAAATTCGTAGTCATGCGCATGTGAACCAGGGTCCAAAAAGCTGTCATGAAATTTTTTACCTATTTCGAAATATTACATACACACACACATATATATGTACTGGAAGCCATATCTGATTCCCTTGCAGATACTCTGGTGGCGTCATAGGAAGCGTGCTGACCTCGCATTCGCTGAGTTGTGGGTTCGACATTCCTCTCCGATTCCATGCAGTGACTCTTCTTACCCGTTCCCAACATTCCCTACCGCGCATAATAGGGCAAAGTTGACGGCGTCGGCCACAGCTACTTAGCGCCTCCTGGTGTGCACTCCTCACCATTACCATGCACACTGACAAGATGAATAGAGAGAGAGAGAGAGAGAGAGAGAGAGAGAGAGAGAGAGAGAGAGAGAGAGAGAGAGAGAGAGTGAGAGAAACAAATAAATCTTAAATAAAAAAACATATACAAAAAGGTGTGTATATATTATACCACGTGTACCAAAGCTACATTCATACTTTTACAGGGGGAGGGAGGAAGGGGAGGGTGAAGGGGAAGGGGGGAGAGTGGAACGGAGAGAGAGAAAGGGAAGGGGGGAGGGGGAAGGGAGATAGGGAGGGTTGAGGAGGTAGGAGGGAAAGGGAAAGAGAAAGGGGAAGGGGGAAGGTGAATGGGGGAAAGGGCGAGGGGGAAGGAGGGAGGTGGGGGGAAGGGGGGGAAATGAATGGATTCCCGCTGGCCCCATGTTTCACAACTTCCGAAGCATTATCACACCAACAAACTTGGGCGATATTTTCCCTAAGCTCAAACAATTTCATTCGTTTGAAGTGTGGTCCTAAGTTGACAGAGGGCCTTCTCTCTTGCAACACAGCCTAAAGGTGGCGGCACACAAGGCGTTTCTCGCTAGCGTGTTACTTGCTTTTGCTAATTCGTTTGAATAAAAACGACTTCGGTTACGATCTATTTTGTATTTCTCGCTAGCATGCTACTTGCTTTTGTTACTTCGTTTGAGTATAAACGACTGCGGTCACGATTTTTTTGTTCAAATTTCCAAATTTCAAATTACTCTTGCGTCATAGACTAGAGAAGCTGAATGACGAACTAATAGAAGTTAAACCTAAAATATGAATATTAGACACACTGTTGAGATGTTCTAACTGAAGTCTAGAATATTATAACCGAAGTCGTTTCTATTCAAACTAAATAGCAAATGCAAGTAACATGCTAGCCTAGAATGCCGCCACTTTAATGAGAGTTCAATAGGCTCAAAAAGAAAAAAAAAAATCTCGAAAAAAACTGTGACGGCAAATGCAAACTGACAGAAAAACCTGACCAATGAATAGCTAGAGTTACGTGAATATATTTTCCTTTGTAAATTACTGTACTTAAGATACCTATATCATATACCCAATAGGGTAAAAAAAAAAAAAAAAAAGGTGGAGAGGGGCTGTGATACTTAAGTGGAGGGTACAGCTGTACACAAAAGTCTGGCGGGAGCAGTCGTCGAGCAAGCCGCCGCCGGAGCCGCCGCCGCCCACTCCTCTCGCAACAGCTCCGTCAGACTTGGCCCAGACGGGGCGACTCCACTTGGTGCTCAGGTCCTCGTCATCGCCATCCACAAGCTTACGGACCTGCCCCGCCATTTTATATAACTTCCAACTACTTCACGACTCAACAATGTGTCTAACATTCGTGTAGGTTAACTTCTCTTAGTTTGTCATTCAGTTTTTCACTATAGGACACAAGAGTAATTTGACATTTGGATCTTAAAAAGGAAAAAAAAATACTCAAACGAAGTAGCAAAAGCAAGTAGCATGCTAGCGATAAATCCCTAGTGTGCCACCACCTTGAGACACTGGATCCCACTGTCCTTTTCCCTAACCCCCATACTTTTCCTCAACTGCATGGCATACTCCACTCCTCCTCCTCCTCCTATTACACATGTATTATTACCTCTCCTTAACCCACGTTCATTGTGCTCGTCTTACTGTACCACTAACATTCACTCCATCCTCTTCTTCCTCCTCCTCCTCCTCCTCCTCCTTGTCACCCTTAGATCCACGTGCTGTATCATATGATTGGCAAGATGTGTGTGAGTGTGAGTGTGTGTGTGTGTGTGTGTGTGTACTCGAGAGAGAGAGAGAGAGAGAGAGAGAGAGAGAGAGAGAGAGAGAGAGAGAGAGAGAGAGAGAGAGAGAGAGAGAGAGAGAGAGAGAGAGACCTTTTTACGCACAGACCCATTTGTCGATGTCTTAAAACGAAATTCCCGAGCCTAAATTGGTACACAGTATCGATTATCGCCCTTATGACTTCAGGCAACAAGGACCAAAATTGCTTGCTATCCGATCCCGATATTTCGGTCTCTGTTCGAAATTTCCAAAATTAGGAACTTTCCCAAAATCGGAAGGAAAAAGTCCGAAATTCAGGAACTACCTATAACCTGTTCGCTCCAAGGAGTCCGTTCAGGGTGTGGCATACGTCGTGATTTACTCTTGTCAAACTAACCTTAGTACGTGCCCCTCTCTTTTTCTCTCTCTCTCTCTCTTATTTCCCATCTATGTGCTATTTGATTTTCTTTTTATATTCTGTATATAGCAAATGAAACTACATAGTACAATGAGTACCACTTTTCTGGATTCTAACAACGATCTGACCCTCTTCTGGTAGAGATTCCAGACACACATTTATCCAAAGCGAATATTCGAAATATTCCGAATTTCAGTGATTCCCAATATTAGGAACTATGAACACCAGGAAGTGGATGATGACTAGGAACGTGTGTCTGTGTCTGCAGTAGTGCACACGCACGCACGCGCACGAATATCTGCCAACAAACTATAGTGATTAGGAGTCCTAGAAAGCTTTGGGAGAAGACGAACGGTGAGTAGGTGGTGGTGGAGGAGGTGGAGGAGGAGGAGGAGGAGGAGGAGGAGGAGGAGGAGGAAGAGAGGAAGAGTATTAGGTGGAGGGGGAAGGGAAGGGAGAGGTGGGGATGGTGCTGGAGGAGGAGGAGGAGGAGGAGGAGGAGGAGGAGGAGGAGGAGGAGGAGGAGGAGGAGGAAGGTGTTCCCACAGACGGGCAAGGGCGGGACTAGACGCGCGGAGCAACATGGCAACCGCGATGCTGCGAAAATGAGGAGGTGGTGGAAGAGGAGGAGTAGGAGGAGGTGGAGGAGGAAGAGGTGGTGGAAGAGGAGGAGGAGGAGGAAGAGGAGTAGGAGGTGGAGTAGGAGGAAGAGGAGATAGAGGAGGGGTAGGAGGAAGAGGTAGAGGAGGAGATGGAGTAGGAGGTGGAGGAGGAGGAATAGGTGAAGGAGGAAGAGGTGGAGGAGGAGGAAGAGGTGGAGGAGGAGGAAGAGGTGGAGGAGGAGGAAGAGGTGGTGGACGAGGAGGAGGAGGAGGAAGAGGAGGAGAAAGAGGAGGGGAAAGGAAGGAACAGAGTTAGGGGAGGAGGAGGAGGAGAGAGAGGGTGAGGAAGACGGGGTGAGGAGAGGGAGAGGAGGAGGAGGAACAGGGGAAAGGAAGGAAAAGAGGTAAAGGGAGGATGAGTGGGAGAGGAAGACAGAGAGGAGGAGACGGGGAGAGGGTGAGGAAGAGGTAGAGGAAGAGGAGAAGGAGGAGGAGGAAGAGGGGAGGGGAAAGAGAGGGAGGATAAATGGGAGAGGGAGACGGGGAGAGAAGAATGAAAAGGAGAAAGAGGAGGTAGAGGAGGGTGAGGAAGGGAAGGAGGAGGAAGAGGAGGGAGAGGAAGAAGAAGAAGTAGAGGAGGAGGAGGAGGAGTAGGTGTTCGAGTATGAAGGCAGCAGAAGCCAACGACACACACAGCAACTGCCATAGGCTTACTGTAAAGTGAAGAGAAGGCTACAAAAGAGAGGAGTGGGGAGAGGAGGGGGAGGGGAGGGGAGAGGTGGCAAGGCAATGGCTAAGGGCGTGGAAAGGGTGAAGACGGAAGAGGAGGAGGTGGAAGAGGAGGGGGACGAGGGGAGGAGGTGGAAGTGGAGTACGAGGGGAGGAGAGGAAGGAGACGTGGACAAGAAGGAGAAACAGGGGAGGAGGGGGAGAGTACGAGGGGGAAGGGAGGAGGAGGTAGTGGAAGAGGAGAAGGTAGAGGAGAAGGTAGAGGAGAAGGTGGAGGAGGAGAGGGAGAGGAGGAGAGGGGAGAGGAGAGGAGGAGAGAGGAGGAGGGAAGGAGGGAGGGAGAGCAGGAGGGAGGAGGAGGAGGAGGGGGAGGAGGAGGAGGAGGAAGGGGAAAAGGTGTTGAAGGATGTACTGTATATACAAAAAAAATCACTAATACATAAATTAACAAGAAAAAGTATTTTCAAAAATAAAATGCAATAAACCGGGGAAATATCGAGTAATGATGATAATGTGAAGACAGCATGATGAAAATATTATGCTGACAATGCCGACAAAATGCATGCAGCATAAAATAATAAAGCATTAGTGGAGAATAATTCGAGTATGTAAAATAATAAGAAAAAATAGGGTGGGGAGGAGGGAGGAGGGAGCAGAAGGAGGAAGACTGAGAAAGAGGGAAGGAGTATGGGGAATGGAGGAGGGGAGGGAGAGGATGTGAAGGAGGAGGAGGAGGAGGAGGAAAGAGGGCGGATTAGGTGGACACGTGAGCTGGCAAGTGAGGGTGGGTGGGGCAGTAGAGGAAGAAGAGGAGGAGGAGGAGGAAGAGGAGGAGGAGGAGGAGGAGGCGGAGGAAGAGAATCACCGGGAAGGAGGAGGCAAAGATGGGCATGAGAGAAATCTGAGAGACGAAGAGAGTGAGAAAGAGAAGAAAGGGGGGGGGAGGGGGAAGGGAAGAGGGGGAGGGGGAGGAGGAAGGGGGGAGGGGGAGGAGGAAGGGGGGAGAGGGGGTGGCACTCCCTAGTCGGCACCGTGCCAGACTCGTCTGCAGGTCGGACGGGGATAGAAAGGTGGGAAGGAGGAAGGGAGGGAGACAGGAAGGAAGAAAGAAAGGAAAGGATTGAGGATAGGAGGGAGGGAAGGGAAGGAGAGAGAGATGGAGGGAGAGAAGGAAGGTAGGGAGGGAGGGAGGGAGGGAGGGAGGGAGAGGGAAGGAAGGCGGAAGGAAGGAAGGAAGGGAGGGAGAAACGGAGAAGGGAGGAAGGATGAAAGGATGGAAAGGAGGGAAGGGAGGGACGGAGGGAGGGAAAGGGAAGGGAGGGGAAGGGAGGGAAGGAGGGAGAGAGGGAGAGAGAGAGGGAGAGGAGAGGAGGGGAGAGAGGGAAGGGAGAGGGGGAGGGAGGGAAGGGAAGGGAGGGAGAGAGAAAGGGAAGGGAGGAAGATAGGAAGGAAAGAAGAGAGGGAGAGAGGAATGAAAGAAGAGAGGGAGGAGGGAAGGGAGAAAGGAAGGGAGAAAGGAAGGGAGGGGGGAAGGGAGGAGGGAAGGGAGGGAGAGAGGGAGGGAAGGGAGGAGGAGGGAGGGAGAGAGAGTGGGAGAGAGGACGAGAGAAGAAGAAGAAGAGGAAGAAGGAACAGGAGAGCGAGCGGGGGAGGGGAGCGCGGGAGGCGGAGAGAGAGAGAGAGAGAGAGGAGAGAAGAAGAGGAGAGGAGAGAGAGAGAGAGAAGAAGAGAGAGAGGAGGAGAGAGGAGGAGAGAGGAGAGGGAGAGGAAGAGAGAGAGAGAGAGAGAGAGAGAGAGAGAGAGAGAGAGAGAGAGAGGAAGGGAGGGAGCAAGAAGAGAGTGGAGGAGGGAGCAAGAAGAGAGAGAGGGGAGCAAGGAGAGAGAGAGAGAGGGAGGGAGAGAGAGAGAGGAAGGGAGAGGGGAGAGAGAAAGAGAGAAAGAGAGAGAGAGAGAGAGGGAGAGAGAGAGAGAGAGAGGGGGGGAGAGGAGAGAGAGAGAGAGAGAGAGAGAGAGAGAGAGAGAGAGAGAGAGAGAGAGAGAGAGAGAGAGAGAGAGAGAGAGAGAGAGAGAGAGAGAGGAGAGAGAGAGGGGGGGGAGACTTCAACAGGCCTATAGAACACACAGGAAATATGTGGCCCGGACCAACATTTATATGGAATGGAGGGGAAGAGAAGGAAGAGGAAGAGGAGGTGATGGGGATACGGATGATAACGATGATGGTGAAAATAATGATGATGACGATAAGGAAGATGACGATAAGGAAGATGACGAGGGAGATAAAGATTGTAACGGCAATGATAATGATGATAATGGTGTGAAGGAGGAGCAGAAGGAAGAGAAGGAAGATGATGATGATGGTGAGGAGGAGGAGGAGGAGGAGGAGGTGGAGGAAAGGTGGAAGGAGGAGGAGGAGGAAGGGGAGGAAAGTATATATATGGATTACTATCCTATCAGGAAGAGATGGGAGGGGAGAAGGTGAGGGGAAAATAATGAGGAGGAGGAGGAGGAGGAGGAGGAGGAGGAACCCCAATGAAGAAATGTGGAGGCAGGAGGGGAAATGATGAGAGCGAGGGAGATGGGGGGGGGCAGATGTAGTGCGCATCGTGAGCAGAAAAGAGAGAAGATAGAGAGGAGAAAGAGATGCGGTAGAGAGCACGCTCAATGAATGGCACGGAGACGACAAAGTTTTTAAAATTTCTAACGAAAACTGATAACGACAACAACAACAAAAATAATAATAATAATAATAATAATGATAATGATAATAACAAAATAATAAAATCAATAATAACAATAATAATAATAACAGTAATATTAATAACACTAATGATTACAGTAAAACTAAGATTAATGATTACGATAAAATCGGAATTCAATATAATAATGGTAAAATATATAAAAAAGCACCAGATAACTTAAAGGAGCACACACTCACCTTTATAAAGCCATACACACCATCACTGCAAATATATTTCCAATCCATAAGGTCTCTCTTATGGGTCATTAGCCTCGAAAGGTTATGAGATTAATTTAACCAAAGGGAGATGGTATGTTAAGTCCTGGCTTTTACCAGATGACTTTATTAAGCTAAGTGAACTTTCAACCATAATCTGGTCATATCCCGCGCCGCAGCATACTGTGACATCGACATAATTCTTGGAGACATCGACCGGCAACATCAACAAACCGTAATGACGCGCAGGGCAATCTGCGCAGACGACGACGATGACGTCAAGTCGCCTTCGAGTCAGACTTCCTGAACCGACCAAGTTTTTCAAAACAGACGTCGATTCAAACGGAAATAACGACGACTTAGCAGGAAACTGTATTTTTCCACATTCGTTATAAATTTCCAAATTAAGGATTTCCCCCACCCCCAAGGAATTTCAAAATCATAGGACAGTTTCTCCATTTTCCAGCCTTACAAGCCCACGCATGAGGCTGGACTGAACACACACACACACACACACACACACACACACACACACACACACACACACAAAAAAAAAAAAGAGGGAGAGAGAGAGAGAAAGAGAGAGGATCAAGAATCAACCACTATTGGATCCGGTACAGCCGGGTCGTATAATCCAATAGGAGAATCCGATTTCCCTTTGGAAGCCCACCAAGTGCGCACAGTCACGACCCAAGAGGCTACAATTCAATCATAGGAGAGGCCGGAACCATTCCCCCAACACCCACACACCCAATGTTGCAAAAAGCCCATCACAAACTCTTATACGATAACCCATAAGATATTCATCTTCAACACTCTCTCTCTCTCTCTCTCTCGGGCGCACGTATTCACCATTCACCATGGTCTTGGATCACGTGTTGGACTCGTGATCGACAGCTATTAACCTACCGCATGAGCTCAGAGCTCGTAGTGTGTGTGTGTGTGTGTGTGTGTGTGTGTGTGTGTGTGTGTGTGTGTGTGTATGATTCACCATAGTTTTGGATCACGTGTTGGACTCGTGATCGACAGCTATTTTCCTCCCGAAAGAGAGCTCAGATCTCGTATATGACCGATCTAAGGGTAATGCTGTGACCTTACACGCACACACACACAACTCCCCGCCCACGAGAGTTGGAGTAACGACCCGCGGCGATACTTAAATTATTTCAGCCCTGGGCGGGATTCGAACGCGGACCTCCGTAGTGGCAGCCGGGAACTCTACCAATCACGCTATCGAGTCGTGTGTGTGTGTGTGTGTGTGTGTGTGTGTGTGTGTGTGTGTGTGTGTGTGTGTGTGTGTGTGTGTGTGTACGCGCCCGCGCGCGTACCTGTATACATGTACTAATTAATTATTATGTATATTTCTATATTTTGTGTATACGTTTGTGTATTTGTTTACGTGCACGTGTTTATATGCGTATTTGTTTACGTGCACGTGTTTATATGCGTGTGTACGTGTGTGTACGTACAACATGGAAAGAACAGATTAACCTTACCTAGTATTACACGAACAAACTCGCACACAAGCCTAAAAATACACACGGGTAGCTCCACGTGCATACAGACGAACCAGACACACACACACGTAATCATGTAAATAATTCCCTGGTCCACAGGCCTAGACACCACGAGAAGCCAACGCATTTACCCGTCCCGTTTTTATCGGGACTCGTCGCCAGATGGCTAAAGGCATTTCACCAAAAACGATACCATGCCCCCCCCGGCCCCCCCGACCATCCAGGGGGCGTTCGAATTTGGATGAAAAAATAGGCTAAAGGTGGCGGCACACTGGGGCAATTCTCGCTAGTATGCTACTTGCTTTTGGTCTTTCTTTTTTTTTTGTAAAATGTCATGACTAAAGCTGGACTCACGATAGGCATTTCTCGTTAGCATGCTACTTGCTTTTGCTTCTTCGAGTAGAAATTAATTCGGTCACGATCTTTTTTTTTTTTCCCAAATGCCAAATTACGCTTGCGTCATAATATGAAAAGCTTTATGACGAACTTAGGGAAGTTAAACCTAAAATACGAATGTTAGACACATTGCTGTGTTGTCACTGAAGTCCAGGCTATTGTAACCGAAGTTGTTTCTGCTCAAACGAAATAGCAATAGCAAGTAGCATGCTAGCGAGGAATACCTAGAGCGCCAACACCTTTATTCATGAGATATATTTGACAAACAACTTTACAAATTAAAATAAATCAAGGTAATCATACACATCATACATGTACAAAGGCCGTATCGTACCCCAGGGAATAGGCAGGTCCTGCACTGGACCATTTAGATTAAATTATACAGCAACTTTGTCCTACGAGTGACCCAAAACGAATGAAAAAATAAATAAAAGGTAGAGAGGCATCAAGCCTTCAACGCTGCGAACCAATGCGTCACCTTTGCCCAATGTGCTAAGGCAGGTGGCGGGTCAATGGTACCCGTTGGATTCAAGTTTGTGTGTGTGTGTGTGTGTGTGTGTGTGTGTGTGTGTGTGTGTGTGTGTGTGTGTGTGTGTGTGTGTGTGTGTGTGTGTGTGTGTGTGTGTGTGTGTGTGTCTGTGTGTATGCGCGCGCGCGCGCCACCCATTGAGAGCGACGCTGGCACTGAAGACATTTTTTTTTTTCTTCCTCTTCTTTTCTCCACTGATAGCGCTCAGGGCAATCTGCTGTGACTTACCTGTGAGCACGTGGTCATTAATCTCTCGCGTGTGTGTGTATGTGTGTATGTGTGTGTGTGTGGGGGGGGTAGGTGGACCCCCCACACTCACTCACTCACCCTCCACGCTTCCCCTCAGCCAGAGTTCCCAACCTGATCGCCTTTTTTACCCTCATTCCCAACCACCAACCGGTGTTTGTTTCAGGGAAGGGGAGGGAGAAAGAGGAGGGAGGGAGGGAGGGAAAGAGAAAGAGAGAGAGAGAGAGAGAGAGAGAGAGAGAGAGAGAGAGAGAGAGAGAGAGAGAGAGAGAGAGAGAGAGAGAGAGAGAGAGAGAGAGAGAGAGAGAGAGGAGAGAGGGAGAGAGACAGCATACATAAACCAGTAAAGTTCAAAATTTCCCCCAGACCCATTCAAACAGGAATGCCTAGCTGAATCCCCTATAATAACAAATCACGGTATAGACCAACATTCTACCCCAGCTCCCGGGCAATCACCAGTGTCTTGAAGGATACTAAGATCTACATTTATTCTTGCTAACATTAGCGCTAAATGCTAGCAAGGCCATCATACTCTTGGGGTAACTCAAAAATACCCACAAAGCTGCAATTTCTGCAGACTTATTTAAGTTCTATAATTACACAACTACAGGGCAAGTCAATCAACGAACTCAATTATCAGATATCCATGACTACTAATATGTCACGTCACTCTTGCAAACTTCTCTTACTTGCCCGGTACAATTTTAGTTTCGTGCCTTTATCATCTCCACAAGAGAACATGTGAGACTCTTTTATATTGTAAAAAACAGAATATTTTTGTGTGATATATAAACACAAATCGTATCACATCACAGCAAAACAAAACACAAGCACAAGCGGGCAGACTGGAGTGTGATAGATTGGGAAGCATTTGACACTTTTAGTGAGACCGTGAATTGTGCGTTATACACAAATAACAACAACAACAATAATAACAATAGTAATAATAATAATAAGTAATAATAATGATAATAAAGCGATTTCAATTTTTTTATGTTCCCGTAAAAATCATCTTCTCTTTTGATTGTCGCTAAATTATTTCATTGAAACGTGGGAGGGAAAGGTCGTCTTAACTTCCATAAAATCGTATTTCTCTTCCCTTGTCCGAAGTCGATGACTTTGGCTTCGACAAATAACACAGGTGGTGATATTGTCCGTAAGGATAGAAGCGCTGGTAAACAACAACAACACTACCAAAGACCAACCACGGCACCGTGAACAGCCAGACCATGACGGCGCTCTACCTACATGCGAAGCCAAAACCAAACCCGAGACAACGGTTTTCCTTCAAGATGAGAGCGACATGACGTCATGTCGTCTTTAATCTGGCGCAGATCTCACCTATAAATCTTCGACCACACAAAAGACGCGGATAAGAATAAACTTAGAACCAAAAAAATACACTGATATTGCTACAATAACTAGCACAAGGAATTCTTTAAACTAATGTGGACACCTAAAGGTGGCGGCACACTAGGCATTTCTCGTTAGCATGCTACTTGCTTTTACTTCTTCGTTTGAGCAAAAACGACTTCGGTTACGATCTTTTGTTTTTCAAATGTCAAATCACTCTTGCGTCATGTTGTGAGAAGCTGAATGACGAACTACGAGAAGTTAAACCTAGAATACGAATGTTAGACACATTGTTCTTACGGTAGTCTAGAATATTGTAAACGAAGTCATTTCTATTCAAACGAAGTAGAAAAAGCAAGTAGCATGCTAGCATAGTGTGCCGCAACCTTAAACCTGCTCTTCTACCTGAACAATCTTCCCTCCTCCCTCTTCTTCGTTGTCTTTCCATGGTACAATTGGTCTCCAAATAAATCCCACTAGACATTTACAAATAGAATTTTCCAAACAATTTCTACTAAAGAATAGAACTACGACAAGACACCTAATTATTCTTACAAATGCCTTCAATTTCTATTTCTCGTTCAATATAATTTTCTATAATTTATTTGCATTCCAATATTTCTATAAACTAAATTGCATCGATGGAAAAAATAATGTTGTCACCTACATATAATATACACGACTCGGTGGCGCGGTTGGTAGAGTCCCCGGCTGTCACTACGGCAGTCCGGGTTCGAATCCTGCCCAGGGCTGAAATAATTTCAGTATCACTGCGCTTCGAGTCGTTACTCCAACTCTCGTGGGCGGGGAGTTGGGGGTATGTGTGCGTGTTAGGTCACAGCATTACCCATAGATTGGTCATACGAGCTCTGAGCTCTCTTCCGGGAGAGAAACAGCTGTCGATCACGAGTCCAGCACGTGCTCCAAAGACCAAGTTGAATCAAACCCAATCATTTTGTTCTAGTAGCATCAATATCTAAAAACATAAGTAAATAAAATAATAAATAAATAGAACACGGTCACAAACACACACCCTCGTGGTCTCGTAGCATCAA
>NC_134784.1:14196938-14236938 GCF_046742065.1 Oratosquilla oratoria
GCATTGGGGACTGCTGGGGAAGGTAACAGTCACTGCCGAGAATCGGAGAGAGGAGTGCGGGATTCGAACCCACGACTAAGAATTTACCATTGTATGTTATCCTAGCCATATTTATCTACTTATTCATTAATTTATTTATTTAGCTATTTTTTAGCTATTAGTCTGGCCTCCCTCTTCCACGCTTCGTGTTAAAGTAAGGCCATACATATACCAAAAGGCCCTTTCCATCTTATAAGTGGGGTGTCTTAGCCAAGGGACACCCCCCACCCATTTCTTGTCATTACTAATTATCTCAGCTCCTTACAGAAGAAGGGCCATCACTGTCCCCCGGCCACTGGTTGGGTCATAAGCAATGCAGCAAGACATAGCACCTCCACAGCAAGGCCCGACATCCAAGTCTGGTTAACCCCCACAACTTCATTTACATGGCCTCCCTTCCATCCCTCTCAAGTGGAAGCAAACAACTATGGGCATTATTTATTATAAGCAAACAAACTCTAGTTCTTTGCCTACTTCATCCCCAAAACGCGTTCAAGAATACAACAATGAACACCATCAACCTATCCTAGATGTGCAATCGCCACATCCTAACACTCACCGTATGACCTTGATTCCAGATAATAATATTTCTTTTTTTTATACAACAGGCATCGGTATATATAAAGCTAGTATATGTATTATGATGTGAAAGAGAGAGAGAGAGAGACAGAGAGAGAGAGAGAGAGAGAGAGAGAGAGAGAGAGAGAGAGAGAGAGAGAGAGAGAGAGAGAGAGAGAGAGAGAGAGAGAATGTCTGGGGCACTTAGGTTAGCTAATGTTAGGCGAGATAAAGTTAGCTTTGGCTAGGTTACGGTAGGTTATTAGGATATGGCAAGAAAAGGTCAAAACTGACTAAAATTCTTCAAAATGCCGCCATACCCGTGGGGGTACTGACCTAATATGGCCTACTGTTTACATTCCAATGGCGGTATCGTCGTCATGATTGACCTAGATTACAGCTGACCCCTAGCCAAGTTCTTCAAAGCTCAGGTTCCGACATAATATGAAGTCACACGCTGTCGTTCAACGCGTGACCCATCGTAAACAACATAAACAAATAAATAATAACTTGATCCTATTAATTAGTGAAAACCGGAGTGAAAAGGGTACATTAGGGTCTTGAAAGATATACATCAAATTGAACTGTGTAGGAAGAAGACAACGAAGGAGAAGGATGAGAGGAAGAGGAAAAAGAAGAAAAAGAAGGAAAAGAAAAACAAGAGGAAGAAGGTGAAGAAGAGGAACAACAATAAGATGAAGAAAAAAAATGACTACGGGTAAACAATTTTACATAGCTTTCATTACAACATATATATATATATATATATATATATATATATATATATATATATATATATATATATATATATATAGTGTGGAGCCTCTCTACAATGGCGCAGACAGCTCAATTAACTTTGTCATCGTCATGAGTTCTCGTGCTTCTTAGCAGCGTCCTCAGACGACCGCAAGACGACTCTGTCACGTCCGAGACGAAAGGTACGCATCTGGGTCACGGGAACTGTGGCCCAGAAATGGTCCATGAAGAGGTCCGTGAGGAGGAGGAGGAGGAGGAGGAGGAGGAGGAGGAGGAGGGGAAGGGAGAGGAGGAGGAGGAGATGGAGGAGGAGGAGGAGGAGGAGGAGGAGGAAGGAAAAAAATAAGGAGAAAGAGGAGCAGAAAGGGGAGCAGGAAGAAGAGAAGGAAGACGAGGAGCCGCAAGTGGATACGGAGGAGGAAGATGATAATGATGATGAGGGGGAGGAGGAGGAGGAGGAAGGAAAAAGATGAAAAGGAGGAGAAAGGGTAGCATGAGGAAGAAAAGGAACAAACACGAAGAGACAATAGTGGATAAGGAGAAGGGAGACAACGAGGAGGAGGAGGAGGAGGAGGAGGACGAGGAGGTGGTGGAGTAGGAAGAGTAGGAAGAGTAAGAAGAGGAGGACGAGGAGGAAGGAAAAAGAGGAGGAGAAGGAGGATCCGAAGGAGGAGGAAGGGTGAGAAGGAGGAGGAGGAGGAAGGGGGGAAAAGGAAGAAGAGGAAGAAGACGAGGAGAAGAAGGAAGACGACGAGGAGGGAGTGCAGGACGATGAAAACGAAAACGAGGAGGAAGGAAAAAGAGAAGGAGAAATAGGAGGAGTAGGAGGAGGAGGAGGAGGACAGCGCTGACACGGTTAGTTAGATTGGCCAATTTGACAGTCATGTGTCGTCAGTCATCTGAGTTCTGGACATGGAACCGCCTAGAGAAGGTTTATGGGCTCTTGCACTCTCCTAATTAAAAATAACTAATACAAAATGATGATGATGATGATGATAATAACAACAACAATAATCATAAACACAACAAAACATGGAGAGAGAGAGAGATAGAGAGACGACATAGAAGTTTGCAGGAGTTACGTGGCATAGACTGAGAGATTCCTAAAGTCACAAGTTAACTAGACCTATAGACACTATGTAGCCAAGACTAGATCGTAAGATTGAAAGTGTGTACAAGTGGGGAACCAGATTTATGTTTTGTTGTTCCAGGTGGACGTTGTGATACAAAATAACAAAGTTCGAATGTGTTACAATGATTATGGACTGCTCTTGAATATAATCGCATGACGGCAGATAGAATAAATCAAATAAAAGATTATAATGAGCCCTTGTATAACCGAAGCACAAAAAGTAACTTAATAAATCATTTAATTAATCCATTCATAGATAAAAACAATAATAATAAAGTGACGGATAAAAAAAAATCAAAATTCCTCGGCTGTATACTGAATAGTTTCACACCCTTTAACTAAGGACTAGTATAACCCGACGATACGAAGAAGAAATCAATTGAACGAAACTTGAGCGACGGGGCGCGTCCTGGTTTGCATGACGTCACAAAAGTCGTCTTACATTCTCCAGAGAAGTATGACGTCATTAGAGACACCAACAAAGTAACGATTGTCTAATTACTAAGAAATGGTCGTTAGGACATTAAACATAAAAGAAATATACACTTTAAGTCTTAGAATAGATACTGAACATATATACATAAATATACACACACACACACTATATATATATATATATATATATATATATATATATTATACAGATTTCCCGTCTCATTTGTCTGTATTTTTACACGTGTGTTTCTCTTACAACATACACACAATCAAATGTGTCGATAATTAATTCTTCTGAAACCCAACACATATGTATATACTACATAAAGTAATATAAAACAAATAAACAAATACAATATATAAGTAAATAAACGCATGCAATAAATCAATCAAATAAATAATTACACTAGATATATAAAACAAGTAAACAAACTGAAAGAAAAAATATTTGTCATTATCCCTCGCATAACCTGGAAAAAAGTAATGTAAAAAAAAAAGAAAAAAAAAAAAATTCCTTCTTCACGGACACACACATACATCTAGGTCCTACGCCTCTTTCCCCGTCGCTCGTACAACCAAGGCTACTTGAGGCAGCACCATTAAGCCCCCTCCCCAAGGATATTCTCCACAGCGTCTCCAGCTCGAGCCCCTGCGTAGGCTTGCTCAAGGGTGAGGACAAGTGCGAGCAAACGAGGCCAAGTTTAGGTCAGGGTGTGCACAACAAACATGCAAACAAACCAATGAAAATGTCTAGTTTATCAATAATAAAGATAACGATGATTAGTAATAATAATGATAATAACGAATGTCTAGTTAATCAATACGGCTAATGATGATAGTAATAACAATAATAACAGTAACAGTAATAATGATAATAATTTATTACAATAATTATAATTACAATAATAACAATAATAATAATGATAATAACTAATAATAATGTCAATAACCTAAATCATCTGAGTATGAAATAGCCAATAAATAATTAATTTTGTAAAAAATAATAAAATATATTAATAAAATAATGATAATAATAATAAAATCCTCGGCCTTTTCTTCAACCAATGACTACGCAAGGACCACCATCCCTGTATACCTCCCATGAAGACTCCCGACTCATCTCTGTACTCAGTACATTGTGTAATAAAATATAGAATAATAATAATAATAATAATAATAACAATAATAAAAATAAAATCGACAGCCTTCTCTTCAGCACGTGACTACGCAAGGACCATCCCAGGAAGACTCCCGGCCCATCCCTGTACTCGGTACATGGTGTTTGTGTGTGTGTGCACTTGATCCCATCTGCACCCATGCAGGGCGTAGCCTGCTTGGGCTTGGAAGATCCTGACCACTTCTTTTCTCTATTATTAATTTGTTTATTTAATTTATTTACTTGTTCTCTATCTACTCATTGTAAATCTATCTCTTCTACTACTACTACTACTACTACTACTCTCTCTCTATGTATATGTATATATATATATATATATATATATATATATATACATATATATATATATATATATATATATATATTTATTGTTATGGTATTACCATATCTTAAATTGTATTACGCCCCTGTGCCGTTTTCCTTTTTCGGGTGGTAAAGGTTGTTTTGACACCCAATGGGAAGAGCGAAGATTTCTATATTATAGAAGATTATGCATGGTTACTTTATATATTCTATTGCTAGAAATAAATAAATTATGCTGCATCGTTTGATGTGTAAAGGAAATATGTAATTGGTTTAACTACAGTATTGTTACGGATGAGGAGGTTGATACGTAAGTCAAGTGACCAGTCAGTTCAGTCGTGATGGTCGAGGTTACCAGATGAGTCCTAAAGGGAAAGCTACTAATCAGTTGTGGTCACTAAGTCAGAGAGTATGAAGTATAAGAGACACGGTTTCGATCTCGAGGATTGTCAGCACTTGATCTATTTGTGAGACGTGGTCCAATTGAAGGAGCCGGCTAAGACCTCTGAGAGTTAAAGGTCTGAGTGGTGAGATACGTTTATGTCCCATTGTTATTTGATGATACATGTATATATGTGTACATATATACCTCAAATGCAAATACATGTAAATGTAGTTCTGCGGTTTATTCCTGATAACCTGAGCTGACGTCTCCATAGTTCTTTCGGTATGGTAGGTGACAAGAAAGGGTCTTGTTCATATGAAATCACTTTGCTGTCGCAATCGAAATCTTTCAAAGCAGACGAGACAGGGACGTGGAGAGTTGATACCAGTGTTGGGCGTCAACGTAACAATTTATATATATATATATATACATATACATATATATATAAATGTATATATATATATATATATATATATCTATCTTAATAGCCTAGTTGGTAAGTCACTGCCGTACTTGTCATGAGGATGCCAGGTTCGAGTCCTGGGCAGTACCACATTTCAACTTCAGCATGCTGGCCTTTGATGGCTAAGAATTAGAATGCATTGTGGTTGTTAAAATGTACCTCTAATCACTGGTGCCCGTTCAGTGTTGTACATATACAGTATATATATATATATATATATTTTTTTTAAGGCATATAGAATTGTATGCAACAGCAAATTGAGCTCTGATGAGTTTCCAATGAAGAGTTTCAAGTCTTCTAAAGATCTCTCTAGCATCGGACTCACTACCACTCGCCTTTCCAGACGGTTAACATACCACCTTAACAATGGAGGCCCTAAGCGACACCTTCAGGAGACCCATAACATTCTAATCACCAGATCCATCCTAGTGGACAATACCACCATTTTAGACCAAGAAAGTGACAAGCGCCGCCTTGCCCTCCTTGAGGCCCTCCACATTAAATACAGCCAACCTACACTGAACACCCAACAGGAAGCCCCCACCATCCTTCCCAGCCTCAAACCATTCAGAATCCGCCAAACCAGACAACCCAGCTACGAGACAAATCAGCCTTCCCATGAGCAGTCACTCCGTCCGCGACGGACACCCAGGCCACAGTAACGGTCATCTGTGTGTCCTTTCCCAGTGGTCACAGTTCCCCTTCCCGCGTTCCTTTCCCCGATATTCATTTGTCCTTTCCCAGTTTCAGACCAGAATAACGGTCATTTCTTTGTAATCTTTCCTAGTGTTTACTTTCTGTATTTATAATCATCCATTTCTTTGCTATTGTCACAATTGAAAATGCTAACTGTGATTAGCGAAACGTCTTGTATCCTGTTCTACCCATTAGATGGCTTCTATCGGCACCTTGGTTTTTTCTTTACCTCTCCATGCTAGAGAGATCTTTAGAAGACTTGAAACTCTTCATCGGAAACTCATCAGAGCTCAATTTGCTGTTGCATACAATTCTATATGCCTTAAAGAAAATATTTTGCCGCGTTACTCCAATATATATATATATACACGCACACACACAAAAATAAACTAATAAGAAATCTTGAAACAACAGGAGGTGTACAAGGAAAGTTAATGAAATGGACGGAAGATTTCTTGAACGGGAGAAAAATGAGGGTGGTACTTACAGACAAAAACTCGACCTGGGAAGAAATGTCCCACAAGGATGTGTATTAGCTCCAATAATGTTTACTATATATATAAATGACATGGATGAAGGTGTTGAATGATATATGAAATTATTTGCAGACACAAAACTACTAAAGAAAATAAGTACAGAGAAAGACTGAATAATTTCAGAGAGATCTGGACAAAGACTGGAAATGGAGCCAAAAGTGGAAAGTGAACTTCAACATCAAGAAATGCAGTATAATGGAGTTTGGAAAAAGTAAAAATAGAATATCAGGGCAATATAAGGCTGGTACAAAGGAAGTGAAAAAACGTTAACTCGGAAAAAGACCTAGGAATAATTATTAACAAAGACATGTTACCAGACAAGCATATAAACAAAATAGTCAGAGAAACCTGCAATTTACTAAGAACAATATAAGCGGCCTTTAACTACATGGATGAGGAAATGGTAAAGAAAATTTTAGTCACGCTGATAAGACCAAGATTGGAGTATGTTGCGACACTATGAACACCCAACACAAAAAAGGATATAAAGAAAGTAGAATGAATCCAAACAGCAACGACAAAGATGGCACCAACACTCTCCAAATTGACATACGAACAGAGATTGTCCAAACTGAAACTAAGAAACCCTGGAACAAAGAAGAGAAAGAGGAGATCTACTGGTCATTTACAGAATCATGAAAGGTATGGAAGTCCTTGACAGAGAAGATTTATTTAAGTGGGACAGAAGAAAAACAAGAGGACTCGAAAAGAAACTCAAAAAGTATAGTTATTGAAGAGATCTGTAAAAGAATAGTTTTCCACACAGAGTGATAGATGTCTGGAACAAATTGGACGAAAAAATAGTATGTGCAAAAACCATACAAGAATTTAAGAACAAACTAGATGCTGCGGGATACAAAGACGGGTCCCTACGAGCATAGCTCCCTTCCCGTATAATACAACTAGGTAAATACATATTCCTACTAACTTTACTGATCCTAACGTTTCTCAATATTTCTTTTTCCGAAACATAAAAAAAAGAAATGAACACAATACCTTCCCAAGTAGATATAACACCATTAAACCAGCCATTAGGGGAAATTTGGTAAAAAAAAAAAAAAAAAGAAGATAAAGAAGAAAACACACAAACACACAGTTGGTGTCGGTAAATACACACATACACACACACACACACACACACACATACACACACACACACGCACACGCACACTCACACACACACGGTGGGTGTCGGAACCGGAGCTCCTGCCGAAACCCGAGCGAGCGCGCCCCTCCCACTTGGGAAGGGAACCCGGGACTTGCGACGCGACGCGTCGCGACAAAGAAGGAATTTCGACGAACATGACTGTCTGATTTGGGACTCGTCTTTCCTGAATGACCGCTTGTTTCACCCTCAAGACACGCAAACGCACACAGACACACGCACACATATATATATATTAGGAAATGACAGTAACATCTTTCATTTAGTGCTTCTTTAGACAAAATACGTCTGAAGATGTAACATACGGAGGATTTTACTTTCATGCCGATACAATTTCTCCTTTGGTTCTGCTACATGTGTGTGTGTGTGTGTGTGTGTGTGTGTGTGTGTGTGTGTGTGTGTGTGTGTGTGTGTGTGTGTGTGTGTGTGTGTGTTTATGTGTGTGTGTGTGTGTTTATGTGTGTGTGTGTGCGTGCATGTGTGTGTGTGTGTGTGTGTGTGTGTGTGTGTGTGTGTGTGTGTGTGTGTGTGTGTGTGTGTGTGTGTGTTTGTGTGTGTGTGTTTCTGTGTGTGATTCACCATGGGGATCACGTGTTGTACTCGTGACCATGGTCTTGGATCAGGTTTAGACTCGTGCGTGCATATGTGTGTGTGTGTGTGTGTGTGTGTGTGTGTGTGTGTGTGTGTGTGTGTGTGTGTGTGTGTGTGTGTGTGCGTGCATATGTGTGTGTGTGTGGGGGGGTTAGCCAGTACTGTATCAACACAATAACGGGGCGCCTCTACCCACCTTCCCCTCTCGCCCTCCACCCACCCAATCAGCTGATCAACATCACCCAAACAAAATACAAAGATGGCGAAGAAGATTTCCCTCGTCGTCGTCGTCGTCGTCGTCGTCGTCACGGGAATATCTTTCCGCTTTTCCTCCTCCAGCAGATTCCAATTTCTGATTGCCTCTTTTGCCTCCTCCTCCTCCTCGTCGTCGTCAGTCCCAGCTCAGTACCTCCTACTCTTCTACCTCCTACTTTAGCCTGAATACAAGGCCTCCAATTCCTCGTCCTCCTCCTCCTCGTCAGTCTCAATCCATAGCCTCTTCCTCTTCTTCCTCCTCCTCCTCGTCAGTCTCAATACATAGCCTCTTCCTCCTCGCGCGCGCGCACGCACACACACACATACACAAGAGAGAGAGAGAGAGAGAGAGAGAGAGAGAGAGAGAGAGACTCCCCTTCTTCCCTTCCCCGTAACCTTTTGAGAAAACATATTTTTCTGGCTGCCAATAATCATTCTCCAATTCTCCAATTTTTCTTCGCTTTACCTTTCCAGAATGGACAAAATAAATAGAGGACCAAATAAATAAATAAATACGCATATAAATAAATAAACAAATGCGAGGTCATATTTATGCCCAACAGTTTGCAACTCGTTTACAGTACTCACAACATATATATATATATATATATATATATATATATATATATATATATATATATATATATATATATATATGTATGTATAAGTGTATATATATACATATATATATATATATATATATATATATATATATATATCATTTGCTGTCGAATCCTGCATTATTTTATATATATATATATATATATATATATATATATATATACATATATATCATTTGCTGTCGAATCCTGCATTATTTTATACTTCAACCTTACCAAGCCAGATTAAGCCACAATGGCAAGGTACAGAGACTGTATCATCCAACAAGGGATAGGCCGGTCATGCACTGGACCATTAAACGCGTTATCACACTGGGCTTCCACGGGCTTCACCAGCATCGACCGCTTGAATATAAACGACTTCGGTAACAATATTTCATTTTTCAAATCTCCAAAGATCAAATTATCTTTCCGTCATATATAGCAAAGCTAAATGATGAACTAAGAGATTGCAAACCTATGCGAACGTCAGACACGTACTGTTGAAATCTTCTTAGAGAAGTCTAGATTTCTGTAAGCGAAGTCATGTTCTGGTTATTCACAAGTGGAGGTTGGAGGTTAGATGTCGGAGGAAAAAGTCCAGTGTGATAACCCCTTAAGACTGACTTACTGCTGCATTAGATTATCATAAAATAAAACATTTTACATTGTGAAGCTGCCGGAACTAAATTATATAACACCAACAAACAAAAAATAGGAAAAAAAAAATTTCAAGCATTCTCTCTTTTCCTCTCTACCACCCCCATCAACTCTCTCTCTGGCCCTGTTCACACTAGCGGTTTCAACCGCAGCGGTTCAATTACTATGTAAGTCAATGGAGGCGTTCACACACAACCGCGGAGTTTACCTTGACTATGCGGTACCGCCGTGGTTTCCGCGCGGTTTAAACTACTAGTGTGAAAAGCCCCCCCCTCTCTCTCTCTCTCTCTTTCTCTTCCTCTTGTAAAACTCGCTTTACAAACTTAGATTTAAGAAGGAAATAGGCAAGAACTGGTTTACTAAAAGAGTAGTTAACGAATAGAATAGACATAGTAACCATGCAGTTTGCACTGAAACAATTGGTTGTTTTAAGAGAAAGGTGAGATAACTTTATGGATGGGGATGACAGGTGGTAAGGGACATGGATCCCCCTAGTGTAGGCCTTATGGTCTCTTGCAGTCTCTTCTATTCGTATGTTCTTCTGTTTTTATTTCTAAGAGAAGTCAAACTCAAGGTTCCTTGCCTTCAACAATACGTGTCCTTTCCCCAACACATTTCCCCACTTTATGTCCTTCTATTTTTTGTGTGTCGGGTGGTGGTGGTGTGTGTGTGGGGGGGGGGTCTCACACCTTCCTCGTATCCTCCCCACCCGCCCACCCCGGCTACTCTTCTTTGACACTACATCCTCCTCCCCCTCTTCCTCCATCTTCTCCTTTTCCTTCACCTGCCCTATCCAATTTGTTTCTCTTCTCCCTTACTAATTCTACTTCCGTTTCCTCCTCCTCCTCTTCCTTATCCTCCTCCACCCTCCAGATCCAATTTAATTCCCTCCTCTTCTTCCTCCTCCCACTCCTCCTCTTCCCTGACGACTGCCTTTGTCCCCTCCACACCAAAACAATGTTCGTTTGCTTCTGACCAGTTTCCATTGCCTGGGTGCCCTTTGCCTAACTTGCCTTCTCCTTCTCTTGTGTGGCCCTCGACACCACCACCATCACCAGCACCGCCACTACTACCAACACAGTATCACCAACACCACCATCATCACCGTCACCACTATTACCACCACCAGCTCTAATATCACCAACACCACCATCACCACTATTACTACTACTATCACCATCACCACCAACACCAAACCTACCACTACACCACCATAGCCAGCTGTCGATCCGGTATCCCTTGGGAACATACATCTGTGTTCCTGCCCCTTGTTTTCAACCATCTGCCGTCCCTGTGTTCCCTGAGGGGGCTTTAGTACATACAACACCAGCTGTCCCTCGCCCGCGCCACCTGCCGTACTTCGTCCCTGTCCCTACCATCTGCCTTCCCTTCCCGACCCTGAAGTCCCTGAGAACCAGCTTTTCATTATCTGCCACCCAGGTGGTCTCCTTGCCCGTTCCATCACCTGAAGTTCAGCTGGTACCCTGCAACCAGCTTTTCTACGTCCCCAAGACGTGTGTGTGTGTGGGGGGGGGTTCTTGAGATTCCCCACAGTCACAGCATCTGTCCCCCTCATTACCTCAAAGCCCACAACCCCCTGTCATCTTTAGGACCTTAACTTACACTTTCTGGAAAGGCGTAGAGTGCGGAGTGATCTAATACAGGTATTCAAATGGGTCAAGGGTTTAACAAGGATGATGCCGGCAAGGTCATCCTATTAAGACAGCAGGTCAGGAGTCGTAGTAATTGATTTAAATTGAACAGATTTAGATTTAAAAAGATAATTGGCAAAAACTAGATTACCAAGAGTGGCTAACGAACGGAATAGGCTTAGTAATTATGTAGTGGGCGCTGAAACAATTGGTTGTTTTAGGAGAAGATGAGATAACTTATGTTCTTCTGTTAACCTAACCAACCAAAACTAGCCCAACCTCACCTAACCTAACCTACAACCACCTATCGCCCTTTCGTCTTTCTTAGTACCATCTGCCGCCCTTCTCCCCAAGATTAGTCGACCCCACGGCCATCTGCCTTCGACCAGCTGTCTCCCCAGCGAAACGCAGATGGTTCCTTGTGTCCAAAACCAATTACCTCCCTTGTTTCTCCCCCGAGCTTCCTTGTAGGACGAAATCTCACCTCAATTCTCGCCACCACCACACCTCAGCTCGTAACTTGCTTATCCTCTTCTGTGCCCAGTGGAACCATAAGAACACATGGAGGAGACTGCAAGAGACCATATGGCCGACATAAGACAGTTCCATGTACCTTACCCACTGACGACCCCATCCACAAAGTTATTTGATATTCTCTTAAAACAACCAATTGTTTTTGAACTCACCGCACGGTTACTAAGTCTATTCCTCGTCTTCCTCCTCCTCCTCTTCCTTTAAGCTTTGTTGCCTTTTTCTCCTCCTCCTCCTCCTTTCACCTTCTACTACTCATTCTCCTCTTTCTTCTTCCCTTCCTCCTCCTCCCCATCTCCTTTCTGCTTCCAATCCTCCTTTCACCTTCTACTCCTCCTCCTCCTCCTGAGCGACTGGGGTCCGTCGCCAGACGATTCCATTCACGCTTATCTTACTTCTTGCTCTCTATCACCGCTTCCTCCCCCACCTTTCTTCCTCCTCCTCCTCCTCCCCTCACCTTCTCTCCTCCTCCTCCCCCCTGACTACCTCTTCCCCTCCACCACCTCATCCCACCTCCAGTCATATCCACTTCCTCCTCCTCCTCTTTTTCCTCCTCGTAACCTCCACTGATTCTCCCTCACTTTCATCAGCTTCATCTCTGACCCTTCCTCTTCCTCCTCCTCTACCCTCCAATACTCATTCTTCCTCTTCTTTTCCTCTTCCTCCACCTTCATTATATTCATCATTCATTATTCTTCCTCCTCCTCCTCCTCCTCTTCCATCACCACCTTCTCACCTCTTCCATCTTTAAGTGCATCTCCACCCTCATCTTCCTCCTCCTCTCTTCCATCCTCACGTACATCTCCATCCTCATTTTTAATCTCCTTTCCTCTTCCTCCCCTCCTCCTCCTTCCCTCCTCCATTCTCATGTGCATCTCCAACCTCATTATCCATCTCCCTTGCTCTTCCTTTCCCCTCCTCCTCTTCCTCTTCCTCCTCCTCCTCATTCCCTCTTCTATCCTCATGTACATCTCCAACCTCATTATTCACCTCCTTTCCTCCTCTCCTCTCTTCTCCACTCCTTTCCTCTCTTCTCCTTCTCCTCCTCCCCTCCTCTCACTCCCCCCGGCACCCTTCGCGGTCTTTGTTCACTGCTCCCCTCACTTCAAAACAATCCACCCTTCTCCTCTTCCACCTCCACCGCCGACGCACGTTCACCATTGATGACGGTCTTCCACCACACCCTCTTCCACTTTATCCACTTGGTTCATCCACTTCGGTTCTGGGTGACACCGTCAGCCATTTAGAGCCCACTACTGAACAAAGGCATTTCCTAACCTCTACTACCACGAGCCGTTCGACTATTCCAACCTCTGCCACGCTACTTCTGCAAGTTTTTCTATCTCGTCCATTCAGTAACTGACGAATCAAGATGCCCATCCATCCTCTGGCCGCTCTTCTACTGATTCAAATCGCCTGCCAATAGCACTTTGGAGGCCATCTTTAAAATGAGGCGTTCTGTGACAGATAGGCGAAGACGTCAGAACCTAAAAAATAAGTTTTCTTTGATTGCCTTATTTGGCCAAACTCTAGACAGCGACAACTCAAAACAATAAAAAAAAAAATTGGCGTCTTCGCCTGTCTGGCACCGAACGCCTCAATTCCTTTTTCCCCCTGTCACCAGACGATTCCAATCAGCTGAAGACACCGTTTAAAGATACTTCTTGCTTGATGCGATTATAGGTCAACGATGATCGTTCATGGCTCAACGATGATCGTCCAACGATTGTCTTGTGCATTAATTCTTTGTTTTTGAATGATGGGGCTCTTTTGCTTCGAGCGACTGCCGCTAGAGTCGCTAAATACAAAGAATTAGTGTTCTAGACAATCGTTTAACGATCATCTTCAAACCATGAACGATCATCGTTGAACGATAATCGCACAAAGCTTCCTTCATCCTGTGACACGATAATCGCACAAAGGGGAAAGGAGGAAGTGGAAGAGAAAAAGGTAAGGAGGAGGAGGAGGAGGCGGAGAGGTGGAGGAGGAGGAGGAGGAGGAGGAGGAGGAGGTAGAGGGGGTGGGGATTGAAGAAAAGGAGGGTGAAAGGAAGAGGAAGGAGGAGGGGGATAACAGGAGGAGATAAAGAGAAGGTAGACGAGTGAGAGGAGGAGGAAGTGGAGGAAGAGGAGGGAAAGGAAGAGGAAGAGGAGGGAGAGGACCAGAAAGAGGAGGAAGAGGATGAGGTACAAGAGGTAGAAGGAGAGGAGAAGGAAGAAGGGAAAATAGGTGAGGTAGAGGAGGGCGAGGAGGAGGTAGAGGGAGAAGAAGAGGAAGTAGAGAAGGAAGGAGAGGAGAAAGAGATGGGAGAGGAGGTGATACAGGAGAGAGAGGACGAGGTAGAGGAGGTAGAGGAAGGAGAGGAGGAAGGAGAGGAGGAAGGAGAAGAGAGGAGAAAGGAGGGAGAGGTGGTGGTACAGGAGGGAGAGGACGAGGTAGAGGAAGGAGAGGAGGAAGGAGAGAAGGGTGGAGAGGAGAAAATAGAGGAGGTAGATGAAGGAGAGGAGGATGGAGAGGAGAAAGTAGAGGAGGTAGAGGAGAAGCAAAACTAAAATATCACCCATGGTACTACTTAGGAGGAGGTTGGGGGGAGATATTTGTCCAGCACAGGACTTCCACCGGCTGGTGACCTGATTCGTTTTTTATTATCAAATTTTTATTTATTGTTGTTTTTTACTTTTCCGTCTTGCCTCCATCAGCACCCACCCTTCACCCCCACTCCTTGCCCACCTTTCAGAATCTCACTCTCTCACCCTTTGCATAGTGTCGCATTTCTGTGCTACGTGAGTGCCAACAATAATATACGATACGGACGTTCACCCTGTAACTCACTTTGACTTGGCGAACGTTTACTTAGAGAGAGACAGAGAGAGAGAGAGAGAGAGAGAGAGAGCAACATGGTCACACATAAAGAGTAAGAGCAGGAAAAAGAGCAAGAACAAGATAAGAGCACCTTCCCTCAAGCCTCTCTTTGTGTGCAGTAGACAGACCCAGGCAGAGATGCGCGTGCGTACGCCAAGTATACAGGCAGGCAGGCGGCACCTACGGCCCCGAATCCAGGGGGGAAAGGGGGGTGGCAGGGAAGGGGGAGGGAGGGGGATCTACTACGCCATTCCGACTTACGCACAGACAGCCTAGTCTGCATACGCATCCTCTGCGTATTTCCTGTTTTGTTTCAGATGAAATGCCACATCCGTAGTTCTATGCACGCGTGTGCTCTCTCTGAAGCTTTAAAACCTTCTCGGTCTATATTCCGAATGCATAACCTCTACTCACATGTGTGAGTAGATTCTGTAAGCATGACATGCAGCCTGGGTTGGTAATTCACATATGTGAGCGAACGCGCGCGCGCACACACACTGTTGAAGTTGTCCAAAATGTATGTCAAACACGAGAAATTATGATGAAAATGAAAATGATTTTTATAACAAAAATATCAGCAACTTCCTTCTATCATACTTTCTTATCTTCCTCCTCCTCTCCTTCCCTTTTCTCTTCCTCCTATTCCTCTTCCATCCTCCTCCTCCTCCTCCTCTTCCCCTTTGGTCTTCTCCTATTCCTCTTCTTTTACCTTCCTTTTTCTCCACCACATCCTCCTCTTCTCTTTTCGTCTTCTCCTCCTATCCCTCTTCTTTTTACTTCTTCCGTTCTCTTTCCCTATCTCATTCTCATCCTCTTTTTTTATTTCTTCCCTCCTCCTCCTCTTTTTACTTTTTCTTCCCTCTTCCTTATCCTCCACCTCTTCCCCATTCGTCTTCTTCTATTCCTCCTCTTCTTTTAACTTCATCTTGGCTCTTCCTCCTAATTTCCCTTGTGCAAAGCGTGGAAGCTATCAACTAAATTAAGCAACCTGGCTGATTGTCCCTCTGTCTAATGGACACCCCCCCCCCCGCCCTCCACTTCAAGCGACCTCCACAATTATATCATCAATTCATCCTATGGGGGCAATACCACTCCTCAATATTTTTATTATAATTTAACATTAACGTGTACACACACACACACACACACACACACACACACACACACACACACACACACGGACACACAATATCAGACACGAAAACACGTAGGCATGCCCAACATGTTCACTAGTAGGCACAAAACAGAATTAAATAAAATGTAAAATAAACATACACGTATGAGAATATAAGCATACATCCAGTTAACCGTATACATGACCACAAACACTTCCCCCCACACACGTAATGCATACACAAACGCACACAACCTAATGCAAGGCCCCTTGAGAACATCATCTCGAACGCGCGCGTGTGCGCACTCACACGCCCTTATACCATTACAACGCTCCTTTCTTTAATGTAACTATACTACTTCCACCACCAATCCTTCCCTCCCTCCGTCTACCATCGTCCCTTTAACAACCATTTGGGGGGAGGGGGAAGTGGGATGAGGGGGAGGGGGGAAAGGGGACTACACAAACCTCCTCCTCCTCCCTCCAACTCCCTCCCACTCCCAAGTGTCTCGTCTCTGAAATACTCCTGCCGTCTCCTAACTACCTACTAGACCCCCTCCCCTAGTTGTAAACTACTTTCCTCTTCCTCTATTCCTTCTTCTTCGTTCATTGGATCCTTTACTTCCTTCTTTATCATGTTTTCTACGTGCACTCTCTATAACATTCTATCTCCTCTATTCTTCATTTTTTAGTTATTCTCTACACACATTCTTTATTCTACATTCTCACATTTTCCTTATGTATTTATACACATTCTTACTCCAATATTTTCATCTTTTTCATTCATTCTCTATACATATTCTCCTCCTCTATCATTTTATCTTTCTCGCCTTCTTTTCCTCCTCCTCTTCCTCATTCTCCTTCACTTTTTTTCTTTTTCCTCTCTTCTTACATTCTCCCCATCCCCCAGCTTCCTCCCAACAGACACATTTTTCCCCGTCTCCTCCCATTTGATCCCATTGTTCTTCCTCCTTCCTCCCACCTCCTCTTAAACTACTCCCACCCCACAGTTCCCCATCATACCCCTCAACAACATAAACAAGACCCCATCTGCCTCTCCCCCCTTCAGAACCGTCCTCCACCCCCACCCCCTCCCATCATCCTTCCCCACAGTCTTAATACATCACCTTAAGGGGATGGGGTTCTGAAAATGTGATTGAATACTTCTTAATGGGGTTGCATCCTTTTCAATGGGGGGGTGATGCTACTTAATGGGGTCGGATTCAATTTAAAGGATCCGAATCCTTTAAAAAGGGAATGCAGACACCTTAAGAGGGCTTAAAGAGGAATCCAAGCCCTTTAAGAGATGTTCTGCAAAATTCTCTGTCTCGCCTCTCCACGATAACGCTTACATCTGCCACGCTCCTCATGCAAAATTTTCTATCTCGTTTCTCCACCTTTGACAGGAGAACCCAAGGGCTAAGTCGTCAGCCATCTCAGAGTCCACTGCCAGCCAAAGGCCTCTCCCAACCTCTTCCTCGAATCACACTTGGACATCTGCCACGTAACTCCTGCAAATTTCTCTAGGATAGTGAAGATACTCGAGGATAACCCTCCCCCCCGAACTTTCATTATCCCGCATCGCCTCCCCCCCCCCTCCACGTTGATCGGCGTCACCCTAATTCCGTCCGCCCCACCCTCCTCTTTCTCCTCCCCACCCCAACCCGCATCTGGTCCAAAACACCCCCTTCCCACTAATTTTAACTCGAGTTGTATTTCTAAGTATACAATGGATGTGTGTGTGTGTGTGTGTGTGTGTGTGTGTGTGTGTGTGTGTGTGTGTGTGTGTGTGTGTGTGTGTGTGTGTGTGTGTGTGAGCGCGGTTTCGGCCTTAATGTTCCAATGCAGGACTAACATATCCCCTGAGGAATGATGGAGCCTCTGTACTTCACCACGGTGGCTTAATCCGGCTTGGTAAGGTTGTATAGTATGTAGGGTGAGAAGGAAGTGATGGATGTGGTACGTTGGAATAATGGCTGTGGTTGCGAATGAAGCCTGAAATCAGTGTATTCAGTTCAACCATACCGTTTAGGTGCATATGTATGTGACATTGGTATACAGCACCTCTGATGTCCGCAGTGGACACACCACCTGATGTATCTGAATTAGTAGTGTGGTATACGATGTATAGCCTAACAGCAACTTTAGTGAAATGAAAAATAAAAAAGAGAAAAGTTCAATTAATGATATTTAAAAACTGTTGACTAAATCCAATATTAATTCTTTTTTCATCTACACTCCAGATAGAGAGAGCAAGACAGCGAGGGCATGAGAGAGAGAGAGAGAGAGAGAGAGAGAGAGAGAGAGAGAGAGAGAGAGAGAGAGAGAGAGAGAGAGAGAGAGAGAGAGAGAGAGGGGGGGAGGGATAGGAAAAGAGAGGAGAGAGGAGAGAGAAGAGAGAGAGAGAGGGAAGGGAGAGGAAAAGAGAGGAGAGAGAGAGAGCACAGGGCTGGTACGAAAAATGATCGGGGCAAACATGGACGCATCACAATGTCAACAAGGTCCTTGCAGCAAACAATGAAGGACATCAGGACCTATCGCGGGCGATGGGAGAACTTCAACATTAGGAGAGAAGCGCTGGGGCAAGGGTCCTCCTTTTAGGGTCCTTGCACCCCTGAGGCCCCATAGAGGGTCGCAAACGGACCAAGACGCTGAAGATTACACGTAATTCTTGGATACCTAATAATTTGTTTCCTTGTTGCATTGCTACCCGGAAGGTCGCGAAACAGGACGTAAACAGTCTATGAGGATCAGTCGATCAGCCATTTTGAGTCCACTGCTGAACAAAGGCCTCTGTCATACCATTCCATGACTCGTCCGACCACGCTAACCTCTGCCACGTCACTCCTGCAAACGTCTCTATCTCATCTCTCCACTTCCTGTCTGGTCTCCCTCTTCCACGCTTCCCATTTCGCGGCGTCCATTCACTAACACACTTACTCCATCGCCCATCATTTGTTCGCGCTAACTTACGTGCCTTATTCCACGTCCTCTCTTTTACCGTCTCTACAATATCTTTCACTCTATTCTCCTCTTTCACCCAACTTGTTCCCTTTCCATCTATAAGAACTACAGCTAACTACAACACACACACACACACACCCTACTCGAAGTGATACAGACTGCTAGGAGTGATCTGTGCTGCCACCTATTGGCAGAACTGTAACACCATCCATGAGAGAGAGAGAGAGAGAGAGAGATACAGAGATAGAGAGAGAGTTAGGTCCTCTCGTTATATTAAACTCAGCTCATATATCTAACGCATATCCAACACAACCTGGCACTTTATGCAAGGGCAGGCACAAAATAGGCACTGTCAGATAAAGCCAACACAAATGGACCCAGAGAGGATGTGTGTGTGCAGGGATGGGGGGGCGCGTTGCCCCCCCCCTTAACGAGGGAGGACAATATCAACCCTTCCTTCCCCCTCAACACTCCCCAAACGGATATTAATAACCAACACCTGTATACAATGTTGGCCAACCTTTCCACGGAACCTGATGAGAAATGGAGCAAGTGTGCTCCTGAGTGGACTCTGGGAGATGGTAAGCTTGGAAGAGGGAGACCAGACCGAAGGTGGAGAGAAGAGATGGAGAAGTTTGCAGGAGTGACGTTGTTCTCGCAGTCCTGCAAGTCGTGGAATGCTATGAAAGAGGTCTTTGTCCATCAGGGACTCTAAGATGGCTGATTGATTAATGTCAAAGATGTCCTGAAAATAAATAGGGAATCTTTCTACGTAACCCCATATCAAACATAAAAAAAAAAAAAAAAAAAAAAAATGATGTCAGTGAGCGGCTACAGTTAGTCCTAAAGCAAAAATGTTGTGTTCATGTGTGTTCTGCCAAACCGTTTTTATACACATGAGCGTCACTACGTGAGGCAGACTAGCAGAATAGACACACCTGTCATCCCCATCCAAAAAATTATCTAACCTTCTCTTAAAACCAATACATTCAGCGCTCACTACACGTTTACTATTCCATTCATTAACCCCTCTGTTGATAAACCAGTTCTTGCCCATTTCCTTCTTAACTAGGTCAAGCAAGGTCACACCAAGATCCGGAACCGTTGTCGGTGACTTCAGGGTCACGGTGATCGGCGACGTCCAAGATCTCTGTCTTCTGGGTCTCGAGGTCGGTGGCGTCCTCTGAGAACGACGGAAGGTCGCCGAACTTTGAGTTCCTGTAATATATATATATATATATATATATATATATATATATATATATATATATATATATATATATATATATATATATGTATACATATATATATATATATATGTATATATTAGAGGGGGGGGGGCGTGGGTAAAGTAGCGATGTCCTTTAAGGTTGGAGCTCTTAATTAACTAAAGACCTTTTTTATTTATTTTTTATTATTTTAAGCGACGTCTTTTACAGTGCGAGTTCTTATCCAAGGCTGCAATAGTTACCTTTGTAAATGGGATGGCAGAATCAATACACACCCTATACCATAAGCCTCCTTCATCTGACCCTTCCATCTCAGTACCCGGGGATGAAGCCCCCACCCCGACCCCCACCCCCACCCCCATCTCCGTCTCGGCGTCACATAAGTTTATAAATAAATCTGTCATTTTGCATTCTGGGACCATAGAAGCCTTTGGCCGTCTTCATCTCTGCCTCTTCACCTTTAGTTACAGTCTCTCGCTTGCGTTTTTCTGTTGTTGTTGTTGCTGTTATTATATTTTCTCTTTTAATCACGGTACTTACCTGTCACGTTATCACTGGACGTGTATGTATGTATGTATGTATATACATATATATATATATATATATATATATATATATACATACATATACATATATACATATATATATATATATATACATATATATATATACATATTATATATATACCTATATATATATATATATATATACATATATATACAAATACATATATAAATATAAATATATAAATATATATATATATATATATATATATTTATATATATATATATATATATATATGCAGGTGGCTGCACTGCGATAGCATACTACTTGCTTTTGCTACTTCGTCTGAATGTTAACGACTTCGGTTACGGTATTTCATTTTTCAAATTCCCAAATGTTAAATTACTCTTGCGTCATAGAGTGAGAAGCTGAATGACGAACTAAGAGAAGTTAAACCTAGAATACGAATGTTAAAGACACATTGTTGAGATGTCTTACGGAAGCCTAGAATATTGTAACCGAGGTCGTTTCCACACAAATGAAGTATCAAAAGCAAGTAGCATCATGTTAGCCTAGTGTGCCGCAATCTTTACGTGTTACTAGAAATTGGAGTGTGTGTTATGCATCTGGCATAATGGATCCTGTGTCATCCACACTCAAAGTGACACCCTTTGGCACCGGGTGTCACACTGCCCAGGCTGATGTGGCGCCAAAATCTTGCCCTATTGCAGAATTCCTGCAGTGCCCAATTTGATGCCCCATTAGATAGCCCCATATTCAGATCGCCGTAATGGGGTGGAAGATGGGGGAGTGGGAGGTGGGAGATGGGGGGAAGGGGGAGGGGGAGGGGGAGGGGGTGTCGTGTCTTCTGACACAGATGGGCCGCTGGCACCAGAGTTATCACCAAAGCTATAACCACAACAATTAACAGCATCACCACCAACACTGCGAGGTTCTGTCACGACAGTGTTACCGTCATTTGTTAACAATGGGATTACCGCCACTGTTATTAACAATACCGCAACCACCACCACCACGGTCAGGCAAAAGCTGCGCCTCCCCACGTGTCTGTTTGGTGCTAAAATTACCTCAGGAGCTCTCTCTCTCTCTCTCTCTCTCTTCCTCCCTCTCTCTCTCTCTATTTCTCCCCATCTCTCTCTCTCTCTCTCTCTCTGTGTGTGTGTGTGTGTGTGTGTGTGTGTGTGTGTGTGTGTGTGTGTGTGTGTGTGTGTGTGTGTGTGTGTGTGTGTGTGTGTGTGTGTGTGTGTGTGTGTGTGTGTGTGTGTGTGTGTGTGTGTGTGTGTGTGTGTGTGTGTGTGTGTGTGTGTGTGTGTGTGTGTGTGTGTGTCTTCCTTCTTCTATCTCTCCCTCTCTCTCTATGTGTCTATCTCTCTCTCTTCCTTCCTCCCTCACTTTCTCTCGCCCTCTCTCTCCTCTCTATTTCTTTCCTTCGTTTTATCTATTTTCTTTTTCTTGGATTTGCCCTTTTTGTCTTGTCTGTTTGTTTGATTCGGTACAAGCTCTCTTGCTATTCTCTTCTTCCTCCTCCTGTACCCTTCACCCTTGCTTGCTTGCTTGCTTCCTTCGTCTTTCTTTTCTTGTCCCTATTCTCTCTTTATTCCGCCTTTTTCTTTTTCTTTTCCTCCTCTTTTGACTTGTCTTTCACTCTCTTGTCCTCCACCTCTCTTTCTCTCTCTCTCCATCTCTCTCTCCTTTCCACCTCTTTTTCGTCTTCCTGCTCACCCTCTTCCTCTTCTCCTCCTCCTCCTCTTTATTTTGAGAAATATAATATTTAGTCTCTTACTAACTGGACGTCATGGGTTGGTAAGCGGGGACGGAAAAGACCTTAGCATGGAGAGACGAGGTTTAGAAGTTTGCAGGAGTAACGTGGCAGAGGCAGGCAAAGTCATGTGGCTCTAGAAGGAGTTTCGGGGGAGGCTTTTATTTAGGGGACAATGTGTGGATCGCGGTCTGTCGTGGCCCCACCAGATGAATAAAATCGTCTACAATTAACCAGAATAAAACATAAAAAGAAGTTTTGGTATTTTGGCGCCTCCGGTTTCCAAAGTGGGCCAAAGGAGGATGCGGAAGGGTGGGTGGAGGTGGGTCTGGGGCGAGATTCCCCTCCCCCGGTCCTACTCTCACTCTTTTCTCTCTCTCTCTCTCTCTCTCTCCTCTCTCTCTTTCGCCTCTCTTTCTCTTTCCTTCTCTATTTCTCTTTCTTTCCCACTTCTTTCTCTCTTTCTCTTCCCCTTTCTATATTTCTCCCACTCTTTTTTTGGCCTCTTGTCTACTCTCATTTGCTGTGCAGAAATGGTTTACAAAAGCTGAAACGGGAGTCTACTCTGAGAATAAGAATAAATAAATCTAAGAGGAAATTATATTTATTATGGAGACATTTGCATCCTTCCTAGACATGGCCTGGCCCGACCCAATCCTCAGGGATGATAACGTGAATGGTGCGCTCGGAAAGAGTGTGGGTAGAAGAGGAGGAGGAGGAAGAGGAGGAAGGTGAGGGGAAGGAGGAGGAGAAACGGGAGGAGGAAGAGCTGGAGTAAGAAGAGGAAGTAGGTGGAGGAGGAGGAAGAAGAGGAAGGTGAGGGAAGGAGGAGGAACGAGAGAGGGAAGAGCTGGAGGAGGAAGAGGAAGTGGAGGAGGAGGAGAAGAGGAGGAGGTGAAAAGGACGAAGGGAAGAAGGAGGAGGAAAGGGAGGAAGGGGAGGAAGGGGAAGAAGAAGGAGAGGAGGAAGGGGGGAGTAGGAGGATGAGAAGGAGAGGAGGTAGAGGAGGAAGGTGAGGGGGGAGGAAAGGGAGGGGGGAGGAAGGGGAGGGGGGAGGAAGGGGAGGGGGGAGGAAGGGGAGGGGGGAGGAAGGGGAGGGGGAGGAGGAGGAGGAGGAGACATGATATGCCCCCCGCGTACGTACAAGACCAGCTGCTGCTGCTGCTGCTGCTTTCAAGAACTGAGCTTTTCCCTCTTATTGTTTTATATTGAAGTTTCTTTTCTTTCTCTCTCTTCTCAACCCCTCTCTCTCTATTCCCACTCCCTCCCTCTCTTTCACTCCCTTTCTCCCTCTCTCTTTCACACTCTCTCCCTTTCTCTCTCTCTTCCCACCCACTCTCTCTTTCACTCCCTTTGTCGCTCTCTCTCTCTCTCTCTCTCTCTCTCTCTCTCTCTCTATATATATATATATATATATATATATATATATATATATATATATATATATATATATATATATATATATATACCTCCCTCTTCTCTTCCCACCCTCTCTCTCTTTCACTCCCTCCCTTTGTCTGTCTGTCTGTCCCTCCCTCTCTATCTTTCACTCTCTCTCTCTTTTATTATCTCTCTCCTTGTCTCCTACAAATTTTCCTCCCTTTCCTTTTCTTCCTCTTTCCAGCACGATTTTTTTTTTTTGGGGGGGGAGGGGTTGTTAGTTGATGTTCCAACACGCACACACAGAGTGAGACCGTAGATTAGGCTCGTAGTCTTCGTGTGAAATGAATAATGACATCCTCTCTCTCACGTCATGTCCACAGCTCGTTAGCGGCAAGGGACATAAATGGGGGGTAATTAGGGAAGCCTGGGGGGCGGGGGGTAAGGGGGAGAGGGGGGCAAGAGAGCAGTTCGAAGAGAGGAGATATTGCAAATCCGATAAAAGTGAAGAAGAATTGGGCACAGGAGAATGGGAAATGGAGCGATTGTCTTTTTAACTGGATCCCACGAGATGGTAAGCTCAGAAGATGTAGAATAGAGAGAAAGGTGGAGAAGTTTGTAAGAGTGACGTGGCAGAAGTTGGGAGGCCTTTGGACAGTAGGGGACTTGGAATGGCTGGGCGAAGGTGTCTATGTGGGAGAGAGTGGGAGAGAATGTGAGAGGATGGGAGAGCGTGAGAAGGGGAGGGGGAGGAAGGGAAGGTGAGTAGCATACGCCATGAGGCGCTGAGCTGCTGCGGCCGATGGCGTCACCTTTGTCATATACACTTGGACTGTTCGGGCAGGTAGCTGCCACTGCTGGTAATTGAAGAGAATTGCGGGATTCGAACTCGTTATTAAGCGAATACGAGACCAGCATGCTTTCAATGACGCCACCAATGCACAGGACGAGAAAGGGAGGAACAGAGATGGAAAGGAGGGAAGGGGGAGGGGAGGTAGGAATAGGGAATATGTTGGAAAGGAAAGGGTATTTGTGTGTTAAAATGAAAAATATGAAAATATATAAGGAAGGATGTTAGAGGATAACAGATTCGTAAAGGGAGTGACGACAGGGGAACTAAATGCACATTTAGGGTGCGGCCACACTGTACGCGGTTTGTTGGGAGGGTAGAGGGTAGCGGGATGCCTAGCAGGTCAGAGGCAAGAACAAACACATGTTATCTACTACGGGTAGCGGGTTCCCTCCAAGCTTAATCGCTACCCGCGTCCGGTATGGCCACTCGCATTAGATAACACGTGTTTGTTCTTGCCTCTAACCCGCTAGGGATCCCACTACCCTCTACCCTCCCAGTAATCTGTGTGCAGTGTGACCATACCCTTAGAGACGGAGGAGGTGTGGAGTGATAGGAGGAAGGGCTGAGGAGAGGTTCCCCATTAGTGCTCAGGTGTCTTCATAGGATGAATAAAATCGCTTGGCGTCAGCCAAATAAGATTGGATGAAAGTGGAGGGTGGAAGAGAGTGGATGGAGGAGCCATCTGTGTGGAGGATGAAGGGAAACAGCTCTAGAATAGAGGGAGGATATGAGAGGTAGAGGTTCATGTTTCTAGTGTCACGCGCGCGCGCACACACACACACACACACACACACACACACACACACACACACACACACACACATGTGTTTTCTCTCTGTCTCTCTTTTACCAGGTGAGCCGGCGGAAAACAATTGTCTGGAGGGAGAGGAGGAAATGATGGAGGGAATGGAGGTCTGGTGGCCGGCGGCTCGTCTGACCGCCTCCCTCCCTCCCTCCCTCCCTCCCTCTGAAATTTTGGGGCTTCTGTGCGAGGCGGGGTCGCCCTACTTCGGCGTCTCCTCATCCTCTTCTCTCCTGCCGAAGGACTGGAGGCTTCCTCCATTGTGTTGCCGCATTTCTGGGAATAAGACATATCTCTCTTGCTCCCACCCTCTCTCTTGCTCCTTCCCCGTATCTCTCTCTCTCTCTTAACCCTGTAAGGACCAATAGGTTTGTTGTTCGTTTGTCCATGTAATTCCCTCTCTTTTTCTCTCTTGCTTCCCCCTCTCCTTCTCTCTCTCTCTCTCTTTCTCGCGCGCGCGCACATACACACATTCCTTCTCATTATGCCTGTCTGTCTAACTGACAGTCTCTTGCCTTGCCCAATTACATCTTGATCTGTCTGTCTGGGTCGTTTGAGATCCAGGCGGAGTTTCTCTGGGGCGTTTATATGCATGTCCGGGCCGGAACCGGGTCTCCTGTACCGGGTGTCTGATCCAGGCGCTGCAGAGGGAGGAGGAGGGCAGCTGCGGGGGCTCGCTCTGTCCGTCTGCATTACAGCCGAGCCCCTTGCATCGTCTTTTTCTTCTTCTTCTTCTGTCTGTATCTGTCTGCATTGTAGCCAAGCCGCCCCTTGGATAGTCTTTTTTTTCTTCTGTCTGTTTGTCTGCCTGTGTGTCTGTTGTAGCCAAGCCCCTTGCATCGTTCTTCTTATTCTTCTTCTTCTGCCTGTGTTTGCACTGTAGCCAATTTCCTTAAATCGTTTCTTCTTCTTCTTCTGTCTCTGCACTGTAGCCTAACCCCATAGAGCGCTTTTTTTTCTGTCTGTCTGTGTCTGTATTACACCCAAGCCCCTTGGAGTGTCTTCGTCTCCAACTTTTTTTTTGTTTTTTTTTGCCACTTCCTCCTATTTCCATTTTTCTCTTCTGTCTGAACTGTCTGTCTAGCACACGTGACCTCGTGACCTTTCGACCTGACCTAAGAGCGTTTCAGGTGGTGACCTGGAGATGAGTTGGACCTGCCCAGCAGCCAACCGGCTGGAGGTATCTGGGCGCATGTTCGAAATGTTGGAGTGTGTGGGGGCGGATTTGGGGGGAAGGGGGCAAAGCGAGGAAGTTGGGAGAGAGACAAGGCCATGCAGCGGTTGGGGGAGAGGGGGAGAAGGGGGAAAGGAGGGCATGGTTTAAGAAGGAAATAGGCAAGAACTGGTTTACCAACAGATTGGTTAATGAGTGGAGACTTAGTAACCATGCAGTGAGCACCGAAAGTATTGGTGCATGTTCCTGGTATAGTATGTTATCTATATGCACGTTTCTGGTATAGCCTGTGGCTGGAAGGACCTGAAGTACTAAATACGACTGGTTCAATATGTGCAGGGAAGTCTGGTCCTCAATTGTGTCTGTCGATAACAGAGGACAAATGGTGGGAACTGCCGAAAATCTTGTTCAGATTGACGAGGCACGTTTTGCTGGACGGAGAGGATATATAATCGAGGTCGTCTTCTTACCGGTGATCAAAGACCCGAATCAACTGACAATGACGAAGAATAGATGGTCCATGGGTCTTCGGATTTAAAAATAGTTTAGATTGTCGCTATTTTTATGTTCCAAAAAGAGACAGAGCAACTCTAGAGCTAATTATCTTAGATAAGTGCAAGCAGGCTCTGCTGTGATCCACTCGGATGAATGGCCAGCATATCCGAATCTAAATGGCTATTATCCATTCCATCGTCAACCACCAGCAAAGCTGGTCGTGGCTAGGAGTTAATATTCGTCTTCTCAAAAAAAACATTGCAAACATTTCAATATCATATAGATTTCACTTTTTGGAAGATTTTAAGATCAAATTAGCAAAATCTCTTTATTGCGTTTTAAAATGATATCCGTGATGTAGTCTCAATATTCATGTTTCTAGTATGAAACAAAAATATTTTTTATGCTTAACTCACTCTAATTATAAATGCAATTTTATAACAATATTTAGAATGTAGATCACACGCTAGTCTAAATTTAAGTTGCTGTAGATCACAAGTGCTTGTAAATCCCATACTAGACCGGCACCGATAACTTTATGGATGGGGATGACAGATGGTAAGGGACATGGAACTGGCTAATATAGGCCTTAGGATATCTTGCAGTCTCCTCCAATATTATGTTCTAATGAAAAGATGGAGGTGAAAAGGACGTGACAAAGGGAGACATGGCAGAAGATGGAGATATGATATATTCAGAGAATTTTGCAGGAGTAGCAAAGCAACGGTTAGAGGATGCGTGAGACTCATGGAAAAAGGCTTCTGTTCAGCAGTGGACTCTGAATGGTTGGTGACCGACTTTTTTTTATGAAGAAGAGAACGTGGAAATGATGATGAGACATGGTAGGCCCCATAGGACGGAAATCCTTGGCCCAAAAAGTTTCCCTAATTTTGGGAAAAGCACAAGAAATAAAGTTGGAGCAAGAAAGAAAAGGAAGGATGAGGGCGAGGCGGAAGTTGAAGAAAGAAAAAAAAATGGAGGAAGAGAAAAAGGAGGAAGAGGAGGAGGAAGGAGGACGAGGGGGATGGGGGGAAGGCTGTGTTGGTGACACATGACTGGGTGAAGATGTGCCCTGAATATGAATGGTGCTGTTATTATAGGGGGAAGGGGGGATGGGGAGATTAGGGGGGGTTGACTGCTGAGGTTAGGGTAATAGAGTGGAAGGGAAACGCCCAAAGTTGCCTGAGGGTCTGAATTCGTGTATGGCAGTGGTTACCAAATGTTTTTTTTTTTTATATTATTATTATTATTATTATTTGGGGGGGGGGTCAATAGCAGTGGTTCCCAAATTAGGGCGTGAGGGTTGTGTGTATTATATATATATATATATATATATTTGGGGGGTCTTCTATGGTTGTGGTTCCCAAATAATTACATTATTTTTTGGGGGGAGGGGGGGTTCTTCTATGACTGTGGTTCCTAAACTGGAGAGGTAGCTTTTTAGGGGGTGGGGGGAGGAGGGTCTTCTTTGGCACTGTTTCCCGTACTGGTGGGGGTGGGTGGGTTATTTTTTTTATTGATGTATTATTATTATTATTATTATTATTATTATTGTTGTTGTTGTTGTTGTTGTTGTTGTTGTTGTTGTTGTTGTTGTTGTTGTTGTTGTTGTTGTTGTTGTTGTTGTTGTTGTTGTTATTATTACATTCTATTTTTTAAGGTAGGAGGGTTCTTCTATGGCAGTGATTCCCAAATAGGGGGATACTTTTTCTAAGGGGGGATCTTCTATGTTAGTGGTTCTCAAATTGAGGGTGTGGGGGGTTATATTTTTTGTAGGGGTGCATAGGTTACTGGTGTAGACGACAAGATGGCTCGCTAAAGCGAAGGGGACCATTGTATATATGATTATTTTTAATCACGAAAAAATGTGCAAAAAAAACATAACTTTACTATATTTTTAATATACCCGTATATATCATTGAACTCGAACCTACTCATATATGGACAGAGCTTTTCACGGTCAATCGACTAGTATTTTCACAAAAGCGCTACTTGGAACCATTTCTTTATGTCTATCGAAGAAAACGCCAATTTTGGCAACACTGGGGACGTATCAGCACAGTTCATGGACAAATTTAGGTTTAAGAAGGAAAAAGGCAAGAACTGGTTTACCCATAGAGTGGTCAACGAATGGAATAGACTCAGTCAACATGTAGTCAGCGCTGAAACAATGGGTTGTTTTAAGAAAAAATGAGATAAATTTATATGTATGTATAACAAGTGATAAAGGACAAGGAACTGCCAAGTGTAGGCCTTAAGATCTCTTGCAGTCTCCTCCGTTCTTATGTTCTTCTGTTCCAACTTCAAGACTCTTGTCCTGTCGGCAGACGATTTTATTCAACTCAAGAGGCTCCCGAGAATCCAGTGGACCCGTCCTCCTTTCCACTCTGTCCAAACTTCCCTCCACATTCAACCCCGCCTCCACTTGATTCCACACTATCAACTCCAGGCACTCCAGCGATCACTCCACCGCAGGCGGCACATGCCAGCACTCCACTAGGGCGAGTGGAGGACAAGAGAGTGGAGGGGGGAATGGAGGAAAGTCGAGAAGTGATGATAATTGAAAAAGGAGTCAAATTAAAAACGATACATGAAAATGCGTCAATAGAAGAAAGGTGTAGAGGAAGAGGGAAAGGATATAGAAATAGACAGACTGACAGATAGATAGGAGAGAGAGAGAGAGAGAGAGAGAGAGAGAGAGAGAGAGAGAGAGAGAGAGAGAGAGAGAGAGAGAGAGAGAGAGAGAGAGAGAGAGAGAGAGAGAGAGAGAGAGAGCTCTACGGGGATGAACTTTCTCTGAAATGACAACCATTTCTCTCTCTCTCTCTATTTGTCCATCGCTTTCTATATCCTTCACCTTTTCCTCTACTCTAGGTGGGGGGAGGGAGGGAGGGAGGGAGGGAAAGAGAGAGAAAGAGAGAGAGAGCGCTCTACAGGAATCTTTCCTTTAAATTTCCAGACCATTTCTCTCTCTCCACCTCTTCCACACCGGATGGCACATTTCCATTGTCGTTGTCGTCGGTCGTCTAAAGGGCCATTTACACGGTCAAACGGTTTGTCAAACAAGTGTTTGAAGTGACGTTTGACCATGTGAATGAGGGTATTTGGTTGTCAAACACGTTTGCCAAACGTGTTTGACAACACGGTGAAACATAACTTCAAACACTCGTTTGACAAACAGTTTGACCGTGTAACTGCACCTTTAGGACAACTTGATACAACCCGGCGTCCTTTCCTTGCCTGGCCGGGGGTGGTGGGGGGATGGGGGGGGGGGTTAGTGTACAAACTTTTTAAACTTGATTCACCCTCTCAAGGGCTCTGCAAATAAACACGTCACTTCTAATGAAGGATACAAATTTCAATGTTTGTCTTTAGATAGAGAACATTTGCATTTTATAAATGTAGCTTGTATTCACTTCTGATTTTTAAACAATTTAAGTGTGTGTGTGTGTATGAGAGAGAGATACATAGAGATAGAGAGAGAGAAAGCAAGAGAGAAAAAGAGAGATGAGAGAGAATGTGAGATACAAAGGAAGAGAGAGAAGCATTAAATACGAGTAAATCACATCCCTGAAATTCAGTTACGATTACATTGACGTTGCCAATGTCTAGAAATAAGCCACTAAGAACCACAGGGGACGAGGATGATGAAGAGGTTATGGAAAAGGAAATAAAGAAGTGGACGAAGTGAAGGAGTAGGAGGACGAGGAAGGGAAGAGGAAGGAGAAGCGGGAGGAGGAAGAGGAGGGTGAGGAGAAGACAGAGGAGGGCGATCTGTGTAGTGAGAAGAGGAGCATGATGAGGAGGAGGAGGAAGAGAAGGAAGAGGAGGAGGAGGAGGAGGAGGAGGAGGAGGAGGAGGAGGAGGAGGAGGGAGGAGGAAGGAGTAGAGGAAGAGCAAGGGGAAGTGAAAGCAGGAGGAAAGTGAGGAGAAGGCGGTGGGAGATCAATGTAGTGAGAAGAGTGAGATGATGAAGAGGAGGAGGTGGAGGAGAAGGAAGATGATAATAATGATAAGAAACAGCAGCAAAGAATATGCATTAAGGAGGAGGAGCAGGAAGAGGAAGAGGAGGGAGAGGAGGAGGAGGGCGAGGAGGAGGGAGAGGAGGAGGAGAGAGAAGAAAAGGAAGAGGAATGGTAGGAGTAGGAGGAGGAGGAAGAGGAGGATGAGAGAGAGGAGAATGAAGATGGACGCAGATGACGATGGGGTGTCAGCTGCCCTTTTTCAACACCTACGTGATGTGGGGGGTGGGGGTGGGGGTGGTAGGTCTTTGAAGATTCTTATCAACAAAATAAGCTGAAGAACCTCGAAGTCAGATGTCAAGTGAACTGTCAGGATTAATCTTGGATACCTTCCGCCTACCACCACAACCAACAATGGCCTTCTTCCACATTCGTCGCCCTTCTCCTTCGCCACCTACCTCATCCTCCACCTACCACATTCTTCCTCCATCTTATTTCTCCTCCACCAACACATTCCTCATTCTCCTCCATCTTCCTTCTTCTACTCCACCTATCACCCCCTCTTCCTCCACATTCCTCCTCCACCTACCACCACTTCCTCCTCCACCTGCCACCACTTCCTCCTCCACCTACCACCACATCCCTCCTTCTCCTCCTCCTCTTCTATCTTCCTCCACCTACTACCACCACCACCACCACCACCACCTCCTCCTCCTCCTCCTCCTCTGACGCCAAGCTAAGTGCCTGGGTGGGCGGGCTGAGGGAGAGCCAATGGCACCGCCGGCGGCGCTCGAGAGCGACCTTGGGGCCTGGTCACGTGAGTTGAGGACAGGCGAGTGCCAAAGGACACCACCAAACTTGGCTACTGCCCTTGATGCTAGTGTAGTCGTTAGTGTCGTGGGCTGCCAAGATGCAGTTCCGTGTTCGCGTCCCGTTCACGGTGAGATGAGCTTACAATAACGGTTCATCCCGTTAATGTTCTCCTTGGGTAAAGGGAATGTGTGTGTGTGTGTGTGTGTGTGTGTGTGTGTGTGTGTGTGTGTGTGTGTGTGTGTGTGTGTGTGTGTGTGTGTGTGTGTGTGTGTGTGTGTGTGTGTGTGTGTGTGTGTGTGTGTGTGTGTGTGTGTGTGTGTGTGTGTTTTGAGGTCACAGCATTCCCTACAGGTTGGACCATACGAACTATGAACATCTCATCCAGGATAGTAACTGTCGATCACGGTCCCAGCACGTGATCAAACACCACATCAACACCATACCGATCAGCGCCTCGGGCGATCGTGACTCAAGCAGAAAAATAATCTGACGGCAAATCATAATAAAGGATTACAAGGGAGGAACATGCCGACAGGTGACCTTTTGTTCTATAACTAGGTCGGATGCGAAAAAAAATATAATAATGATAAAAAAATAAATAAAAGTAATAATATAGTAATAAATAGGTAAAATTAAATAATAAACAAAGAGGCAAATAGTGAAGAATAATAAATGTACAGATAAATAATCATAAATAATGAATAAATAATAATAAGCAAACAGACAAATAATAACAAATAAACAAATAATATAAAATAAATGACAGGCATTACAGCACCCTGCTTAGGTAAACACCCAAACGAATCGCAAAGCTTCGAACTGAACTACATTGCACTGCCTCTGCAGGAAGTTTATTCCATTCACCAACCACACGGTTGGCAAGCTGCCTCTACCCACCTCCAAACCAAATCCACTTCCCAACAGTTTGAGACCATTATTTCTTGTCTGATTCTAATTCAGTGTGAAAATTTTGTCACTTATGATGTTGTCAATTCCATTTAGAATCTCAAAGACCCATGTGAAATATACAATCAGATGTGTATAATGGGAAGCCGAGTGAAAGTATCTCCACCAATCAGGAACGAGTGAGAAAACTTCCACCAATCAGGAACGAGCGAAAGAGAACCTCCACCAATCTGAAACGAGTGAGACAACATATCCACCAATCAAGAACGAGTGAATGAAAACCTCCACCAATCAGAAACAAGTGAGAGAAAACCTCCACCAATCAGGAACGAGTGTCCTTCAAGGAGCCGTGGCCCCTCCGCAAAACTGACCACCTTTCTTCACCAACAAGGGCACCACGGGGATGAATAAAATTGCCTGGCGACAGAAAAATAAGAAAATTACCGTCCTGTACGGAAGGGTTAAAGCTGACTCAATCTGCCTCTTCATTCGTTAACTCTTGATGTAACAGATTAACAAGTTTCAAGTCGTTTATGTTAATCACTCGAGAACCCCTCCCCCCAATATCACAACAAGCACAGAAATTAATGTTACTACTACTAACTAGTAATACAACTGTAATCTCTCTTAAAAACATTTACTTACACACACACACACACACACACATATATATATATATATAATTTATATATAATGTGTGTGTGTGTGTGTGTGTGTGTGTGTGTGTGTGTGTGTGTGTGCATATATATTCATACACACATGTATGGCGCCGAGAGCAGTTAGGCACAGGTGACAAGGAAAGAGCCTGGCCCGCATGGGCGGGGCTGTCATCATCGTCGTCGCCAGAACAATGGAGTGCCACAAGTATAAGGAGAGGTCATTGGCATCAGCGTCCTGCTGGCTTCCAGGAAGACCCTATATATATATATATATATATATATATCTATTTATATATATATATATATATATATATATATATATGTCTATATGTACCCTGAAAACGGCTTAATACATGGGAGTGTTGGTTTTTTGGTCTGTTTTACTCCTCACAGGCCACATTCAAGTGTCTGCAACGTTCTGCACTTGGGCCACCTCATACTTTTCAAGGAAAGACTCTCAAAGCATTGGAGAAGGCCTCGTTCGGCTATGCGATGCGGATACGGTCGACGCCTGGGATAACGGGATGCCCGCATCGACAGACAGATCGACCTTACGCCGATGTATTGACAACGATTCGTCTTCAACTGGGTGGCAATTGATGGCACGTGATTCGGGGAGAGAGAGAGAGAGAGAGAGAGAGAGAGAGAGAGAGAGAGAGAGAGAGAGAGAGAGAGAGAGAGAGAGAGAGAGAGAGAGAGAGAGAGAGAAGAAAAATAAAAATCGATGTAGTCCAACGTGTTCAGCAAGTCCATCAAAGGAGGCTTAGCCGAGTTCCTATTGCCACAACCAACGCCCATTTTTTATGCCAATGATAAAAGAACCACTCCCATCACACAGCTTTATCACTGTGCCTTTTCTATTTATCCTACCCTATTCCCAATGTAGATGATCATGGTTTGCAGTTTTCAAATGAAGATGTGACATGTCACGGAAGTTTCGTCCACTTAGTGGCCACATGACAAGGCTGAGGACCCAGCCAAGGCCACACTAACGACCATAGAAGTGGCCTCAATTAAGGAGTTGACAAGGTCAATGTCGTGGTGGCCTCACAAGCCTCCCCCCTCGTTCCCATTCTCCAACAAGATCCTTGAGGCTCGTCTTAAGGTGGCGGCACACTAGACATTTCTCGCTAGCATGCTACTTGCTTTTGTTACTTCGTTTGAGTAGAAACGACTTCGGTTACGATCCTTCGTTTTTCTAAATTTCCAAATACTTGATCACTTTTGCATCATAAAGTGAGATGAATGACGAACTAAGAGAATTTAAACCTACAATACGAATGTTGGACACATCGTCGAGATGTTCTTACGGAAGTCTAGAATACTGTGGTCGAAATCGTTTCTACTCAAACGAAATAGAACAAGCAAGTAGCACGCTATTGAGAAATGCCTAGTGTGCCGCCACTGTTTAAGATTTAAGTATAAAAGGAAGAACTGGTTTACCAGCAGAATGGTTAGTGAATGGAACGGACTTAATATCCCCGTAGTGAGCGCTGAAACAATGGGTTGCTTTAAGAAAAGGTTAGATAACTTTATGGATGGGGATGACACGTGGCAAAGGACAGGGAACTGCTTAGTGTAGGCCTTATGGTCTCTTGCAGTCTCCTCCATTCTTATGGTATTCTGTTTACCCTGGCACCGAGATGGCAAGCTTCCGAAGAGGAGTTGGTGAAGTTTGCAAGAGTGACGTGGCAGTCTATTGAGGTGTTGCAAAACGTGCGTGGAAGAGGTTTGGGGAAGCCTGTGTCCCGCAGTGGACTAAATCACCAAATTAAATTCTTCTTTTTCCAGAATCGTTGTAATAGTCTTTTTCATAAGATCAAACAATATTATCATTATTGAAGTAGTAATATTAATAATAATAATAATAATAATAATAATAATAATAATAATAACAATAATAATAATAATAGTGATAATAATAATAATAATAATAATAATAATAATAATGTAATGATAATAATAACAATAATAGTAATAATAATAGTAATAATGATGATAATTATAATAACAATAATAATAATAATAAAGGGGATGGGTTCTTGTTCAAATGTAAGTTTGCGCATCTATTAAGTATCTATCATCATTGCTGTTGTTATCAATAACACCTGTATTGACGGAGCTACCAAGATCCGATAATCATGCATCAGTGAGAAAAAAAATCAAAATTTAAAAGTTATCTAAATTTATCTTCAAGGACAGACGACCGACTACAAGCGTCAAGAGAAAGAGAATACATTTGACATGCAAGATTGCCTGATCACAATATTCGACAGACAATTTGTAAGATAATATTAAAGATAACGAGAATCGCACCCCCCACCCCCACCCCAACCCCCTCTGGCCTTTCCTGAAGACAAACTCAACAGGTGTTTGAAAGCAATAAAAAATAAATATACAGATAAATAAAAAATAGATGCATAAATAAAAATGTAAATAAATAAAATATATAAACAAATAAAATATTTAAATAAATAAACATATTAGGGGCGTCATCAGAAACATGGTCTCACATTCGCTTAGTCATGGGTTCCAATCCCGCACTCCTCTCCAATTCCCCGCAGTGACTGTTAATTACCTCCTCCCAAAAACTCACTACAATTCATCATAGGGCAAAGGTGACGGTTTCGGCCGCAGCTACTCATCACCTCCTGGTGTAGTAGGCTCCTGTTACGATGGGCTACGATCTCTTGTCTACCAAGTGTGCCATGAAGACGAATAAAATAGCCTGGCGGCAGACATATTAAAAGGAACAGTGCCAACAGTAAGGGACACAAAATGCCCCTCAGTAAAAAAAAATATATATACATATTTATATAGAGGAACTCATTTCCCACGCATAATTAAAAACGCTCCCTTTATTTCGTGCCAATTATTTTATGTCAAAAACAGGCGGTTGCCATGGTTATGCTATCGACGTGACGGGGAGAGAAATCCTACAAAAATCCCCCCATACAAAGCGTTACATAATACATTTGTTTAGCTGTCCAGGAGGGTGAGGTTGGGGTGGTGTGAGGTGGTGGGGGTTGACACTATGTGAGTTTGTGTGGGAACAATACACAGCGTTATGGTGACTGTGGTGTCTATCTGTCTGTTTGTCTGTCCTGTGTCTGCGTGATTCACCATAGTCTTGGACCACGTGATGAATTTGTAATCGTGTGTGTGTGTGTGTGTGTGTGTGTGTGTGTGTGTGTGTGTGTGTGTGTGTTTCACAATGGTATTGGAACACGTGTTGAACTTGTGATCGACAGCTATTACCCTCCCAAATGAGAACTCATAGCTCATTTATAACCGATCTATGGGTAATGACCTTACACACACACACACACACACACACACACACACAACACCTTGCCCACCAGAGTTGTAGTGCCGGTTTGCAGAGCAGCGATGCTGAAATTATTTTAGTCTTGGACGGGAATCGAACTCAGGGCGCAGGTTTAGTTGTCGCGAACGGTACCACTATGCCGTCGAGTCGTGCGTGTGTGTGCGTGCATGAAATAGAGAATGTAATAAACTGGTTATTAAAATGTATATATCTAGGCAAACACTTATAGCAGACTAGAGTGCTCCGGTGAAGTGTAATGCGATGAATGTGGCTGAGTGGTGACGCTTAGATTCGGCCATCCCCACCCTCCCCTCGACACCCTCCGACCAATTCACTTCGTGCACGAGAGAGAGAGAGAGAGAGAGAGAGAGAGAGAGAGAGAGCTAGCTCCCATATTTCCTCACATATTACAAGTCATAACACTATCTGGCAACCGGAAATACACACATATACATACACACGGGCGTGAACTCACACACAGCAATATTTACTCATCTTCAGAGCATCCAAGATCTCATCTCACCTCTTTCAGCATCAAATATTCACCCCCAAGTCCATCCCCACCCTTACCCCCAGCCGTAACTGCATCCCAACAGGAAGGGAGGGTGGGTGGGGGAGGGGGGGGGGCTGAGTCTCAGTTTATCATCCGCCAGCCGTCCCGCCCGCACAACCCCTTCGGGCAGTGGCCCCGCCCACCGACGGGGTCTACTGACGTCACTACTCAAGATCACGTGACTTATCCTATGATTTTATCATTATTATTATTCATTCTATTTATAATTTCTATTTTCTTATTCCCTATACTAGGGTATTGACTAAAAAAATATGTGCAAACGATACTTTAGGGAAGGAGAGAGACAGAGAAAGAGAGGCTTTCTTCTGGATGCCGCCAGGCGAATTTATTCAGCTCTAATGACCTCCCTGGTGCTAATGGGCGATCGTAATATGAACTCCACCTCCTCCTACCCTCACCCTCACCCTCAACAGGGGCATATCAAGCAACCAAGTATCCAGTCTCACTGAGCGTGGGTGGTACAAAACAAGTCAAGTTAGGAGAGAAGACGACGCATCGTGTGGGCCAGATGCAAGCAGTTTAAGTTAGGTTAAATTAACATGATTAACATCACCAGAGGTGAAGAGGAAAGGAAGTTGGTTAGGTTAGGATAGGCTGGGTTAGGTTAGATCAGGTTAAGTTAGTTAACTGCAACAGAAGTGAAGAGGAAAAGAAGTTGACTAGGTGTGATAAACTGGTAGAAGAAAGGATCCAACAAGCGTTGCTCCTTTCCTGTGTACTACGACTAGGTAAATAAACACACACACACATATCGAGAGAGAGAATGAAGAAGGGGAAGAGGAGAAAGAAGAGGAAGAGAAAGAGAAGGCGGATGAACAAAAAAAAGTGGGGGTGGAGGAGATCGAGGAAGGAAAGGAAGAGGAGTGGGAGGAGGGGGGTCCTTGAACTTAATATTTTTCAGTTCTTTTGGTCCTGCCTCATATATAGTTCTTGTCCTCTTCCTCTCAAGAAAAATGGGTCTCTGGGCGACCTTTGGGTATCGACGGAACCTTCCACATGACTCGAGGTCTTATACACTCGAATAGGGACGCGTTAAGAACGCTTCTCCACAATTCTTGCACAATTCTACACCTTATTGTACGTCCGTGCGATGAACGATTTGCGTTTAATGCCACTGAATAGTTTATGCCGGGCGGGGAACTCTGCAGAGCACGGGTACTATATACAGTACAATCAGCACTGAGGGCACAGGCCTTGGCTGCACCTCAGTGCCTCCTTGCGTGATCTCATCGTTTTACACACATACACATACACGCACTCCGCCACCACGCCACGCTACCAGGTACAACAACAAACTTGGGCTCATCAGAGCGCCGAGGACTGACTACAAGGACAGTGTCATTCCGCCCATAGTGATCATTAACTCAAACTAGTCTAGTTCTAAAATTAACTGAAAATTGTATATTGTCAGTGTATCACTGTTAATTCAATACACTGATTATTATCATTACAGAGGCCTGCATGTCTAAAACTTGCAAAAAGCAATCATAAACACAAAGTATAAAGTAACTTGTATAGGCCGTGCTGGCAACATTAATTCTGCATATCAACAGCCTGCACAGACTGTATCGCCTGTCTGGCCTGCACAGACTGCTTGTACCTCCTGAGCTCCCGAGAAGCAACTGCACGAGAACAAGACATGCAATATCCGTCATGAGGACATGACCGCCTCTTCCTGCTTGCTGAGTGCCTGTGCATGACGTGCGTGCGTCATATATGTGACGTCATATCACATGTGACATCACATGACGTCATATCGAACACGTGACGTCACCGTCACTATTTCCTTGGCTTACGTTGACCCAGCATGTCTTTTCCCGGGCCCCTTTACCGTTCTTTAGTTTTGTAATATTAAAAAATACCGTGCACTTTTCACTTCTACCCCACAATACGAAGCGCACATCAATAGCGATGCAACTTTGCACAACAATGCAAAAGCAATGCAAAGTTTTGTTCCGTGTATTCGTGGTTTGATTGCGTGTGGTCAATGGGATAGTCAGATAAAAAAAATGTGCACATGTCACGTGAGGAGGAGAAGGCAATGCATACAATTCGAGATATCAAAAGTTTATGAAGAAGGTGACAAGAAGATTTATTTTACTAATGGAATGGATACGTTAGGTACATGATAAGGGGTAGACAAAGGACAGAGGATGATTTCTTCAGAGGAATAAAAAGGACGTAGAAGATAGCAAGGAGGGTGGCAAGAGGATCCTAAGGACTGGTGTAAGGCTTACAAAGGATAAGGGATAGACAAAAGGCCGAGGATGATTTCTTCAGGAAAAAGGACGTAGCTATACTGAGAAAGACAAACGTGAATTGGATAAGGGGAGAAAGGCTGAGTGAAGGTAATTAAGGACATTTTAAGATCACTGTTAGCTGATAATTATCAGAATGATATTGGGTAAGGCGCAGTCGGCTGTAGCGATAATGATACCAGAGATATGAGAGAGAGAGAGAGAGAGAGAGAGAGAGAGAGAGAGAGAGAGAGAGAGAGAGAGAGAGAGAGAGAGAGAGAGAGAGAGAGAGAGAAACAAAGTAAGCCACACATATTGGACTCACACCCACTTAACCCATTAAACTCCGATGACAAGATCCTTGTCATTTGGTCAAATAAAACAAAAAAATCATAAAACACCAAAATGTTTGATCAAACACCAGAAAAATA
>NC_134784.1:14241938-14264438 GCF_046742065.1 Oratosquilla oratoria
TATATATATAGTCGTTATGACAAATGGAAATATACTACACGATTGGGATCCCTTGCATGAGCGACTGCTTCTTGCAAAGCAAGGACGATATATGTGTGTGTGTGTGTGTGTGTGTGTGTGTGTGTGTGTGTGTGTGTGTGTGTGTGTGCACGCGCGCGCGTGTGTACGCATACGCGCAGACTTACGCGCGTTGCCCACTTCTCGCATCATCTCGGTCATCAACCAACCTGCAACAGAAGAGAACCCTCATTAGTGACAAAGTAAACAATGAACATCTCCACCTCCTCTTCCTCTTCCTGCTTATCAACTTCCACCTACCTTTCTTTCTCCACCTCCTTCCCCTCCTCCAAATACACTCCTCCTCCACATTCTCCTCCTTTTCTTCATCCACCTCCATCTTCTCCCAGCCACTTTCATGAGTCGTACCTACAACTGCACTATTTTCTGACACGTCACTCCTGCAAACTTCTCCATCAAATATGAGAAAGGGTTAAAGTTGAACTGTGGCAATTAATATCGCCAATGCCAAGCTTCTAAAAAATCACCATCCGTTATTGGAACACAATGACGAAAAAGAAAAATATATATCTATAAATAAAAATGAAAAAAGAAAAAATACATACAAATGAAAAAATGAAAAAATACATAACAATGAAAAACAAAAAAACAAAGATAGCGGCTGCGTCGGAGTCGCAGCCCAGAAATAGGCGACATGACGTCGAGTCGTCGTCATACTTTCCAAGGTTGTCCGTCACCGAAAACGGGTTTTTCCAACCGACAATATAAACTTAATACCCTGTTTCGTACCTTCGCTAAGGTGGATTGCTGTATTCATTTTCTTACAACTGACACCAAATAATTCTATGCAGCTGAGAAGCAGAGACATAATGAAAATAGCCAAGTGTTTCTTTGTTTTTAAACCAAATTACTGACGGATTGATTGAATTTGAAGCTTCTATGAAGAAACTGTCGAGTAACTGAAATTCCGTTCAAACGAAAAATTTAGACTTAGGTCAATACAATAAAGAAATACAGAAATATATAAATAAATACAAAATACTTCGTTTCACCAACAAATAAGACCTAAAAATAAATACATAAAAAAAACACTTCGTAACTCGAATATCATTACAATCCTCCATTTCAGGACATCCGAACAGCTGAATAAGACATTCTGGGTTATGACAAGCATGAACAACTGACTGCAGTGGTAACAGCACTCACACTGGGCTATTTTTCCGCCAACCTCCGATTCATCGGCGGTACTGCCCACCTCCAAAACTTTTTCAGCCGTAAAGTCACTTTAGCAAACTATTTTGTTTTCCCAACACAAATTACACAGAATGTCATTTGATATGCTGGAGGAAAAATATTTTCCTCCAGCATATCAGATTCCTTCACGAGAGCTGCGGGCTGCAAACCTGCTCCAACAGTCGGAGGGAAAAATAGCCCAGTGTGATAACACCTAAGACAAATATGAAAAAAATGGAGGACTTGAAATAGCAATCCATAAGGTCACTGTCGTGTCGGTGGCGACAATGGGCAGAGTCAGAGGAGGGTGAGGGAGGTCGGGTGAGAAGGGTATGTATCGAAACGTGCTAGGAGCGGAGGGGAGGGAGGGGGAGGAGGAACCGATACAAAGTTCCCTCTTTCCATTTAAACTTTTACCTCTGGAATTTTATTTTTATTTTAAATAATTCCTTTATTCAATGAATCTATTCTCAATTTCCATACACTGACGATAAGGATTATCGCGCACGCGTGCACACACGAACCCACAAGTATACACACGTACTCATCAGTCATTCAAAGTCCACTGCTGATCAAAGGCCTCCCCCAACCTGAGCCGATCTCTGCCACGTAACTTCTGCAAACTTCTCCATATCTTGTCCAGTTCCTCGGGCTATCGCGGACCTATAGGTGTAAGGTGACCTCGCGGCACTCGGCGAACGTTCGAAAATTGTGTGTGTATGTGTGTGTGTGTGTGTGTGTGTGTGTGTGTGTGTGTGTGTGTGTGTGTGTGTGTGTGTGTGTGTGTGTGTGTGTATTTACCTAGTTGTATTTTACGGGACGAGAGCTATGCTCGTAGTGACCCGTTTTCGTATCTCTCCGCATCCAGTTTATTCTTAAAATCTTGTATAGTTTTGGCACTCACTGTTTCTCCGTTTAATTTGTTCCAGACATCAATCACTCTATGTGGGAAGCTATTCTTTTTCAAATCTCTTCTGTAACTGTCCTTCTTTAGCTTCTTTTCATGTCCTCTTGTTTCTCTTCTGTCCCATTTTAATAAGTCGTCTCTATCAAGAATTTCCATCCCTTTCATAATTCTGTAAATAGTCAACAAATCACCTCTTTCTCTTCTGTTCCAGTGTTGATAGATGTAATTTCTCCAATCTTTGTTCGTATGTCAAATGTGATAGTGTAGGTGCCATTTTTGTCGCTCCTCTTTGAATTCTTTCTCTCTCTTTTTTTTTTTTTTTTTTTTCCTAAGTGCCCATAGTGTTGCAGCATATTCTAGTTTAGGTCATATATGCGCAACCACTATTTTCTTTAGCATTTCTTCATCCATGTAGTCGAAGGCCACTTTCATTGATCTTAATAAGTTAAAAGTCTCTCCAAATAATTTATTGACATGTTTATCAGGTGTCAAGTCACTTGAGATAATCACTCCCAGGTCCCTTTCTGAATCGACTTTTTTGACTTCCTTGTTACCAATTTTATATTGACCCGATATTCTATTTTTGCTTTTTCCAAATTCCATTATACTACATTTCTTAAAGTTAAAGTTCATTACCTCTGACTCCATTCCTATATTTTGTCCAGGTCTTCTTGTGTCGACCTGCAATCTTCTTCTGTGCTTACTTTCTTGAGTAATTTGGCATCGTCAGCAAAGAAGTTCATGTAACACTTCACTCCCTCATACACATCATTTACAGATATGGCAAACATTAAAGGAGCCAAAAAAAGCCTTGCGGGACGCCACTTATCACATCTTCCCAGTTCGAATTTTTGTCTCCAAGTACCACTCTCTTTTTTCTCCCATTTAAGAAATCCTTCATCCATTCCAATTTTTCTTATTAACTTTTTATGTGGTACTTTGTCAAATGCCTTCTGCAAGTCCAAGAAGGCGCAATCTGCCCAGCCATTTCTTTCTTGTCTTATCTCAATTAATCTCGAGTAAAAGCATATTACGTTTGTGGTAAACTACATGTAATTGCTCTTTGACCTTTTTCGGTTCTTCATCTTTATTTTTGTCCTCATTTTTCATTTTTTCGTTTTCTCTTTTGAGCATACCAATTTCGCTCTTTAGGTCACTTAATTCCCTAATCATTTGTTTGTTACTCTTACGCAAAGTAATCAATTTCTTAAGTACAGCTCGGTAGTGCAATTTTAAATCTATGATTTCTTCCAATACTTCGTTTACTTCGCGATTTCTTAATGCACTGCTATATCTAACTTCTCTATCTATATCTAAGCCTTTACCTATTTCTCCTGGATTTCTTTGGAAACCTGAAAAACTGTTGTTCTCCCACCTTTGGTTTATTCTTGGGAATCACACCTCTCGGTGATTCTACCGTACTTATATCCAAGACTCTCTTCGTTGGTTCATTTAATATTTTATCGTCTTTTTCTTTCTCCATTGTGCCAACTATACTTATTTCAAGAACTGGATTTTACCTTATCGGTCGCACGAGAAACATAGTTTACACATCCCGAACAATAACAACTATTCGTTTCCTTCGTGTCGGCGACAAAATCGTGTGCGTGTGCGTGTGTGTGTGTGTGTGTGTGTGTGTGTGAAAGCAGTCGGGAAAGGGCAGCAGATTGGAAAAGAACTACGAAAAGAAAATAAGAAAGGAGAGGACAGGAGAGGAAAAGGAGGAGAGAGGATGCGAGAAGGGGGAACGTAGAGGAGGAGGAAGACAAGGAGGGAGGAAGAGGAAAAAGAGGAGCAAGAGGAGGAGAAAGATGTCGTGAATGAGGTGGAAGAGGAGGAGGACGAGGACAAGGATGAGGCAGATGAAGAGGGCAAGAAAGAGGAGGAAGTCAGAGGAGGAGGACAAGGAGGAAAGAGAAGAGGCGAAATCAAGCTCAAAGAAGCTATTTCCTTGACCCCCCCCCACCGAGACAGAGTGTGTGTACCTGCCAATAAAAACAAGACCTGACGTCAGGTCAATGAACGGTCAGCTAAGGTCACAGTCAGGTTGACCCGGCGGCGGCGGCGGCGACCAGGCCCCCAGATGGAGCTCCGGCTGAGGACTTGTCCACACAGGCAGGCAGTGAGAGGGTGGGAGGGAAGGAAGGAGAGAAGGAAGGAAGGAGGGAAGGAGGGAAGGAAGGATGGAAGGAGGGGAGGAGGGAGGGAAGTAATGGACATCGGGCACGAAAAGAAGTGGTGGGAAAGAGAGAGAGAGAGAGAGAGAGAGAGAGAGAGAGAGAGAGAGAGAGAGAGAGAGAGAGAGAGAGAGAGAGAGAGAGAGAGAGAGAGACCCCACGAAATATGGGGACTGGACAAAGAATTCTGGGATGTGGAGTGTGAAGGAGTGAATAGAGCCTGTGAAGTGGAGGGAAAATGTGGAGGAGGGAGTGGAGGGAGTGGAAGGAGGGGAACCAAGCGAAGGGAGGAGAAGAGATGTAAAAAAAAAAAAAAAAAAAAAAAAAAAAAAAACCTTGTGATAAACCATGGGTCAGGTTAAATTGTCCTCTCTCCCACGTACGGAAGGCGAGTGGGATTAAAGGGATGAGGTTTAGAGGTGGCTGGCGGCAGGGATTAGGATTAACTGAGGGTAAGTAGGAGGATAAACAACCACATGAAAAATAAACAAATAAAAGATAGGAGAGGAAGAGAACAGGAAAAGAGAGAAAGAGAGAGAGAGAGAGAGAGAGAGAGAGAGAGAGAGAGAGAGAGAGGAGAGAAAGAGAGAGAGAGAGAAAGGGAAGGAGAGAAAAGGAAAGAGAGGGAGGGAGAGGGACAGGAAAGGAGAGGGAGAGAAAGAAACAGAAACAGACAGACAGAGAGACAGAGAGAGAGAGAGAGTTGCGACATTAAAGGCGGAGTGTTGGTGCACTGGGGAGAGGGAGGGAGAGAGGGGACAGCAAGCCATACCTCTTCTGCAACAGCGGCCACCTCTCCCTCCTTCACGACTTGAAATAAAACCACTTGTATGTATGTGTGTGTGTGTGTGTGTGTGTGTGTGTGTGTGTGTGTGTGTGTGTGTGTGTGTGTGTGTGTGTGTGTGTGTCCGCGAGCGCCAAAGATCTCAGCATCACCACCCAGCTTCAATCAATCCATCACCGGAGCACTGTCGTAGATCACCGACGGACCGCCATAAGCAAGTAAGTGGATGGCTACCGAACTGTAATATATTGGGAGATCTACGTTCGTGGGACACCGTCCTTATGTCTCGTTTGTTTATTAATTGGACTATGTGTGTATATGTGCAAATATACATGCATACTTTACATAGTGAACCATACATACATACATACACACACACATACGTTCATACACACGTAACTCGCCCACACACATGTACAGTATATATAAAGCTTTCTAAATATACATCTAACCTTATCACCCATCTTGTGGGAGAAAAAAAATGGGGGGACACCGCATTCCACAGCCACGCTATCCTCACCCTTCTTCACCCAAAAATCAAAAATATCTATCATGTCACCCTTACCCTATCATGCCCACCCACCCACAACGCCAATATGATCTTTTTTGTAGCGTTTGGCTTTGAAGTCTTTGTTCAGCAGTGGACTCAGGATGGCTGATTGATTGAATGATTGATTGATTAGCTTTTCTTGAATAAATGGACGTTGTACAGAACATGAGGGTTGTTTATCTTTCCAAGCTTTGGGGTTTTGGCTGATCTTAACAAGCTCATTCTGAGGTTAGGTCACGTTAGGTTATCCTATCCTTAATCAAATGATCGTCACTGTTGAGGCGATTTATGTGTACAAGCTAATATGTGGAGTAACTCATCTTACTATAAGTATTCTGGGGTTGCTGGTATTTCCAACGCCCCCAAAAGTGGTCAGAAGATAAATAAATAAATAAATAAATAAACAAATAAATATATATATATATCAAATAAATAATATACATACATACATATATATATACATATATCTATATATATATATACATATATATACATATATATACATGTATGTGTGTATATGCAAGCAATCACATCACCGTGATACAAAAATGCAAAATAACCACAGGAAAAGGGAAAGTTGTAGACAGTAAGTACTTTCGTATATTACATCTTCAGAGAGTAGAGTATTAGGATGGTTTGGACAGATGGAAAGAATGAGTGAAGAAAGATTAGTAAAAGAAGTGTGGAAGGCGGAGGTGGAAGGAGTGAATATGAGGGGGCGTCCTAGGATGAGACGGATAGATGGGGTGAAAGGGGCTTTACAAAAGAGAGGAATGTCTGTAGAGGAAGGACGGGAGAGGACAGAAGATAGGGGTGAATGGAGAAGGGTTGTGTATAGATGAGGCTGTGATGCATGAGGGGGAGTGGGTGGGGGATGTTGGGTGAGGAGGTATGTATGAGAAAAAAAATTGACGCAGCCCGAGGGGATTTCTCCCCGTCTTCTCCTTTCCAGCATGAGGGGACGGAGAGGGGGGGGGGTCGCCGAATTTATGAAGCGGCCTTGCTGTGGATGTGCTGTGTCTTGCGACACTGCTTCTGACCCAGGGCAGTGGACAGGATGCAGGGATGACCCGTCATCCAGGAGGTGCCAAGATAGGAGGGAGGGAGGAGGGTGGAGGGGAGTGGAATATATGGGAAATGAAATGGGTGGGAGTGGTTTCTATGCCTTTTTTTTTTGCTACCCCCCGTGTAAGGGGGAAGAAGCCTTTGGTATATGTATGTATGTACATCTTCAGACGATGTAATATACGAAAATACTTACTGTCTAAAAAATTTCCTTCTCCTGTGGTTATTTTGCACATGTGTATGTGTATGTGTATATATATATATATATAATATATATATATAATATATATATATATATATATACATATATATATATATATATATATATATATATAATGAAAGACTCTGGGCGGGTCAAAACTTCAGCTCGTGAATGTACGTACTTCGGTATTGATAATGGGAAATGAACTTCCCGCTCAGCAGTCGCTTGAAATTCAATCAAGACCTTGCACGTGCAGCAGAATCGATCCTAAACTTCTCGCCGATACGATCGCATGAAAAAGGCGCAATTGCACGCCTGTGATAACGATCACTTCTGTGCAATCCTTTTGGGGAAAAAAATCCATTATTGTGGTCACATGAAACATACTGGAGAGGGAGAGAGAGGGAGAGAGAGGGAGGGAGTGAGGGAGGGATAGAGAGAGAGAGAGAGAGAGAGAGAGAGAGAGAGAGAGAGAGAGAGAGAGAGAGAGAGAGAGAGAGAGAGAGAGAGAGACTGAGAAGAGAGTTCCGTTAGTGGCAAAAAAAAAAAAAAAAAAAAAAAAATACGAGACTAATCTTTCCCGGATAAGCCACGGACCACACGGTCACCCTCTAAGGAGGCACTCCTCTCCCAGCAGTGCATCACTACTGTGTGGGCCAAAGGGAGGGGCCGAGCGGCCTCCTTCAGGGGAACTGAGAGGAATTACTCGATGGGACACCTAATTACATTCCATCCCAGATTCAGACCTCCCACCCACCCAACCCCCTAACCCCTCCCCCCGACCCCCATCTCGGAGGGACAAAGAGGAGGAAATGGAGGACGAGGAAGAAGGAGGAGGAGGAAATAGAGGAGTACAAGGAGAAAGTGGAGGAGGAGGAAGACGATAAGGATCTGAATCAGGAAGAAGGAGCACCAGGAGAGAGAAGGAAGAAGAGGACGAAGAAAAGAAAGGAAGAAGAGATGCGAAAAATCGAAGAAGTGAAGAAAGAGAATGGCGAGGAAGAGGAAATGGGAGAGTAGGAAGAAGAAAGAGAGGGAGAAGAGGAGGAAGAGGAGGGAGAGGGAGAGGAAACAGAGGAGGAAGAGGAAGAAGAGGAAGAGGAGGAGGAGGAGGAGGAGGAGGAGGAGGAGGGGGAAGCACTGTGCATGCAGGCACCACAGATAATGGGAAAGGTGTGGAAGAAAGAAGAGGGGGAGGGGGAGGAGGAGGGGGAGGAGGAGGGGGAGGAGGTGTCATTACAACCGACCTTGGGAATTTCATACCAGTGGTCTACAGATTGTGTGCTGAAAATACGCACATGAACGCACATACGCGCACACACACATACTTGCGTACACTGTCACGGATCTTGCACACTAGACAAAAATACAGCACCAACTTCATATGAAATGCTGAGTGAATATAGCGTCCTCTTTTTTCAAAATAAAGAAAATGAGATGAAAAAGAAAGAAAAAATAACTTATATAATCTCTTTATCTAATCGATTATCTTATCATTAGCGTTGCTTGAAGATTATCATTATTACTATTATTATTATCATTATCATTATCTATTTATATTCAATGAAAGACCTTTGTTCTGGGCGATATATACCCAATGTATAAAGGCGTCATCCCCAGCCATTCGGAGTCTACTACTGAACAAAAGCCTCCACCAATACCTGCCACGTCACTCTTGCAAACTTCTCTATCTCGCCTCTTTCCACCTTCAGTCTGGTCACCCTCTCATTCGCCTGGCGTCCAGTCAGTCATCTCCTTGCCCCTTTTCTTCTCTTTCTGGCTAATTTTCCCAAAGTTTATTTACTTTTCTACATTTTAATTTAATTTTGACACTCTTCCTCCATCATTTCAACTCCTTTCTGAAGACTCACCGTTAATTAATCAGCTTTAGACTTGTGAGTTGAACACTCGATTGATTCTCGTACAACTCCAGAACTAGTTAAGACTAGCGGGCCCTACACGATCAATATTATTGCGCTATATTCCGTACTGTAAAATATTATTGACGGTGTAAGGATGGCATTGAAGAAGTACATGGCCTGTACATTTGATGTTTTCAATATATTATGCCATTTTTCAATACCATCCCTACACCGTCAATATTATATACAATGCGGAATATTGCGTAATAAAATAGATCGTGTGGGGACGATTGTGAAGAGGCACACGTGTTAGGACCATAAATTTTGTCTTCAATATATTGTGTCATTCTTCAATACCATCCCTACACCGTCAATGATATTGTACAATGAGGAATATTGCGCAATAATATTGATCGTGTAGGGCCCGCGTTAGGTTGTCAACGAGACATTGAAAAAAAATGTTACGTTGTTCTTCAGATGAGTGAACAACCGAAGAACAAATCAACCTCCTTCAGCCAGGACAAGTGACATTCACCTGGAGACGTTACAAGACTCGAACCCAGGTCTGTTATATTAACAAATCATATAACAAACGAATATATTAATATAAATATATATACAATACATCCACAAATAACAAGAGTAAATAAATCAACGAACAGATAAATGAAATTAACAAAACAAAATTAAATAAAATTAAGAAAATATATTTATGAAAAAAAAAAATCATAAAATCCATGCAAATCAAAATGACCCTCTGTGTACAGACATTACAACATTCTGTGTCGAGACAAGCCAGTCAACACAGTCAGTCAATAATCCCCACTGACCCAGGCTATTCGAACACATGGGAGAGAGAAAGAGAAAGGGAGAGACAGACAAAGAGAGAGAAAGGGAGACAGACAGACAGAGAGCAGCCTTGGCCACAGCTAAGCACCTCCCGGGGAGGGGGGGGAATACTGTCCAGAACTTACACATATAACGCAAAGGCACGGAGGGAGGGGGGAGGAGGGGGCCGGCCTCCCCCTTCCCCCCCCCATCCTCAAGAAGAGGTTCCATCGATCGCGCGACAAACCCCCATCCCCCCACTTCTCCCACCCCTCCCCCAAGTACCTGCCAGACCATCTCCGTCTCCTACAGAGTTCTACAGCAGCATTGTAGCGTCTCTACAGCGTTGGCCAAAAGTCTTAAAACACATTTTTTTACCAAACCAGTAAAATGTTTGTTAACGATTATAAGAAAAAAATATTTATATTTCTTTCTAAACAAAGAAAATGCTTGCAACTCATCCAGGCAATATCTAGATAGAAAATACACCAAATTCTAGTTAATAGGGGATATATTTTCAAAGGAAAATTAAAGTTGTCCAGAGAGAGAGAGAGAGAGAGAGAGAGAGAGAGAGAGAGAGAGAGAGAGAGAGAGAGAGAGAGAGAGAGAGAGAGAGAGAGAGAGAGAGAGAGAGAGAGAGAGAGAGAGAGAGGAGAGAGAGAGAGAGAGAGAGAGAGAGAGAGAGAGAGAGAGAGAGAGAGAGAGAGAGAGAGAGAGAGAGAGAGGAAACGGCCAAGTATGTCCACATTTGTAAAAAAAAAAATAATAATAATAATAATAATAATAAAAATAAAATAAAATAAGAGTCAAAATGACGGCAAGCAGCCCTATGACGTTCGGTGATTTCGGACCCGAACTGGGCAAGATGATGTCACTATCCCCCCCACCTCAGCCACCATTTACTGGTACGAGAAAAAGATCTTTACTCCACTTTCAAAAGAAGAAAATATAATAAAAATAAATAAGTAAATAAGTAAAATAAATTAAATCATAAGAATAAAAATAACAAAGAAATAAAAATAAAATAACTGAATAAACAAACGAAACAAAAATTATATTCATAGATCGTAACTGGGATTATGCACTGGTTGTAAACTCCACGTTTCATAGAAACAGGTTGCTTTCCCAATAGGGTGTTTTAGGTCGACCACTCGGTGTCCTATGGTCGCCCTTTGTTCAGCCCATGGTCACCTTCGGACACTTAGAATCGGCAGAGGACAAAAACGTCCTATGGCGTTTTCATGAGGGCCATTTTGTCCCCCCAATACTGGAAAATGACGTCATAAAAAGTAAACGTTTTTATGAAAAACTGTTTCTCTTCCCCGAGGAAATGATGACAGTGGAAACTCATAGATTTTTTTTTCTTTTCTTCAGGGAAGAGACAAAAGCAATATTGGAAGCTTCTCCGATTTTTTTCCATAAATCTTTTACTATAGATATTAAAAACACTGTTCATGCTTAACACTCACCTGGGTACAAAGTTTGTCTTTTGCAAGAACACAAAGGAATTAAAGAACTACTATTCTTTGAGTGGCAGAAGTCCATTTTTTCCTTTTAATAAATCTTTTATTACAGAAATTCAAGACAATGTTCATGCTTAACCCTCAACTGGATAAAAACATAGTTTGTCACTAGCAAGAGCAACGTCTAAAATGTACATCAGTGTCACTCTATTAAGCATGAAAAAAGATAAAAGATACAGGAGTTGTATGACAAATATTAACAGAACCTAAGGGGTTGAGGGAATCTTCGTCTAGCAGATCTCAATTTAAAAATCTAATTCTAGTGAAACATTCTAACAAATCTCTTCCCCATCCCCGACCACTCTCTCTCTCTCTATTTTTCAAGAAAATGTGTTGAGACACGGCGAGTCTTTCAACATGAAAAGACTCTCATCTTCAATCGATCGAACTTTGATTATCCCTCACTCCAACACGAAAGCGACTGTGGCCATCAATAGTACTCCCACACACACCACACCACCACCACCACGGACATCCAATCCTGCCCCACCTTCTACAATCACCATACCAGCATAAACCCCCACTGATTGTATGAGACACTTCTGTACGAAGTCATTCGTTTCGCACTTATTATTATTATTAAAAAAACACGAAAGTCAAGTTCACAGAGTTCTGTTTCATCGTGGAACAGGTTCGAATGTCCGCCCCAACCACCACCTTCACCAACACATGAGAGATAGAGGGCGGGGAGGAGGGAGATAGAGAAGGTGGAACTCACTACCTCTCCGTGTTACCATAGATGGCGACAAGAGTGAACATTGAACATAGTGAGGTCCACCTCATGTATAAAATGCCCATAGCTCATTTGTACACAATTCCTCTGAAAAACCATACCTGCGAAACTAGTCAGAAATAAACTCAGACTAAGACCCCTGTGTTTCCTACTCCACTTACGTCAACCTGTCAGAATGTCTCAACACACACACACACATATATATATATATATATATATATATATAGAGAGAGAGAGAGAGAGAGAGAGAGAAAGAGAGGGAGAGAAAGGGGGGGGGCGTAAATTCGGGAGCTCGTGGCTACCTCGACGGCGCGGGTGAAGGCGACGCCCGAAAAGTGGTCAAGGCGGCTTTGCGGTTGAAGACAAGGGAGGAGGGAGGAGGGAGGAGGGAGGAGGAGGAAGAGGAAGGACGAAAGAGGAGGAGGGAGGGAGGAGGGAGGAAGGAGGTGGAAGGAGGAAGAGGAGAGGGAGAAGAGGAACGAGTAGGAGGATCAAGGAGGAAGTTCAACAAAAGGAAGACAAGGAAATGGAGAATGATGAAAACGAGAAAAGGCGATGCAAAAAGTGACATAACATAAAATAAAGAATGAAAGAAAGAAGAGAAGGGAAGGAGAGAAAGCGAAAAAAGAAACCACGACCTCCTACACGCACGTACCCTTCCGGACAAATGAAACTGATACACAGCCGACGGGTGTCTTCGTTGCTTGCTTGCTTATAGCGCAACCTACTGCGGAGCCTCACCCACGTTTGGGTCACCTGACAAGCCGCCTTCGACCTTGTCCAGGCAATTACCGAAGCCACTGTGCTATTTCCGACAAGGTGACCCCCCTACCCCCCTTTCCCCTGGGAGTGGGGGGCTGCGACACTCCGATGTACCTTTTTCAGCCCGTAAATCTATTCTGGCTCTCGTCAGGCGGTTTTATTCAGTCACGGATGGGTTGGGAACTAGCCTATCTTAATCAACCTTCAGAATAAAAAAATAAAGTGAAGATGGCCTCACGTTATCAAGAATTAAATAAAACTAGATCTGAAGAAGTTATTTTAGAAGACTTGAAACCCATCTGCTCCATGTCCAGCCCTCAACTGAATAAAACAGACGAACGATAGCCACAACACAGTAAAACCGTGAACAGCACCACATAAGCGCCCCTGTTGAACGACTTAAGCTCTACACGCTCGCGTGACGCCTAATCCAGCTGATTAAAGTTCCGTGTGGGGGTGGAAGGGGGAGAGTGTGGGAGGTGGGAAGGAGGTGAGGAAGACACTGAGGAACTGCAGAAGAAGTTGAAGCAGCCGGGAGACGAAGACCGACGTTAGAAAAAATCTAACTTCAAACGAGAAAAAAAAAAAAATCCAACTTCAGATGACTTAATTCAGTGATTTGTAGTTCGACATCCGTTACAGTCAACGCGTGGTGGCAATAAGATCATTCAGCCTTCAATCATCAAGTTCTGACAAAGGCTCTCATGACTAGCCACTTCGCACTGCGGGTGATGTCCGTTCTGAAATTCGCTGATACAATTATCAGCCACTTTATGTATACTAGGTGGTGGTCGGGGGGGAGGAAGCGGGTCGAAACGTCATATCAAGTTATCAGCTATTTAAAGTCCACTGCTGAATGTAGGTCCCAATCTCCTAATAATTCACACTATACTAAAGAAGACATTTACCATAATTTTCTAGATTCTGGATGCATTTTTGGTGTGGATCTCATTACTAAATCCATTTCCATCACTGCCGGTGTCTCTAGATTTGTACTAACACATGACTACTCTACCGTGTCACAGACCTTTTCGAAATTTACAAAACTTAAATGTTTAGCTTTACTACTGTAGAACAGTATGCTGACAGAGCGAAGTTGGTCCAGAGATGAATCAAGTCATCAACCTGGTTCAAGTAGAAAAAAACCTGGTTCAGTTAGAAAAAAAACAACATACAGTGCAATCTCTGTTTAGCTTTCGTGGATTGTGAAAGGCCTATGACTATACAACAACCGATAACCTGTTTCTATTTTTTCTTTTTTCAAGTTGATTTGGTCTATTTTGCTGGAAGAATCGTCTGGTGTTGGGCAGAGTAAATTATACAACACACAGACAACACGAGTTGACTGGGAACGCTACTCACAGCAACACAAACACCACCACCACCATAATAATTGACACAACCCGCATGTTACCATTACTACGACTACACTACTACTACTACAAGTGTTACTCCTACTAGGGCTGCAACTTACTATTACCACTGTATTTCTAAAATCACTAAAACTGACATACAAAACGTCTGTGGACAGACAAAGAATAAGAGACAGAAAAAATGAGGGTCCTCATCACATACATGAATTCGTCGTTCCTATCAACCACCACCTCCACCACCACTACATCCCCCACCTACCACCCCCTCCTCACCCCAATCGCTTTGTTCTCAGTGCTCCCCTCCAGTCTTCTCACCTCCCCTTCACCACCCCTCCCTCTCTCAGTTCCTCACTTCCCCTCGCGCCCACCCAACAGTTCCACCCTCCTCCCCTCCCTCTATCACCTCTGCCATCCCAACGCTCCCCTCAGCAGTTTTCTTTCTTTCTTTCTCTCTCTCTCTCTCTCTCTCTCTCTCTCTCTCTCTCTCTCTCTCTCTCTTTCACTTATTCTTATTTTCCTACCTACCGTATACCTCATTATTTCACGGTATATATATAAAATCAAATCAGCCATCCTGAGTCCACTGCTGAACAAAGGCCTCCCTCATAGCACTACACGACTCACACGACCGTGCCATCCTCTGCCACGTCACTCCTGCAAACTTCTCGATCTCGTGTGTGTGTGTGTATACATACATACATATATTATATATATATATATAAACATGTATATATATGAGTGGCAGGGGGGTGATGTAAACAGATATCAGGACTTTTTCAGAATACTCTCAAGAAGTTCTGGTAAGGACGAAACGTCAATGAATAAAATTCCAATTGTTTTCTGTGTTGTACCTCAGCAACCTGCCTCTTATGTGTTATCTATGCATCAATATTACACACACACACACACATACACATGTTTCCGACTGTGATCTTTATACATAATTATTTTTGTGTTGATATGTAACTCAACAAACTGGAAACCTACGACGATAGTATTTTATTATGGCTGCCGTCAGGTGGGTTGGATTCCCGCCTCCCCCCGCAACTCCCAATCTCCCTTCACCATTTTTGTAATTCCTTCTTCGTTAGCTAACATTTCTTGGTGGTTACTCCCCTCCCACCTGCTAATTCCCACAATTTAAAAACCCCATTCCTTGTGTATCCCATCGCATAACAACCCATTCCGACTCATTCCATCAACAGCGCCCCATAAATCGCTGGGCTGCATCGATTTCTCTCTTCCGCCTACGATGTCGCCTCCCGTTCCATTGGATTCCGTTTTCTCCAGATTACACCACTCCATCATGTCCATCACATCTTTCCCTCGTTTTCTATCTGTGCTGATCTACCACCTATCACCACCACCACCACCACCACCACCACCACCACCCACTCACACCTTTGGAACAGGTCATCCACACACGCACACCACATACAAATAATAATAACAATAAAATCACAGCCTTTTGTCGGCAAGACGAAACTAGTAACTAGCTTAACTAGTTTAATTTCATCTTCTCAATTTTTTTATTTGCTTAGTTATTCAGTCTGCCGCAAGGGGATTTTATCCCCTCTACACTGATTCCTACTTCTCGCTCTCCTCCTCCAAACACCCAACTAATCCCTGGAAAAAAAAAAAAAAAAAAAAAAAAAAAAAAAAAAACATACGGTGTGATTCGGTTTAACATCGCGTATTCCTCCTATCAGGAGGCCAGGACGGTGTCTCTTACAGAAGACTTTGTAGCGTGAATTTAATGAACCAATGCTCTTGGTCCAACTCACTAGCGGCATGATTCGAACTGCCGTCACCTCGACCTCCGTCGCAAGTAGCGACGCTTTAACCCGCTCGGGGAACGAGCATACGTTCGAACGCATAGAATTTGAGTGCAATATATGAATAAATAGACACAAGCCTATGGAAACACATTTAGGCGGTAAAAAGTTTAATGTACACATGTTACTGGCAAAAACCACACACGCGCGCGCACACACACACACACACAAGCTTGTAACACACGTGTCAGGATTGATCTCCCACAGTCCTTTTTGATGGAAAAAAGTGTGTGTGTGTGTGTGTGCGCTTTATACCCACCCAGTGACCAATTATACAAAAAACTAGACGCGCGCGCACACATACGCAAACACTCATGGAACATTGAAAGTTAAAACATAAACAAAATAAAAAGCAAAAATGATAAAAGGAGAATAAATAAACAGGCCTTTAGGTATACAACTCCTTTCCTGTATATTACAATTGGGTGCAAACAACCAGGCAGGTAAATTCAAATACGACGACTGTGCCACGGTGAAGTGTGATAGTATGAATGATGCGGGGTGGTGACCCTAAGATCTTTGAACATGAGATTTCAAAAGACTATAAGACCTACACGAGGCAGTTCCTATCATCCCAATCCATAGTTATCTAACATTCTCTTAAAACAACCTAGTTTATGCGCTTACTACATGGTTCCTAAGTCCATCCCATTCGTTAACCATTAGGTGAAAACAACTGGATGGGTAAATTCACATAAATACATACATACATATAAACACACACACATACACACGCGCGCGCGCGCGCGCGGGTACTCCCAACCAAGGTCGAGAGAATGCTCCCAACCACTCCCTCATCGACCAACACAATGAAACGAGGTCGAAGTCAGAAGCCAGCAATTCGAACATTTCTGCGACAGGAATCCGAACACTCTCGTTCCTTTGATTCCCTCGTTTGATGTCTAGTCGCTCTGGTCGCCCTTCTCCTCCATGTGGAGGTACTGTGAGAGAAGGGTGGAGGGCTGAGGTGTTGGTGGAGGAAGGGTCATCCACGTGGCGATACTAAGGAAGGTGGAGATGATGGGGGTGATGATGGCGGGGCGGGGCGGAAGGAATGTGCTACTCAGAGGAAGGAGGGGAGGGAGGGACGGAGGGAGGGAAAGGAGGGAGAGTAGAGTGAGGTGTCACTGGAGTAGAAGTGTTAAAAAAAACTAATGTGACACCATGGCACTCCCATGGGACACTGTGAGCAAGGTCGCCACATTACGTACTGTGGATGACGTAAGAGACCTCGTGGGAGCGGTAGAGAGGGAGGGAGGGGGGAGAGAAAACGAAGAGAAGGATAAAAAAAAGGAGAAAGAGGGAGGAGAGAGGAGAGAGGAGAGAGAAAGGAGATGAAAGGCGGAGAGGGAGAGAGATGGAGAAGAAGGTAGATGCCGGAGAAGGGGGGGAGGGAGGGAGGGAGGGAGAGAGAGAGAGGAGAGGGAAGAGGAGAGGGAAGAGAAGGGGAATGGAGAGAGAAGGGGAGAAAGGGGAGAGAAGGAGAGAAGGGGAGAAAAGGGGAGAGAAGGGGAAAGACGGGAGGAGGAAGAGAGAAGGAGAGGGAGGGGGGAGGGGGAGGGAGAGAGAGAGATATTCGACAAGTCGGCAACTTGTTCAAAGAACGTCTTAAAAGGAGAAACACAAAAAAGTATTTTTCCTCCATCATAGCAATGTGCACATTAGCTGCTTTCCACCCATAGGCCGTTTTCTTAAAATATGATGAGTGACAGCCACGGATGAGGGAGCAGGTGGGGAGGGAGAGGGGGAGAGATGGGGGAGAGAGCGAGACGGGGAGAGGGGGCGAGGTGGGAGGGGAGAGAGAGTAGGGGAGGAGGGGAGAGGGGGGAGAGGATAAAGACAAGGAGCATGAGGATGCTAGATGGCGGTGTCCACAGAATGAAGATAAGTTTGTTACGACCGAGAGGGGGGAGGAAGTCGGGGCCAAATCACTGATGATAAGGTTGTTTGTTCGTGGGTGGGATAAGTCCGCTGCTCGCCTCTTTTGAACTCTCGGAAGCTCTGGATATGTTACTACTCACTGCCGCTACAGCAGGAAACGAAGCAGACAGGATATACTCAATTTGCTGCTGAACCCAACTCCCATTCCGAGGAAATAGGTTCCCACCCACGGCAGAGGAGCGGATGTCGGGCGCTCCTGTGTGTGTATGTGTTAATTGTAATATACTGAGTTGCTGCTCATGCCCATGGGACCCCGTCTCTATGTTTCTACTTTTCAATTTTTTATCTAAATTCGTGTATGTTGTCTTACGCACGCACACAAACACACACACACACACACACACACACACACACACATATATATATATATATATATATATATATATATATATATATATACATATACTTACGCAATACCACTGCTGCACACTCAGGTCTTGGGCGGGTCAGATTACCAATTACATCCATACAATGAAGCGCCACTTATGCTCTTTAAAAGTTTGTGTGTTACTCCCGTTATTCTACTGATAGTTCCTAGCAACAGATCATCACTAATTAAAATTCCCAAATCCTTTCCTTCCTTTGCTATTGTGACACTTTATCCCCCATTGTATTGTGTGCGTGCGTGCGTGCGTGCGTGTGTGTGTATTAACTTGGTCTTTGGATCACGTGTTGGACTCGTGATCGACAGCTATTTCCCTCCCGGAAGAGAGCTCAGAGCTCGTAGGTCCGATCTATGGGTAATGCTATGACCTTTCACACACACACACACCCAACTCCCCGCCCACGAGAGTCAGAGTAACGACCCGAAGCGCAGCATTACCGAAATAATTTCGGCCCTGGGCAGGATTCGAACCAGGAGCTGCGGGCCACTTTCGTGGCAGCTCAGCGTTCTACCAACTGCGCCACCGAGTCGTGTGTGTATGTGTGTGTATGTGCGTGCGTGCGTGCGCGCGCGCGCGTGTGTGTGTGTGTGTGTGCGCGCTTACTTAATTGTAAAGTTCAAGGAAATTTATGTTTTTAGGGGTTCCGTCTTTCCCTCCATAGATCCACCTGATTTAAACTCGCTTAATCACACTTTAACGTCTTCCTTTTCTATGCAATTCCACAAATACCTGCGTCCTATATATGTTTCTATGTATATGTGTGTGTATGTTTGTGTGTGTGTGTGTGTGTGTGTGTGTGTGTGTGTGTGTGTGTGTGTGTGTGTGTGTGTGTGTACGCATGCTTGTACATACACAACTGAACTACTCTTCCTCCTCCTCCTCCTCCTCCTCCCTCTCTCACTCTTCCTGCAACGATCATTCGAACGTTCTTTCGGTACGTTCTTCCTCGTCAAGGTTCTCGCCATGGATGGATCGGCGCCCGTTCATCTTAAGGCTGGAACGGAGTCGGGAGTCGCAAGAAGAAGAAGGTAAAGGTTTGGTGCGCCCTCCTCTCTTCCTCTTTTCTTTCTTTCTTTCTTTCTTTGGCCTTTGTTTCCTTCTTTTTTTCATTTCTCTCTCTGTTTCTTTCTTTATCTTTCTTCTTTGTTTATTTTTTCTTTGCTTCTTTTTTTCTTTCTTTGAGTTCCGATAACGAAACTTTTATTTGTGCACTTGTTCATTTTCTGTTATGTTTATGTATTTACCTATCTGTATTTACCCATTTGTAATATACAGGAAAGGAGCAACGCTCGCTGGGTCCCATCTCCTATTCTCCAATTTATCATAACTAGCCTCAAATTAATGAGGTTGTGTGTGTGTGTGTGTGTGTGTGTGTGTCTGTGTGTGTGTGTGTGTGTGTGTGTGTGTGTGTGTGTTTGTGTGCGCGCGCGCGCGTGTACGCGAGCGTGTACACATGTGTATGCATGTGTCTACAAGTGCACATTACAGTACAAAGGGGCTGACGGATGCCCAGGGGGAGCAGAGCAGGTGGGTGGTGGCTGAGTGGTTGGAGGGGGGTGAGGGAGGGGCGGGGGGAAGGGGGGAGGGGGGTTGTGATACAAGAAAGGGCGAACTCCTCACCCTTCTCCTCCTCGAACGGAAGCAAGGTAGGTAACACAAGTAGCAAATGAAAGCAGTATTCTTTGAAGGAAGAGGACGAGGAGGACGAGGGGGGAGGAGGAGCAGGAGGAGGAGGAGGGGGAGGGGGACGAGTAAAGGGGCCAGGGGGAAGGATGTGGTAGAGGGTGGAATATACAGATTAAAAGGAGGAGGAGGAGAACAAAAGGATTACGAGGAGTAAGAATGGGAGGAGAATAAAGAAGAGGAGGAAGAGGCGGAGGAAGGAGGAGGAGGAAAAGGGGGGGAAGAGTAGGAGGAGAAGGAGGAAAGACGAGGAAGAAGGGGAGGAGGAAAAATAAGAAGGGATTGGGAAGAGGAGGAAGGAGGAACAGGCGAAGGGAAGAGGAGGAGGAGGAGAAGGAAGACGAGGAGGTGGAGGTGAAGGTGGAGGTTGAGGTGGAGGAGGAGGAAGTGGCGGAGGAAAGAAGAGAAGAAAGACGAGGAGGTGGAGGTGGAGGAGGAGGAGGAGGAGGAGGAGGAGGAGGAGGAGGAGGAGGAGGAGGAGGAGGAGGAGGAGGAGGAGGAGGAGGAGGAAGGTTGGCAACAGGAAAGGCGGTAGCTCTCCTGTCCCACATTCGATGCTAACGCCATCTCTACCACAGACATTTCAACCTCCTCCTCCTCCTCCATCCATCCCCCTCCTTCCTCCCGCTTCCGCCCCCGACGGTACACCTGTCCCACCCACCCACTCTCATCTCCTATATCATGTCATCACATGTCCAGGTAATAAAACGAGGGAAGTCTGCATGAGTAACGTGGCAGATGATGGCGCAGACGTGCGACTCGTGTAGGAGATTGGGGGGAGGCCTGTGTCCAGCAGTGGACTTGAATTACATCCTCTTATTCGCATACAGACGCTTTTAACGGAGTTTTACACAAAAATAAATAAATATATAAATAAATTGAACATTACTCAAGAGCAGTGACCATTAACTTGTTGCCCAATTGTACCTTGAGAACGCCTACTCCTCCTCCCCCTCTTCTTCCTCCTCCATCCTCCTCTAATCCCTCCTTCCCACTTAGTCCACCCATTTTTCAGACCTCCAGTGTATTTCAAAGCAGAATTAATTCTCCCCATTTGATGATTAAAATTCATAAGGAATCCAATAATCGACACGAAAACTTTCCAAATTCCGATTACCAGAAGATACAGTGTCAAAAGCCTTTTTCGTTCCGAATATTGAAGAGATTCCGAATTTCTTACGAGACGCCGCAGTGACGTCAAACTTTCTCGATATTGATTGTTTACGAGGGAACATAAATCGGCCTGGGATGACCCAAGATATTGAAGGTCACAAAGGCGAAAGTAACCGTGACCCATTCTGGGGTTGGGTCACTATAATGACATTTTTTTCCTGGTTATCACAAAGAAAATATTTTTCTTGGTTATCATAAAGGTATTTATATTCGTTTCATTATATATTTATCTGGCCGACAGGGTTAGAGCGTCGCTGGTTGCGGCGGAGGTCGGAAAAAATATTTCCAATATTTCAAAATATTGCCTCCCCCAACGCCCCCTTCTCCCCCCCCTTCATCCACTGCCAACATACAACCCCCCCCCCCTTTTACAATCAAAAGACCCTCTCCCTCACTCCGCTCCTGTTACGGATGGACACATTTCAGCTTCGTTTATATAAACGTGCTGCAGCATCAATGACTAGCAATATGGATACGGGGCCTCGGGGGGGGGGGGAGAGAGAGAGAGGAGAGGGAGAGAGAGGAGAGGGAGGGAGGGAGGGAGAGATAGAGAGAGAGAGAGAGAGAGAGAGAGAGAGAGAGAGAGAGAGAGAGAGAGAGAGAGAGAGAGAGAGAGAGAGGGGGGGGATGGGAGAACGAGACCTAACTTTGCCTACCCTACACAAGTTTGGCGAAATGCGATTTGGCGAAATATAATTTGGCGAAACTGGAGGTAACCGTAGGATCACCGTCCTTCCCTTTGCACGCTCGCCCCGCCCTTACTCCTGTTCTAACCAATCAGACGGAACTACTGCCACTACGTTAGCATAACATTTCGGACCCCAAAAACACATGTGCACCTTTCCACCCACACTGGACAAGCCCAGCATAGTCCGCTACTTAACAAAGACCTCCCTAAACATCTATAAATCTCACAACTGCGCCAACATCTACCGCGTCAATTACTTAAACATCAGTGAAATTGTACACCAGCAACGAAGGAACAATCTTCGACCATCATTGATATAATTATATGGCCCCGACCTCTCCGTCGCTGCAAACACACCACCCCACATGTGAACAACGACATCTAGCACATGATGTACTCAAATTAGACAAGTTCTAAAATTAATACAAATTGTATATTGTCAGTGTATCTGTTAACTCAATAAACCTATTATTACTATTAACATTACTGTCAACAAAATAATTTTGGATCTGTTCTGAAATAAATTAGCTACGGAATACTCAAAAGTTCTAAATATTATAATAAAAATTCTGCTAAATATAGCAATTTCGTGTGACGTGACTAAATGTCATTCCCTTGGGACACATTTGTGAACGTTGGTTAGGCTGCACGTGCGCGCGCACGCATACACACACTCGCACACACACACACACACACACACGCATGCACACATACATACACACCACAACAGAAAGCATGAAAGATCCTTCTCTACTTCATTCAATAGCAAAATAAATA
>NC_134784.1:14269438-14276938 GCF_046742065.1 Oratosquilla oratoria
TCTACTACCCGGGGGTGAATGAGCCAATTTACACACTACCGGGAATACAAATTATTCAATTTTGCCTCGGTGCTTCCCCAAACCAGAATAACAGCTTTGGCACTAGACAGAGCAAACGCTGAGATGTTTTCTCTTTAAACATCTCTTCACATACTCTCTCTCTTTCTCTTCCTCTCTCTACCTCTACCCTCCCTTCTCTCTCTCTCTCTCAAATTCCCACTTAAAGTATTATCACACTGGGCTATTTTTCCTCCGACTGTTGGAGCAGATTTGCAGCCCGCAGCTTTCGGGAAGGAATCTGATATGCTGGAGGAAAATAACCCAGTAAGATAACCCCTTTACCCAGACCATCCATCTTCACTTTGGTCTTCTTCGTCCTTCCCCCCCCCCACACCTCAATCCTATCACTCTTTTACGGCATTTCATCAATCAATCTGCCAACTCGGAGTCCACTGCTGAACAATGGCCTCTTTCAACCTCTTACGTTAATATACGAGTGTGTGTGTGTGTGTGTGTGTGTGTGTGTGTGTGTGTGTGTGTGTGTGTGTGTGTGTGTGTGTGTGTGTGTGTGTTTGTGTGTGTGTGTGTAAAGCATTGTACTTACATAATGAACTTATATTAAAAGGTTCCCGGTAACGAAACAGAGAGAGGAGAGAGAGGAGAGAAGAGACAGAGAGAGAGAGAGAGAAAGAGAGAAGGAGGGAGAATTAAAGGAACCCTGAGCAGAGAGTGGGGATACAATGCAATAAAATCTCAGGCACAAGAGCAGCAGCACAAGGAAAACGAGACCAAAAAAAGGCATCATTCAATGTCCAGACGGATTCTGAACAATTATCAAGGACAGCGAGAAGGGAGGCACGAACTGGCGTAACTTAAGACAGGTGCACACATACGCACACGCACACAATCGAGAAACAATCAATACCCATGGACCTGAGACCACCTACAGTTATGCTTAAAAATAAATATATGAATAAATATTTAAGAATAAAGTTTAGACAAAGAAGGTCGCATATTATATATATATATATTATATATATACATATTTATATTTATATATATATTATATATATACACATATTTATATTTATATATATTTATATTTATATATATATATATATATATATTTATATATTATATATATATATATATATATATATATATATATTGCAACCACTGCTACTTGAGGCCTCAGGAAAGCTGAGCGTCAGTAGGAGACACATTTGACAATAAAGAACAAAACCTTCTGGAAACGCATTTGCTAAAGATAATATAATACAGATATCATTACCGACAGTGAAAAAAACAACAATAATAATAATATTAATAAAAATAATAACAATAAAAACTTGATCTTTACGACAAGATCAGGATTGACAAAAACTGGTACAAAAATAGGTAATCGTAACAATAGATGGACGTGACACTATGCTGGAGGGGGGACGGGAGAGAGAGAGAGAGAGAGAGAGATAGAGAGATAGAGAGAGAGAGAGAGAGAGAGAGAGAGAGAGAGAGAGAGAGAGAGAGAGAGAGAGAGAGAGAGAGATGCGCGCTCTTATTTGGAAGATACAATCGGGTTTGTAAAAAGAGCAAAGAGCATCTAGTAAGGAATTAAGAAAAGAAATAAAGTAATATAATAATAACAATAGTAATAGTAATAATAATAATGATGTTAAAATAATAATAATAAGAGTTTGACTGTTCACGGTTAAAATGAAGACACTCGCTGTTTACGTGACGTAGACGCAGGTGATAAACCCTAGCCATAAGGTGCTGAGTAGCTGCGGCCGAAGCCGTCATCTTTGACCTATGATGCGTTTTGGGAATGTTGGGGAAGGTAGCTACCAGTCACTGCTGGGTACAGAAGAGGAATGCGGGATTCGAACCTTCAACTAAGCAAATGCGAGACCAGCAAGTTCCCGATTACGCCATCACCGTGTGTGTGTGTGTGTGTGTGTGTGTGTGTGTGTGTGCTGGTGTGTGTGCATAGAGGTGGTAACAGACTATCTTGCATTCCATCCAGATGTTAGTCCACATAAATTCATTTACTCGATGAATATATATATATATATATGTGTGTGTGTGTGTGTGTGTGTGTGTGTGTGTGTGTGTGTGTGTGTGTGTATGCGCGGAGAATGAGAAACTAAAGAGTTCCCTTTGAAGATGAAAAAAAAAATTGTGAATAAATAAACATGACCATATAATATATGGATAAACAAGTACACGTACAAATATAAACAAACAAATAAATAAATATGCATGTACAAATTTGTATAAACAAACAAATATAAACGCAAAAGTGCTGAATGATTCAGTAGTGCACCAGCAAAAATGGAGGATGATTTATTGCAATAATTTTGGTTTTAAAACTCCCAAGGAGTAATGACCCAAACCTCTCTCTCTCTCTCTCTCTGCTGCTGCTGCTGCAGCGTGGCGGCAGTTTAAGGGTACACCACTCATGCGTTTATCCATGGTTTCCAGTAATAGTAGAATAATGGCAAAATTGGTTCACGCTTGGGGCGAGCCATTTTTGTGGACAGAGTCGCTTCTAAAAGAATCATGCAAGGTCTTCATGATTTGGGTGGGGGTGCTTATGGATGATGCAGCACTTTATGGAGAGAGAGAGAGAGAGAGAGAGAGAGAGAGAGAGAGAGAGAGAGAGGTGGGGTAGGTTGTGGTAGGAGGATGGGTGATGAAGATATAAAGAGGAAGTAATCTTTAGGAAGATACTGTACATGAAAGATCAAATCACACACACACACGGTTGAAATAACTTTAGTATCGCTGCGCTGCTATTCGTTACTCCACCTACCGTGGGTGGGGAGTGTGTGCGCGTAAGGTCACAGCATTACTCATAGATCGGTCATATATGAGCTCTGAGCTCTCTTCCGAAAGGGAAATTGCTGTCGATCACGAGTCCAACACGTGATCCAAGACCATGGTGAATCACACAAGCACGCACACACACAATTAAATGTTCAAATCACCCATAACTATCTAAATATGTATATATCATAAACGTTTTAATTGCTAAATGTAAAAATAACATACGTACAGCCAACATATCTTCAGAAAAGTGATACAATAATGTACGCACACGGTATAAAAGAATTATTCAAATACATGTTTAACTTGTAATAATTATTTTTTCTAAACAATATATTTGCAGTATATATATGACCTAATGCATACGTAAAAATAATTAACAACCAAATATATGCTTACTTAGTCTTGTAATTCTATTGAAAGTATATGTGTTTTATTGAGCAATACAACAGATGCTGCTACCCTGGTGCCGTAATCGGAAGCGTGCTTCTCTCGCATCCGCCTTGCCGCGAGTTCGAGTCCTGCACTTCCTAGAAAAAATTACTTGCTCTAGCGGATGAAATGTCTTTTATGCATAAGGTATATATATATATATATATATATATATATATATATATATATACACACACACACTGTCGGCGTTCCTACTACATTTTAAATCTCATACTGATGCATGAAAATATACATTTTTCCGTCTAGTCAATATCTAATATACGCAATGAAAACAATACAATCAAGAAAAGATGAAACCTTATTACGTGCTAATTCGTCTGCTTCTGGAGATAATCTTTTAAGTCTGCCAGAAGCTGCTACTGGATATCAAATGGGCGGGAAATGTACAATAAAACAATATCTTAAAGGGCGCATCCAACCAACACAAGCTTCTGTTAATATTGGGCAGACACGAATGTCATTTGTTATCCTGTCATATTCTCAAACCTTGCTCCTTGCCCCAACTCAAAGCTCAAGATAAAGTCGGTGTTGAATCTGCACTCTCGTACTTGCTCAGTAACCGACATCGCCGTTACAAAACATCTCCACAACATCAAAATTTTCTTATGAAAACACTAATACAGATTTAAGTATGTTGCGAATATTGGTCCATTTTTATTTCATTATGCAAACCACAATTTTTGCATATGATATCTTTAAAAAATGGACCGACATTATTTTTTTCTTACTCTTCTTTTATCATTTATTTGGACGCGTTTCTGCGAGCCGAAGTCTAACGATTGCTAAACTCGTTCGAATGGCTGGCCGACTACAGCTACGCAAACGTTTGAACAAAAATAAGTTAACATCGATTAGACAGCAAATCTGGTACAAACATATGTACATCTAATGATGTAATACCATGCATGCAGGATTAATGCACAATATAAATATTCAAACAGCATATATATCCAAAAGAATCTCTCAATTTTAAGCTAAAACCAGTGAATGTTGTCCGAACGCAGGCTGGGGCTGCCGCCGCAGCCATCACTGAACTTGGTTGACAAACGTACGATAATTGACACAGTAACAACAAGCTGCTGCTGCTGCTGTCAGCTGCGTCATGACTGTAGTGGAACTGCGGTTGCCCCAGTGAGGTTGAAGTGGTGATAATGGTGATAATGATGATGATAAAGATCGGTAAACATAACACATATTATATATATATATATATATATATATATATATATATATATATATATATATATATATATATATATATATATATATATTAATTACAGGTGTTACTGGCAACAGCGTGTTTAAAGTATTCTACGAATTACTGTCGTAGCTTCTAGCGCACTTAGGCGTATTGATGTATAACCTGTATAACGTATATAATCTGTATAATCTGTAGGTGATTTAATGTGTAAAAAGTCCACCTATAATCGCTTAGATGGAAGGATTTACTTTCTATTTTCCCTTCTCTATTCCCCCTCTCATCTCTTGGTTCTTGGTAAACACACTATATGGTTCTGATACGAAGAAACAACAACTCGACCTGAGCAAAGGTACCTTCAGCTTTATACAATTCTCAGAAGGAAAAAACACAAGAACACGGAACGAGCAGAGCTACAAGAGGTAGTTGACATTTTATAAGACAAAACGAGAACGTTCGAATCCCCAAGATTAACTGGGAATGAGGTACACAAACCAATCCGCGGACTACATGTGACTGAATAAAATGGTCTGGCGGGTTCCTTCACGGCCTGCCACCACCATGGATCCTCCTCGATGTTCAGTCCCACACGTTCAAGATACAAAAATCGTTTGGCGTGAGGTGAAACATTCAGCATAATTTGAAAAAAGCCACCACGTACAAGGCAATGATAAATTCGCAGCCGTTGATGCTACAACGATGACGGCCACTACCACGACCAAGCAGGCCCAAACTCAAAGGGACAGTCCAGGTGATGACAGCATGTGATGACTGGAAAGCGGGGAAGAGCAAATGTGCTTGATGACAGGATTACGTGCATGTATTAAAGTGGACCAGCTGATGGCGAAGAGATGGCAAAAGAGACCGAATGTATATGTGTATGAAGTGCGTGTACAGGAGACAGAGAGAGAGAGGGCGGTGAGGAGGAGGAGGGGGGGGCGCACTAAATTGCAGAGGCAGAGTGAGGCTGTGCAAGTGAAGGCAGTCAACGAACAGTGAATAGCGCAGATGAATGGTTGTGGATTTGAGCAACAGGTGGGAGGGGGGGACCTTAGTTCATGACTGGTATCAACCACTCTCTCTCTCTCTCTCTCTCTCTCTCTCTCTATCTATCTCTCTCTCTTCCCCTTTCAAACGCACACATGGCTCGATGGTGCGGTGGTGCCGCGATCGACCACTAATTCAGCGAACAGAGTTCGAGTCTCACCCATGGCTTAAATTTTCATCATCTCTGCACTGCGTACCGGCACTCCAATTCTGGTGGGCAAGGATGTGTGTGTGTGTGTGTGTGTGTGTGTGTGTGTGTGTGTGTGTGTGTGTGTGTGTGTGTGTGTGTGTGTGTGTGTGTGTGTGTGTGCGCGCGCGCAAGATCACAGCATTACCCATAGACCGGGCCATGTACGAGCTCAGGGCTCTCATTCGGGAGAATAATAGCTGTCGATCACGAGTCCAACACTTGATCCAAGGCCATGGTGAACACACACACATGCACACACACACACACACACGTACGCACCATTCAAGTCTGACGAGACAATACGAGCATAAGATGAACGCGCAAGTGTCAGTATCCAGACAAGTTAATCCGTAATACGTACTCTTCCTGATGATTTATGAGATAAAATCTTGTAGTTTCTAAGAACTAGCGTTATCTCCTAACGATTTGCACAACCCCGACACAAAAACAATAGTTGACGTTTTATCTTCAGAACGTTGACGTCGCCGTGTCATACGTCTACGTCACAAAATTCTCTGAAGATTCTGTTCTGGCTAACTATAGATAGGGCATGGAACTGCCTAGTGTAAGCCTTATGGTCTCTTGCAGTCTCCTCCATTCTGATGTTCTAAAAAAAGATGATTCCAATCAGTTGAGGGACTTAAAGTCACGTGACCACTTCACTGAAAGATATCCCCAGCCATCAACCAACGGGAAACATTTCTGATGAGAGACCAGCACTTCGCCGTGTTTTTAAAGGTGATATTCAGCTTTCAATAACCACATATTTCTCTCTCTGTCTCTCTCATGCTCGCAATTGCTCGATACATTTCTGGCTGCAGGTAAATGGCTACAACTCCTGGGGTGTGCTAGAAATGGGAAAAAAAGGTAAATATATTAACGAATAAATAAATAGATAAAATAAATAAAATCTTCGGGAAAGGGATTCAGAGATATCTACACAGGCATTTTCAAAGCAATTACGCATTTCAATGACGTGTGCGTGCGTGCATGCGTGTGTGTGTGTGTTTGTGTGTGCATGTGTGTGTGTTTGTGTGTGCACAACAAGGAAAGTTCAACGTGGCTTCCTACGGACCCCAGACGTAATTATACAAAAGCTCTTTGCTTCGTTAGTTTCCCATGGGCATAGACGACGTCTCTCGGCCCTTTTTATCATGTGACGTACTTAACTAATTTCTACCTTGTGACCTACCCCCCCCTTCCCTCCACACCTACATATTAGATAACAGTTATCCAGCCCCCTCCCAACATCATGCTTGTGTTTTAGAGAAAGTGAAACAGGATGCATATGACAGTTTGTGGGTTGAGTTAACCCAAACAAAATGGACAAAAAATGAATATAGGTGTAATATATAGGCCAAAGACATTATCATTAGCAGACGACAAACTGTTATTTCAAGAACTGTCTAGTTTCTGCAACCGGGATTTATTAATAATGGGTGATTTCAATTTTTAACTGACATTGATTGGATGACCCTTGAACATGGCCATATAGGTAGTCGCTTGATTGATTTTCTTGGTGACAATTACTTAATTCAGCATGTAAAAGAGCCCACAAGATATGGAAACTTTACTCGATTTATTGATCACTTAGTCGCGAAAAGCATGGCAACTGATGTAAAAGTCGGTGAATCTGTTGCAAATAGCGATCACAACTTAGTCAGATTCAAACTCCTAAACAATTTTAGAATAGATACTTGTGCTTCTAAAATACCCGATTTCAGTAAATCTCAGTTCATAGAACTACGTCAGGAGCTTCAGCTTACAGATTGGGAGGAAAAATAAA
>NC_134784.1:14281938-14294438 GCF_046742065.1 Oratosquilla oratoria
AGGAGACGCGCGCTGCAAAGCCATTATAGTGAATGTCGTCACGTGATTTTATTACATAATTGTAGGACATTTTTAGGTCTGTTTCTATGGTTACGGAAGGAATGAATCAAGGATGGTATGAAGAAGTGAAGGAAGGAAGGAGGGAAGGAAGGGGGAGGGGAGGAGGGAGGGAAGAAATGAGAGAAGGAGGGAGGGAAGGGAATAAATGAAGGAAGGAGAGAAGAAAGTTAGAGGGAAGGAAGGAAGGAGGGAAGGAGGGAGGGAAGTTAGAGGGAAGGAAGGAAGGAAGGAGGGAAGGAAGGAAGGAGGGAAGGAAGGAGGCAGGGAAGGAAGGAAGGAATGAGGGAGGGAGGGAAGGAGGAAAGGAAGGAAGGAGGGAGGGAAGGAAGGAGGGAGGGAAGGAAGGAAGAAGGAAGGATGGAGGGAAGGCAGTAAGGAAGGAGGGATGGAGGGAGATAAGGAATGAATGAAGGAGAGAAGGAAGGAGGAGGGAAGGAGGAGAGAAGGAGGGATGGAGGGAGAGAAGGAATGAATGAAGGAGAGATGGAAGGAGGAGGGAAGGAGGAAGGAAGGAGGAAGGGAGGGAAGGAAAGAAGGAAGGAAAGAAAGGAAAGGAAGGAAAAAAGGAAAGAGGTAAGGAGGGAATGACTGAAGGAGGGAAGGAAGAAGGGAAGGAAGGAGGGTATCGATAAGTCGGGAGGGCAGACGCAGGAGGAAGGGGAAGAGGAGGTGAGGAAGATGAGGAGGAGAAAGAGGAAGAGGAAGATGAGTGGAGGAGGAAGTGGAAGAGGAGGAGGAAGAGTAGGAGTAGGGAGAGAAGGAAGAGGACAACGACGAGGAGGAGGAGGCGGAGGAGGAATTGCGTGCAAGTACACAACCCACATCTCATCTCATGACAACAAAGCCGACCTTGTACCGTCGCGTCTGTACCAACAAGCCTCCTCCTCCTCCTCCTCTTCCTCCACCTCCTCCCTCCATCACCGCCAATCACCATCACAACCGTAATTACTATCAGTGCTTCCACTTCCAACATTACTTATCTTCTTATTCTTCTTCTGTTCCTCTTCCTCTTCCACTGTCACATTTACTACTCCTCGTTTCCTCTTCTATCACCATTTACACCATCACCGCCTCTTCTTTGTCCTGTTCTCTGTATCACCCTTCCTCCACTATCACAAAAACAACATAATTTCTTCTATAACCACAACCATTATAACAGTAGCAACATCATCTCTATTTACAATAATTCATTCTCCTTCTCTTCCTCCCCTCCTCTGCTTCCTCTTCCTCCCCTCCTCTTCTTTCTCCTTCCTCTCTTCTTTCTCCTCCCCTTCCTTTTCTTCCTCTTCCTCCCCTCATCTTCTTCTTCCTCCTCATCTTCTTCTTCCTCCCCCTCCTCTCCTTCCTCTTCCCCTCCTCTTCTTCCTCATTCTCCTCCTCGTCCCCTCCATGTAATGCCCGTCTCCCCTCACTCAATTATTCCTCTTTTCATTCTTTATATTCACACCTCTTTTGTTTTGCTTTCATCTTAATTGCACGTCTACGTTCCACAATGTGCGTCCCTTCCTCTACGTTCCCCAACAGCTCCTCCTCCTCCTCCAGTCTTCCTCTTCCTCCTCTTTTTTCAATCACAGTGTTATTATATGGAATGGTCGACCATCCAATGTCATCGATTGTTCTGCTGTTGAGATATTCAAAAACAGTCTCGATATCTACTTAGCAACAAATCCTCGATGAGAATTGTTTAAAAAAAATCTATTACAGTAGTAGATTACGTTAGGTACCGAATATGTAAGGGCCAATAGGTATGTTGCTATTCGTTTGTCCATGTACATCCATGATGATTGATGATGATGATGATGATTATGATGATAATGATGATGATGACGACGACGACGACGTCACCAAACGTACAGCCTTCCATCACTCCATGTTTCTCCTATGACCAAACTCGCCCCCCTCCTCCTCCTCCTCCTTCTCCTCCACTTCCTCCGTCCTTGCCATCCAATCACTGCGCATCCTTAGTTTATAATCACAGCCTTTGTTGACTTGTGATTGTAACACAGCACACACCTTTGTTTCGAACCTTCATTCTAGGGCTGTTTCGAGTGTATCTCGTTACAGCGGTACATACAAACAATTGAGGAGCAATTAAGCCATAAAAGCGTGTATGAATACAGTTTCTGTACGAGAGAGAGAGGTATAGAGAGAGAGGCAGAGAAAGAGAGAGCGAGTGAAAGACGGAGACAGAGTGAGAGATATAAAGAGATAGAGAAAAACTGAGAAAGAGAGAGAAAGAGAGCGAGAGAAAGACAGGGAGACAGAGTGAATGAGAGAGCGAGCGAGAGAGAGAGGTAGAGAAAGACAGAGAGAGAAAGACAGGGAGACAGAGTGAATGAGAGAGCAAGTGAGAGAGAGAGAAAGACAGAGAAACAGAGAGAGAGTGAAAGAGGGAAAGAGAGACCAGATTTTTTTTCTGAATAAATTGGACGATCAAATCAGCTGGAGACCCTTTGGTCTATGATGACGTCATCAACATCGGTTTGTAAATATTTTCCTTATTATTTCTTCTCTCTCTCTCCTTCCCGCTCAATTATCCCTCGTCTTCCTCCTCCACAAGGTAGCAGTGACTGTCACCAGCACTAGCAGTCCCCAATAGCACCTCATTGCCCAAAGGTGACTGCTTTGATAGTAGTTGCTCAGCTCCTCCTACACCCTACGTACCCAAGTCTGCCTGGCACATGTACAGTCGGTGCAAAAAGTCTGACATCATAGAAAACGGAAAGCAGGTCCTCAGTCATCATCCCTAAGGAGTCCAAAACTGAAGGAAGACCTCTTCCTACAATAAGCGAACACATATCAACGCGTACACGCACATACCAGCTCGTACAGATATGCATACACCCACATACTCATGTGTAATTACATCCGCTCATTAGGTCTCGTATCCCTAACCTTTACTCACCCCGACCATTCCCTGACGAAGAATTCCCAGTGTCTGTCTATCTGTGTGTGTGTGTGTGTGTGTGTGTGTGTGTGTGTGTGTGTGTGTGTGTGTGTGTGTGTGTGTGCGTGCAAGGTCACACCATTACCTATAGATCGGGCCACATACGAGTTCTGGGCTCCTATACGAGAGAGCGATAGCTGTCGATCACGAGTCCAACACGTGATCCAAGACAATGGAGAACCACACACCTCACTTATATTTCAATACTGCATTACTTGCAATTATCACAACGCCAGCGTCGTGGAGTCCGTGTTTACCTGAAACAAAAAAAAATACATATGAGTTTCACAGGAATATAAAAAATATTCATATAAATACACCAAACTCAAGTTTAATTCTTAAACTAGTTCAGACACGTACAAATGAGTTAAGTCATGCAAACTCGGTTAGCAACACGATGCCAATCATCATAATTAACTACAATTAATTTCCATTGCAATAAACAGTAATTACTCAAAGAAACAGCCTCAAATTATACAATAATGTTACTTCAACGACTTGCACATGTATTGTAACTAAATCATTCAGATGATAATAATTTCACATAACTCCATAATGTGAAGAGACAGGTCGTCAAAATTTGCATGAGTAGCATGGCAATATTGGAGTACTTTGTTCAACGAGATGGGAAGCGTGAAAGAGAGAGAGAGAGAGAGAGAGAGAGAGAGAGAGAGAGAGAGAGAGAGAGAGAGAGAGAGAGAGAGAGAGAGAGAGAGAGACGGGAGAGAGAGACAGAGAAGGGAGGGAGAGAGAGAGAGAGAGAGAGAGAGGACAGAGACAGAGAAGGTAGAGAGGAAGGGAGAGAGGGAGAGAGGAACAAAGAGAGAGAGAGGGAGGCGAGAGGCAGAGAGAGGGCGAGAAAAAGAGGGAATGGGAGAGGGAGAGGGAGAAAGAGAGGAAGAGAGAGAGAGAGAGAGAGAGAGAGAGAGAGAGAGAGAGAGAACCTACTTCCAAGCAACGCGTAGGTCAAGTTCAAAGTGCCCCCAATGGGCCAAGACCGGGATGGGCGGTGGAGGAGGAAGTGGAGGTAGAGGTGGAGGTGGTGGAGGTGAAGGTGGTGGTGGTGGTGGAGGAGGAGGAGGAGGAGGAGGAGGAGGAGGTGGAGGAGGAGGCATTAGGTTGCAAGGCAAGTGGAAAGTCCTATGGAAAAAGCGTCCCCTGGAGGAGGAGGAGGAGGAGGAGAAAGAAAAAGATGAGGAAAAGGAGGAAGGAGTTACATGGACAAACGAATAGCAACAGACCTATTGGTCCTTACATGGCTGCAGGAGAAAGGGGAGGAGGAGGAGGAGGAGGAGGAGGAGGAAAAGGTGGAAGAGGAGTGTGGGTGGAAGAGGTAGAGTGGAGATCGGAAGTAGCGAGGGTGCGACCCTGGGTGGAAGGCATAACGGCAACGGAGGTGAGGCAGACTGTACCACGGAACGGAAGTGGAACGGGTGGAGTTGTGGGTGGAAGAGGAGGAAGAGAAGGAGATGGAAGAGGAAATAAGAGGAGAAAGGGTGGAAGAGGAGGAAGAGGAGGTGGAAGAGGAAATAGGAGAATGAAGTGGAGGAGGAGAAGGAAGAAGAGTAGGAGCTGGAAGAGGGATTAGGAGAAGGGGTGGAGGAGATGGAAGAGGAAAAAAGAGGAGGGGGAAGAGGAGGAAGACGAAGACGTGGATGTGGAAAAAGAAGAGAAGGGGGGAGGAGGAGGAGGAGAGGGAGAAAAAGGAGGAGGAGGAGGAGGAGGAGGAGGAGAGGGAGAAAAAGGAGGATGAGGAGGAGGAAGAAGGACGGTAAAGAGAGGATGTTGAGGTGTAGGAAAATGAGGACTGCACCTGCATGAGAGTTGAGGAGAAAGTGTGTACGTGTGTGTGTGGGGGGGGTGTACGTGTGTATGTGTGTATGCGTGTGTGTGTGTGTGTGTGTGTGTGTGTGTGTGTGTGTGTGTGTGTACGTGTGTGTGTTTGTGTGTGTGTGTGTGTGTGTGTGTGTGTGTGTGTGTGTGTGTGTGTGTGTGTGTGTGCGTATATGTGTGTGTGTTTGTGTGTGTGTGTGTTTGTGTGTGTGTATAAGTGTGAGTGCGTGTGTGTGTCATAGTGAAGGTCGTACACATGAAGACAATAACACATAAAAAGTAGTCTAAAGCACAAAAGGAAAAGGAAAAGGTAGAGGAGTACCAAGAGGCTGGTGCAGAAGGAGGAGGAGGAGGAGGAGGAGCTGTGGAGGAGACCTATTCAATAGGTCAAGTGCAAAGAAGAAAATTTGTTCATGGGCAGGCATGAGCAGGACGGAGGGAGGGAGGGAAGGAAGGAGGGAGGGAGGCAGGGAGGGAAGGAAGGAGGGAGGAAAGGAAGGAGGGAGGAAAGGAGGGAGGGAGGAAAGGCAGGAGGGAGGAAAGGAAGGAGGTGATGGGGAGGGAGGGAAGGAAGGAAGGAAGGAGGGGGAGAGGGAAGGAATATGGGAGGGAGGGAGGGAGGGAAGGAGAGAGAGAGGGAAGGAGGTAAGAGGTTGAGGGAGAGAAGAAAGGGAGGGAAACGGGTAGGGTAACGAAACAGCGTGGGAGAGAATGGAAGTGAGAAACAAGGCAGGGAGAAAGGAAGAGGGTGGGAGGAAGAGGAGGAGGAGGAGGAGGAGGAAGAGGAGGAAGAGGAGGGTGAAAGCAGATGGCCAGCGCACCGAACCCTATCGGTACTGTATGGAGTGAGGGAGGGAGTGATGGAGTGTGTGAGGGAAGGTAAATGGAGGGAGGTAAGAGACAGGGGGAGTGAGAGACAGAGGGGGTGAGATAGGCACTGAAAAATTGAGGGGGTGAGTAAGTGACAGAGGGAGTGAAGGAGGGAGTGATGGAGTGAAAGAGGGAGCGAGAGACAGGAATTAAGGGAGGGAGGGAGGAAGGGAGGGAGAGAGAGAGATGGGAATGGAGTGACGGGAGAGAGAGAGAGAGAGAGGAAGAGTGAAGTAGTGAAGGAGTGAGAGAGGGCTGGGAAGGAGGGAGTGATGGAGTGAAAGAGGGAGTGAGAGACAGGAATTAAGAGAGGGAGGGAGGGAGGGAGGAAGGGAGGGAGAGAGAGAGAGATGGGAAGGGAGTGACGGGAGAGAGAGAGAGAGAGAGAGAGAGAGAGAGAGAGAGAGAGAGAGAGAGAGAGAGAGAGAGAGAGAGAGAGAGAGGAAGAGAGAAGTAGTGAAGGAGTGAGAGAGGGAGATGATGGGAGCCAGTTTTGATAGTCATGACAAGATAAGAGAGGAAGGCCTGGACGGTATGGTATGAGAAAGGAGGAGGAGGAGGAGGAGGAAGAGACCTTCCGGTGTTAGTGGGTACAGTGACGGCGGCAACAGGTAAGTCGAGTGTTGAGGGGGGGGGGAAGGAAAAGTGGGATGGAGAGGGGTGGGGGGAATATGTGGGCGAAGAGGGGGAGGGAGGACGAGGAGTGGGAATCAGAGGAGTGGGGAAAGAGGAGGATGAAAAGGAGGAAGTTGAAGGGGGAGGAGGAAGGAGAAGAGGGGGAGGAAAAGCAGCAAGGTGAAGGAGGAGGGGGATGGAAGGGACGAAGGGGGGGGGGAAAGGGGAGAAGTGGGAGGAAGAGGAAGAGGAGGAACGGGGGTGGAGGAGGGTGAGAGATAGTCACGGGAAAGTCCGGAAAGGGCACAGAAGAGAAAAAGGAGGAGGAGGAGGAAGAGGTGGAGGAGGAGAGTAGGTCCCGAAAAACCCGAGGAAACGAGGGCGGGCGAGAGAGAGAGAGAGAGAGAGAGAGAGAGAGAGAGAGAGAGAGAGAGAGAGAGAGAGAGAGAGAGAGAGAGAGAGAGAGAGAGAGAGAGAGAGAGAGAGAGACCCATGCTAAAGCTAAGGTGGATTAGCAAATAACCAACAACAACAACAACAACAACAAAAGCGACACCAGCTTTTCGAATTTTCTCCCCTACAGGCCATGGAGGCCCACAAGAGTGGTTAGTTGCCAGAGCATTTCAAATAATCCGGTACATCCTCCTCGATGTAATTATTGCTCGACGATGATCGTTCATGGGTCAACGATGATCGTTCTACGATTGTCTAGAGCATTAATTCTTTCTTTTGAATGGGCCTGTTTTGCTTCGAACGGCTACCGCAAGAGTTCTTAAAAATTAAGAATTTGTGTTCTAGATAATCGTTTGACGATCATCGTTGAACCATGAACGATCATCGTCGAGCGATAATGACACCGAGCAAAACGTGCCTTTAGACAGGAACATAGAAAAAAAAAAAAAATCGACATGTAGGATTCGAGCGGTTTTATTCAGTTAAAGGGACTCTACTTCACCACCACTTCTATCATCATCGACAAACTCGCGCACAGTTAAAGGGAGAACCCCCACGAAGGTATCGTGTTGTATACGAACAAGAAGTCCACAAAAAAAAAATGAACGAATAAAGTTAATGGCCGGCAAGCTCGAACAAAGGAGAGGGGGAGGAGGAGGAGGAGATAGAGGTGGGGGAGGAGGGCGTTGACTGAGAAGGAAGAATGTAATGGAGTAAAAAGAGCTAAATTGTGTGGCTGAAGACGGAGGAGTGTAGAGAGAGAGAGAGAGAGAGAGAGAGAGAGAGAGAGAGAGAGAGAGAGAGAGAGAGAGAGAGAGAGAGAGAGAGAGAGAGAGAGAGAGAGAGAGAGAGAGAGAGAGAGAGAGAGAGAGAGAGAGAGAGAGAAGAAAGAGGACTTTCCTCCTCCTCCTCTTCCCCAAGTGACTCCACAAACCGAAAGCTAGTTAAGTTAGTGGATGTCCGACGATTACATTCAAGGTTTAAGTTGGACAGTAAATCGTAAGAAAGGGGTACACGCGAGACGAGAGCGTGAATCCGTCCTTATGGAGACCTAAGGTGCATGGATGAAAGCAATGTATTTACTTCTTCGGGAGAAGGGGAAGAGGGGGGAGGAGGGGGAAGGGAAGGAGGGGGGAGGAAGGGGGAAGGGAAGGATGGCGGAAATGCCTGCGGGGGTGAAGGGGAGGAGATGGAGACGAGTGCCCGAAAGGCAACGATCTCACCAGGATGCGACTCCAAGAAAGAGAGAGATACAGAGAGACAAGAGAAAGAGAGAGAGAGAGAGAAATATATGAATGAAGGAGACTGCAATAGACCATAAAGTCTAACTAGGCAGTTCAATGTCCATTACTACCCATAATCCCCGTCCATAAAGTTATCTGAGAGAGAAAGAGAGAGGGAGAGGGAGAGGGAGAGAGAGAGAGAATGAGAGAGAGAGAGAGAGAGAGAGAGAGAGAGAGAGAGAGAGAGAGAGAGAGAGAGAGAGAGAGAGAGGAGAGAGAGAGAGAGAGAGAGAGAGAGAGAGAGAGAGAGAGAGAGAGAGAGAGAGAGAGAGAGAGAGAGAGAGAGAGAGAGAGAGAGAGAGAGAGAGAGAGAGAGAGAGAGAGAGAGAGAGAGAGAGAGAGAGAGACCAAGAGCCCCAATGATCCCAACTTGGTGGGCACCGGGATCTTCGAGAGCGAGGAGAGAGAGAGAGTTCCGAGAAGCCAAAGTCATCGTCCATTCATTGGAAATCCACCACTGGACAAAGACTTCTCCCACCCCTTTCCACGAGTTCCACGACCGTGCCAACCACTGACACATCACTCCTGCAAACTTCTCTATGTCGTCTCTCCACCTTTTCTGTGTGTGTGTGTGTGTGTGTGTGTGTGTGTGTGTGTGTGTGTGTGTGTGTGTGTGTGTGTGTGTGTGTGTGTGTGTGTGTGTGAGAGGAAAGACGTAGACATCGACGAAAGAGAGCAACTGTTAAAAAAAAATCTAAAGGACCCCATCCACGATGCGATCTGGTCTTCAGGCCACCGGACAGATCTGGTCGAAGGATCCAACCAGATTGGATCGTGTATGTCGGTCGGACAAAAACAAAATCAGTACATATACGATTTAATCTGGTCAGACCTGAACAGATCTGTCCGGCGGCCTCAAGACCAGATCGTACCGTGGATGGAGGCCGTAAGAGGCTTTCTTTTCAGAAGTGCCTCGTCTGTGAGAACAGGAACACCCACCTGTAAAAGAAACACACACACACACAGAAACGGAGAGAGAGAGAGAGAGAGAGAGAGAGAGAGAGAGAGAGAGAGAGAGAGAGAAAGAGAGAGAGAGGGGGGGAGGGTTGTCGATGAAAGAGTGTGTTTGAGGCAGGAATCGCCATTGCAAGTGGCACTCCAAGGATCAGCCTATCCTATAGGGCGCTGCCACAAAGAAGTTCCTGTGAATCACGGGACCCGGCCATAAAGCAACGGAGAGATCAATGGTGGGAATAAAGCTCACAGACAAGAAGATAGCAAGCGGAGTAAAGGTAGCAGCACACTAGGCTAGCATGCTACTTGCTTTTGCTACTTCGTTTGAGTACAAAAGACTTCGGTTTCAATATTCTAGACTTCGGTAAGAACATCTCACAATGTGTCTAACATTCGTATTCTAGGTTAAACTTCCCTTAATTCGTCAGCTTCTCATTCTAAGACGCAAGAATAATTTGACATTTGAAGATCTGAAAAACAAAAGATCGTAACCGAAGTCGTTTCTACGCAAATGTAGTAGTAAAAGCAAGTAGCATGCTAGCAAGAAGTGTCTAGTGTGCCGTCACCTCAAGAGAGCAGACTGGGTGGAGGACATTATGGAGGCTGTAAAAGAGAGGAAGTGGAGCTGGGGCAAGTGGAATGAAAGGTGGATGGCAAGTGGAGTAAGTGTACATTACTGACAGGACGCCACGAGATAGTAGCACGGTGGAGATACCCCACCCCCAACAGAGGGTGAAGAGATGAGATAGAGAAGTTTGCAGGAGTGACGTGTCAGATGGCATGATCGTGCGACTCGAGAAGCCGGGGTGGGCGGGGGGTGGAGTTCGAATCCCACAAAGAGTCACCATAACTGAACTCAACAGACATAGGTCTTAGATCCCGTAAGCTTCAATGAAGGCCATCATAGTATTAGTCACCTCGCAGAGAAGGTTGAGGCTCGTTTTACATGTATCGACATCTCGCCGTGCGCCGTTCACGACACGACGTCATGCTCTCAAATAACCACACGTGTCTATGGACGCTTTCACACGTGGTTATTTGAGAGCACGACGTCGTGTCGTGGACGGCGCACGGCGAGATGTCGATACGTGGGAAATGAGCTTAAGGGCGGAAATGTCGAAAAGGGCAAATAAATAAACAAACAAACAGATAAATAAATAAATTAGTATTGTAAATGAACAATTGTATGTGAATGGATATGACTAAGAAGTGAAAACTGGTAATATCCAGGAAGCACGTATTACTCATTCGTACTTCGGTGGCGTAACCGGAAGCATGCTGGCCTCGCATTGGCTTAGATACAGGTTCGAACCCCGCACTCCAAGCGCATAATAGGGCAAAGGTGGCGGAGGATTCGACCGCAGCTATTCAGCGCCTCCTGGTGTATCTCCCATATACATATGTGGTGGATCTTATAGGGAAGACACATGTTATCCAATTACCTGATAAGGATGGTTAGCCACGCGGGCGCGCGAGCACACACACACACACACACACACACACACACACACACACACACGACGGTGCACACCGGATCGACAGCATAGAGGTACCGCTCCCACCCGCTAATTCAGCGATCAGAGATTGAGTCCCCCCCCTCCCCAAGGCTGAAAAAATCTCAGCCTCGCTGTCCTGTGAACCGGTGCTCCAACTCTATTGGGCAAGGTAGGTAGGTAGGTAGGTAGGTAGGTAGGTAGGTAGGTGTGTGTGTGTGTGTGTGTGTGTGTGTGTGTGTGTGTGTGTGTGTGTGTGTGTGTGTGTGTGTGTGTGTGTGTGTGTGTGTGTGTGTGTGTGTGTGTGTGTGTGTGTGTGTGTGTGTGTGTGTGTGTGTGTGGACACAGCCTTACTCATAGATCGGGCCATTCATGAGCTCTGAGCTCTCATCCGAGAGGGTATATGCAAATCACAAGTCCAGCACGTGATCCAAGACTATGGTGAATCACACACGCACAGAGGTCGGTGGAGGGAGGAGGGTGGTAGTGGTGGCACAAAGTCACTTGTTCAGAGCCTGGTGGTGTTGGTGCAAAGCCACTTGTTCAGGCTCCAGTTAAACCCCATACAAGAATAACTGCGTTCATCTCGCATCTTCACTCTTTCCTGTGCGCACCAGTGTGGTTGACCTTATAACCATTGAAAGCGTGACCTATACTCTGAACGAAAAGGGGGGAAAAAAGTGGACCGAGGGTGGGGGAAAGAAATAATAGAAGAATATTAAAAGAACGCTTTTATTCCGTACACACACCAACGCAAGTCCACACAAGCGCGCGCGCGTACACACACAGACACAGACACACACACACACACACGCTCTCTCCCCCGTAAGCACGTGGTACCGTAGTTATTACCACGATTCAGCAACATCTGGCCCAGTCATTCACCAGCTCCCTCATTCCACCCTTCACCCTTCTTCCCCCCGCCCCCACTATGTCCATGCGAGTTTCTCTTTTCTTCTTTCTCCCTTCTTTCTCCAAGTGCCACTCCGAGTGTATCTTCCTGCCGTTCCTGTGAAGGGTGCACCTGCCATGCAGTGAAGTTCATAAGAAAAGAAAAACATAAGAATGGGAAAGACTGCAACAGACCTTGTTTCAGCGAAATACCACTGCGAGCTCGCCCTTCTGATGGGTGAACCTGCCATACAGTGAAGTTCATAAGAACAGAAGAACATAAGAATGGAGGAGACTGCAAGAGACTAACACCAGGTAGCTCCATGTGACCACCTATTTTCCCTATCCATAAAGTTATTTCACCTCTTAAAGCAGCCCATTTTTCAGCGCTCACTACACAGTTACTAAGTCTATTCCATTCGCTAACCACTCTGTTGGTAAACCAGTTCTTACCTATTTCCTTCCCTTATGACCCTTATTCATAAAGTTATCTAATCTTCTCATTTCGTTTGCTGTCTGTGTGGACTTATTGAATGCATTGGGACAGATACTGAGAAAGAGCCCGAAGAAGCGAATAGAAGAACTGTCTGGGAGAGACTCAACCCAAAACAGCAGGACAGGACTCGCAGTAATTGATTTAAATTGGACAAATTTAGACTTAAGGAGAAAATAGGCAAAAAATGGTTTACCAACAGCGTGGTTAACGAATGGAATGGACTTAGTAACAATATACTCAGCGCAGAAACAACTGTTTTAAGAGAAGACGAGAAAATTTTATGGACAAGGATGAAAGGTGGTGCGGGTTATGCAACTGCAGAGTGTAGGCCTTATGGTCTGTTGTAGTCTCCTCCATTCTTCTAACTTGTTAAATTATTCTAAAGAGCAACTGTTGACTAACTGAATGTAAATTGGGCCAAGACGTGCATGTGTACATGCGCACATGCATGGTCACGAGCATTTATGTAAACACTGAAGAATAAAATGGCAGAGGTTAATCCAAATGTGCTTGAAGGTTTCTTGCTCGATGGAATCTGTACAGTCAGGAAATCAAGTTCTTCAATGGGTTTTAGTATACAAGTTGCTTCAATGGAGTCAGGTTGG
>NC_134784.1:14301938-14306938 GCF_046742065.1 Oratosquilla oratoria
ACCAGTTCTTGACTATATTCTTCTTAAATCCAACGACGAAGGGAAGATAGTACAGACAATTTATAAAGAGGAGTGGACGACGCGAGATGGGAAGCACAGAAGAGGAAGACCAGACAGAGAAGTTTGCAGGAGTGACGTGGTAGATGTTAGCGCGGTCGTGTGAGTCATGGAATGCTATGAAAGAGGCCTTTGTTCAGCAGTGAACTCAGAATGGCCGATTGATTGATTGACTGATTGATTGAAACTACAGTGTCATTGATCAAACAAGGAAACATGTAAAAACGAATAGAAACAAAGACAAACAAATAGAAAAAACAAACAAATAATAAATAATACATATATAAATGAATAAACGTGTATGATCTGGTAAAAAAAAGATTAAATATAATAAAGTATAATGTGAAGACAAAGAAGAAGAAAAGAAAAAACATGGGGGCAAAAATAAAACAAAACGAAAAATAATGACAATCTGTTCTACTTGCAACTACGTGCCTCCCCCACCCTCTCCCCACATCCTCACCCAAATGACTTGCTCCTCCCGTACCAATATCCTCTTCCTCTTCCTCCTCCCCACCCTCCTCCGCCACCCGTCCACACCCATTCCACCCCTACCCACCCCAACCGCCACCCGTTTCAAGACTCGAACCGGGTCCGCACCAGCTGTCCCAGCTGACTGGCTCGGTCGCACCCCGGAACCGTGGTGGGACCGAGCCGTCCCACCGAGGACGTCGTCATCTACGGAAGTCCGTCTTCGTCGGAATCTCGCTCGCTCAGAAGAATACAAATCAAGATCAAAGCACTTCCGCATGCTGCTGCTACTACTACTATAAAATACAACAATAACAATGACAACAATGATAATAACAATAAATAAATAATAATGATAATAGTAACAATAAAAACAATTAGGGTTTTGACAATGAAAATAAAAACAGTAATGAAAATATTAGCAATAATCACATCACAACTACCGATAAGGGAAAGAAATCAAGAAATTGAACAATAAAAGAGAAAAAACTCAATCCTAATTCTTCGAAAGCATATTATATATATATATATATATATATATATATATATATATATATATATATATATATATATATATATATATATATATATATATATATATATGCAGGTTTGATTAAATATGAAAGCATTCTGGAAGTTATTGATTTTCTTTCTTGTGTTTTCAATTTACCTAATTATACTCTTCCCTTGAATGAGGTGGTCATAAATTAATTCCTTATAGTTTTGCATTTTATTACTATGGAAAACTATAAGGAATTAGTTTATGCCCACCCCATCCAAGGGAAGAGTATAAATAGGAATATTGAAAACACAAGAAAGAAAATCAATAACTTCCAGAATACAGTCGTATTTAATCAAACCTGCATTAAAGAAAACCTGCATTAAAGAAAACATGCTCCCAAATATATACCTCGAGAGGTTTTCGAATCTCAAGGCCAAATGAAGAGCATATGTTTACTCAACTTCATTCTATCCATCACCTGCCTCTACAGGTCCAAGTGGTCACTTGGCTCTTTTTAACCAATCAAAAAAAAAAAAAAAAAGAGAGAGAGAGAGAGAGAGAGAGAGAGAGAGAGAGAGAGAGAGAGAGAGAGAGAGAGAGAGAGAGAGAGAGAGAGAGAGAGGGGGGGAGATAAAGAGACAGAAGAAAATATATAGAGAAAAGGAGAGAAAGAAATAAAGAGAAAAAAAAAAGGTACAGAAAAAGAACAAGAGAGAAAGAGGAATAGGAAAAAGAGAAATAGAAAAAGAAGGAGAGAGAATGAGAGAGGAGTGGGTTACATTAACCTTATAATTAATTTACATCAAATCGACTGGCGACATCCTGAATGAAGACAAAATGTCAAAGAACTAAACTATAAAATTTCATGCGTACAATGGGTCGCCTCCTCCTCATTGAATGGATTTGTTTTGTGTATTACTAATATGAACTGATATATATATATATATATATATATATATATATATATATATATATATATTTATATATATATATTATATACAAATATATATATATGTATGTATGTATTATATATTTCACCATTTTCCAAGATTCCTATCTATCTATCTATCTATCTATCAAGGGCCCCTTCCCACCTTATAAGGGAGGTAGCCAATTCAAAGACATTCACCCACTCCCCTCCCCCACCCTTTCCCCTCTCTCATCTCGTGGATGATGGGTCATCCCTGTATCCTGTCCAACCTTCTGAACATGAATGTTGTCTGATACAAATACAAAACAAAACATGCATAGAAGAAAAGGGGGATAAGGACACAGTAACATACATTCCATCATTTTTCTAGCCACACCCCTCAATGCATTATTCCAATCTACTGTCAAACAATTTCATTTAACGGATATAGATCCATTCCCCTGTGAATGAGCAGTGCGGGGTGACCTAATAGAGGTATTCAAATGGGTTAAGGGCTTTAACAAGGATGATGCAGACAAGGTTATCATATTAAGACAGCAGGGTAGAATTCGAAGTATTGGGTTTTAATTGGACAAAATTAGATTTAAGAAGGATATAGGCAAGAACTGGTTTATCAACAGAGTGGTGAATGAATGGAATAGACTTAGTAATCATGTAGCGAGCTCTGAAACTATTGGTAGTTTTAAGAGAAGGCGATATAACCTTATGGACAGGGGTGACTGGTGGCAAGGGACATGGAACTATCTGGTATAGGCCTTATGGTCTCTTGCAGTCTCTTCTATTCCTATGTTAACCTAAACACGATTAAACCTCAATTTTTGCTTCAGGCTGCCGCTAGGTGATTTCATTCATCCGAAAGAAGAAGAAGAAGAAGAAGAATCCCTAACGCGTGGAACACCAGATCCCAGGGAGGAAAGTCTAAAATCAGTCTCGTGTGGTCGAATGTCGTTGAGAACCTTAAACATGAGATGAAATGTCTCTGCCCCCACGTACCACATGACACTACAGGTCCTGCAGCCTCTTCTTCCTCCTCCTCCCCACTACCTCCCTAATCCCTTCAACTCAGACACACACATCAATACATTCTGTTTTTGCTCATTTAGTCAGCACTGACAAAGTAAAAGGTTTTAAGAGATGAGATAACTTTATGGATAGGGATGACGGGTGGTAAGGCACATGGAACTGCCTACTGTAGGATTAATAAGGGTTAGGTTAGATTAAAGTAGGTTAGATTAGGTTACGTTAGATTGGGTTACCTTAGGTTAGGTTAGATTGGGTTACGCTAGGTTACGTTAGGTTAGATTAGGCTAGCTTACATCTGGTTAGGTTACGTTAGGTTATGTTTGGAAGCTTCCATTTGAGAAGCGTACGGCCGACTCAAAACAAACCACCCATTCTGGAGAGTAAGAGACGGAACCTCACGAGCGTTGCTCTTTTCCTGTATATTAAAATAATGTAAATGTAATTCCTCTTCCCTCCCATGCTCACACCTGTCGAAGGTCATCCCAGAAATTGTACACGAAAGACAGTGTGTGTGCATGTGAGACAGAGAGCGAGGGAGAGCGAGGGAGAGAGAGAGAGAGAGAGAGAGAGAGAGAGAGAGAGAGAGAGAGAGAGAGAGAGAGAGAGAGAGAGAGAGAGAGAGAGAGAGAGAGAGATTCACCATGGTCTTTGGATCACGTGTTGGACTCGTGATCGACAGATATTTCCCTCACGGAAGAGAGCTCAGAGCTCATATATGACCGATCTATGGGTAATGCTGGGTGACCTTACACGCACACACACTCCCAACTCCCCGCCTACGAGAGTTGGAGTAAAGACCCGCAGCGCAGCGATAATGAAATTATTTCAGCCCAGGGCAAAATTCGAACCCGGACCGCCGTAGTGGCAGCCGGAAATTCTACCACTGCGCCATGTGTGTGAGTGTTTGTTTGTTGTGTGTGTGTGTGTGTGTGTGTGTGTGTGTGTGTGTGTGTGTGTGTGTGTGTGTGTGTGTGAACGCTCGGTAATACAAATTCGTGTACTTTTGTTTAAACAGTAATAAACATAAAAAATAAACAAATAGTTAAATAAAAAATAACTGATAAAAATAGTTTTAGAAATGCGAGGCGTTGAAAATGTTACGGCGACAGGATTGGACGTACATCCGTCGGTTGGGTCTTGAGGTATTGGTGGATGACTGCATCCACGTGAGTGTGTGGGGGGCAGGGGAGAGGAAGAGGAATGGAAGAGAAGGAAGAGAAGAAAACAGGGGAAGGAAAAGGAGGGCAGGGGAACCGGGAGTACGCTGAGAAGAGGAAGAGAATTTATGAATAGTGAATTATTTGTTGGTATGACGAGCAAATAAACTGAAATATTTAGACTGAAAATGTGCATTAAAAGGTGTAAAGATTACTGCCAGAATTATATTGTAACGGCGAACTATGGAGAGAGAGAGAGAGAGAGAGAGAGAGAGAGAGAGAGAGAGAGAGAGAGAGAGAGAGAGAGAGAGAGAGAGAGAGAGAGAGAGAGAGAGAGAGAGAGAGAGAGAGAGAGAGAGAGAGAGAGAGAGAGAGAGAGAGAGAGAGAGAGAGAGAGAGGATATTTCTCTAAGAGATGTAATACATTCGAGGGGCGAGGTGGAGCTAGTAGCTTTTGAGGAAGCTGTACAATCACTAGCGCCAGAGACTGCACTGCCTAGCTGGTGTTGGTGGTGGCGGTGAGTCCGGGTGAGAGAGAGAGGTGGCGCGGCGCAGGGCTACCAACTGCACGGGGAGAGGTTCGGAGACCAGGGTTGTTAGAAGTAAATGCTCAAGCCAAATGGCGTTTTTTCGACTCCACTTGATTACTTTACACAAAATAGGGAGTTTTGCTGACTTACAGGGTGTTGGTTGGTGCTATGGCTGTGATGGCGGGGCGGGAAATTGGGGGCTAGAGCTATCGAAACAAAGACGATGCGGGGACAGTGCCCATAGGGTTGGTACCCCTGCTCCGTCAGCTGGGAGACAAGACAGACACACTCACACACACACCAAACATGTGACAAGTTCTTGGTTCACG
>NC_134784.1:14311938-14324438 GCF_046742065.1 Oratosquilla oratoria
AAGGGAGGGGAGGAAACGGGAGGAAAGGGAAAGGAAAGGGGGGATGGGGAGGAAAGGTGAGGAAAAGAGAGAAAAGGAGAGGAAAGGAGAGGATATAAGGGGGATGAAGTGAGGGGAAAAGAGGAAATGGGGAACGTGGGGAAAAGAGAGGATAAGACAGAAAAAGAGAGAAAAAGTGATGAAAAGAGAAAAAAGAAGGAAAAAATGAGAATGAAGACAAAAGAGATAAAAAAGGGGAAAGAAGAGAGGGGAGACATGATGAGAGGCATAACAGAAGTGTAAACAGCACAAAGAGAGGGGAGTAATGAGAAAATGGTCGCAAAGGGGTGAAAGGTGGGAGGAGGAAATTGGGTAAATACGGGGGTGAAGAGGGAGAGAGAGAGAGGGGAGAGAGAGGGGAGTGGAGAGGAGAGAGGAGGAAGAGGAAAGGAGGTCAAGGATGAGAGAGAGAGAGGATGAAGGTAAAGAGAAGACATATAAAAGAGGGTTTGACCAGGTTGGAGAGAGAGAAAAGAGAGAGTAAGACCAGAAGGTAATACAGGGGGGGGGTGAGATACACGAAGCAGCTCCACTAATTGGGAAGGAAAGCACAGGAGCAGAGTCGATAAGCACAGAGGGGTGAAAGGGTTTCAAGGGGGAAGGGAGGGGGAGTGGGGTAGGGGGGAAAGAGGTAGGGGGAGGAACCGGGAGGAGGGGAGGCGGAGGAGGACAAGAAGGAAGGGGACGGGTCGTCCGTTCTCTGCTATTGGTGACGTCATACGTACAATTTGGATGTCGCCAAGCGATTTGATCATATACAATCCTCTGCTAGGAAAGGGTTGAAATGGGGGGGGGAAGACAACGAGGGACGAGGGGGAGATCAAAAGGAAGGGAGGAAGGTGGAAGGGGGGTTAGTCAGTGAGAGGGAAGGGATGAAAATGAGGGAGTAGAAGTAGTAGTAGTGGTGGTGGCAGTGGTGGTGGTGGTAGTAGTAGAAGGAGAAAGAGGAGGATGACAAGAGGAAGACCTAGGAGGAGGAAGAGGAGGAGGAGGAGGAGGAGGAGGAGGAGGAGGAGGACGAGGAGGAGGAGGAGAGAATGAGGTCGAGGAGGATGAGAATAGGAAGACCAGGAGGAGGAAAAGGAGGAGGAGGAGGAGGAGGAGGAAAAGGAGGAGGAGGAGGAAAAGGAGGAGGTGGAAAAGGAGGAGGAGGAGGAGGAGGAGGAAAAGGAGGAGGAGGAAGAGGAGGGGAGGAGGAGGAAGAGGGAGAGGAGGGGAGGAGGAGGAAAAGGGAGAGGAGGAGGAGGAGGAGGAGGAGGAGGAGGAGGGAGAGGAAGATGAAGTGTAGAAGAAAAACTAAGAGGAAAAATATAACCATAAGGCGAGAATACATAAAGGTAAAAGAAGGTAAGAGTGAGGCAGGTGGATTGCGAGGCAAAGGAAATCGCTGGTACGAGAGGGGGAGGGGGGGGGGTGGAGGTATCGGTGTACCACCACGCGAGCACATGGTGGTGGTGGTACCAAATACCGGAAATCCTCCTTCCCCCCCCTCCTCCTACTCTTCCTCTTCTCCTACCACTCCTCTTATTGTCTTTGGTGCCTGCCTGCCTGCCTGCCTGCCCAGTCTCTATCTCTTCTTATCAATGTTTCTTCGTCCTCCTATTCTTCCTCCTCCCCCTCTTTTCCTCCTCCTCCTACTTTTCTTCCTGCTCCTGCTCCTCCTCCTCCTGCTCCTCCTCCTCCTCTTCTTCCCCTCCTCTTTCTCGAGCGTTGTTGTTACCTCAACTTTTCTTTTTGTATGCAAGCTTTCTACTCCTCCTCCTCCTCGTCCCGCCCCACCTCCTCCTCCTCCTCCTCCTACTCCTCCTCCCCTTAGCCAGCTGCTTTTACCCACCTGTCATGTCATCACTCTTTGCTGAAGTCACCACCTGCACGCCATCTGCCTTCGGAAGCACCTCCACTTCCTCTACTACCACCACCACTATCTCCTCTTACTCACCGTCCTTCACCACCAGCTCCACCGCCACCATCTCCTACTCCACCTCCATCATCACCACATTCGTCTTCACTCCCATCACAACCAACAAAAACTGTAACACCTCCATCACCACCACTACGACCACCACCACTAACAACAACACCTCCTCTGCCATATTCTCCACCACCAGCAGCAGGATCCTGGCGTAGCAATTTTTTATCCCTACCACCTGTCACTCATGCAAATGGCGACTTCAGGACGTATACCACACAGAACCAGGACCTTCAGTCTGCCATACCACCGTACAACTGAATAAAATCACGTGGCGTCAGCCAGAACGAAAAGACATACCACCACCCAGTACTGAAGGAGCTTAACTTCCAGCCGAGAGCGCTACAATGCGAGCCGTTACTGTCCTCATTGCGCAAAAAAAGTAATGGGTTGTAAACCCATTACCTATCGATGGGGGTGCCACGGGTATGAATAAAATCACCTGGCGACATCTGGGCAAGGTGAGAAGTGCCACCCGGTACGGAAGTGGTCCCCACATGTGACAACAGCGTCGCATAAGTCCGACTTCTTTTTAAGGGCACTATCGTTCGAATCAGCCCTGCCAACAGACACTCTATTACCATTTACAACACCGCATTGGACAGCAACATGACTGCTTATTGACCTTACTGTCAACGTGCTATCTCGACGTTACAACAGATCAAGGAAATGACAATATATATAAATACGCACACGTTCACCTATTTTATATATATATATATATATATATATATATATATATATATATATATATATATATATATATATATATATATATATCACCGTCTTGCTGATCTCTGCTTATTCCTGTCACTGTCATCAGGAATGAATATTAAATTAACGTAGCAGAACTGAACAACACACACACTCACATAGTCTGTGGGTCACACCTCAACTGAATAAAGTTGTTTGGCGTTACCCAGTTACCAACAGAGTAGTTAACGAATGGAACAGACTTAGTAACCACGTTGTGAGCGCTGAAACTATTAGTTCTTTTAAGAGGTTACATAACTTTATGGAGGGATGAAAGGTGTTAAGGGACATGGAACTGCCTAGTGTAGGCCTTATGGTCTCTTGCAGTCGCGTCCATTCTTATTTTTACATTATACCACCAGAACTAAGGGAACAAACATTGTGGTCACCACCACTCACTGGCTTCATCATCATCATCGTCGTCGTCGTCTCTGATCATCACTTACTATCACTATTACACCACCAATATCTCAGCCATCTATGTCACCCTCACACTACCACCACCACCATTATCATCACTATCACCATCATCACACCACTCCCGATTATCACCACAATCTTTGTCACCACAACACCACTGCAGTCACCATGACACCATTCCTAATTATCACCACCACGATTTGCCGACAGAATGGCCAGACCATCGTGTGATTATGCAACATTTATTTATTTATTTATTTATATTTTTTAGGATGGAACCTTTACTAAATGTATGTTTCGCTTTTTAAATATTTTTTCAAGTACACGGGCGCAGTATACAACCTCTAAGCTATTTATATATCTCGGGGTGTCACTTAAAAAATGAATTAAAGGGAGCGCAACATTAAACATGCCTCAACAAGCGAAACGGCGTACATTTAATAAAGGTTCCATCCTTACATGGTGTCTGTTTTGATTATCACCACCAAACATCACTGTCACCACACGTAGCACCACGGCCGTTTCCAGGGAGCCCACGGAGTCCAGTGCTTTTTGGACATCACTGACTCGGGCAAAATATCATTTACACAAACAATGAGTGACAGTCAGTGCCAAGAAACATCACTCTAACTCACCACGACAGTGACATTTCTTTCTTTTCGTCACTTGTTGCGAGGAGGAAGAAGAAGAGGAGGAGGAGGAGAAGGAGGAGGAGAAGGAGGAGGAGGAGCTGGGTGACCCTACGTCCACAAATTATTGGTTGCAGCAGGTCTAGTTTTCCTTAAGTTGATCTTACCTAAATTACGATAACATACTCTCCTCTCTGATGGAGCTAAGAAAAGGGAGAAAGAGTAAAAGAGAACATACAGAATCCTGGGATTCACTCAAGAGGAGAGGAGAGGAGAGAGTACTGTAACCACGTTCCTCTCTATTACAGGAAGCAACGCACACGGTGAAGCTGATCTATCACACTTCGTATTATGATAACAATGGATTGCCACGAAATAGGTGGCGGGGGAGGAGGAGGAGGAGGTGTAAGAGGTCAATGAGGAGGAGGACGAGGAGGAGGACGGGGAGGACGGGGAGGAGGAGAGATCAGTGCAGAGGTGGAGAAGAAGAGATCGATGCGGAGGAAGTGGAGAAGAGATCAATGAGAAGGAGGAGGAGGAGGAAGAGAGGTTAAGGAGGACATACTAAGATGAGGAAGACCGGCAGGTTTGAGGTCTATCCCTGTGGTTCAACCACCTGAGGGTCAAAACCCCCAAAGGGAGCCATGAGAAGAATTTAGGGGGGTTATGGCCTGCTGTTTAAAAATGATAAATTCCTATATAATGTGAGGAATCTGAATAAAAAATCAATTACTTTGTCCTGGTAGAAAATAATTATGACTGTCAACTTTGTAATAAAGCAAAGGGTTTATCTGCATTAACATGTTATTACATTTTTTTAACCTTTTCTGGGTCGTGGTGGGATCTGGTAAGAAAATGAAGGAGAGCCACAACAATGTTGAGAATTCATGAATGGGGAGAATGTAGCGATAAAGAGTGGAGAATTACTGGTCTAGGAGGAGAGGTGCCGATGTTAAAGCCGTCAGTACAGGTGCAGTAGTATCATAGTTATCGGTCATTACCGCAAATGTGGCAATTAGACCGTCCTATCTCGTTAATGGGAGCCTGTTTACAGCAACCATGTGCTGTCGATTCAGCATCATTTAATGAAATTACTATATGGTATGAAACACACTCAGAAAACAAATAAACAAGTAAACAAATAAATAAGTAAATGATTATTCAGTACGAAACACAATCGGAAAAATAGAAAATAAAGAAATATATGATGATAGTAAAAAGATAAATAATAAAATAATACTAATAAACAATAGTGAAATAATAAAAATAATAATCATAACAATAATAATGATGATAATGAAACAAGACTAATCACTACGACTACTACTAATGATAACAATAATGATAATTATTACGATTCGGTTCGATGTCGCAAAGTTCCCCTATCAGGAGACTAGGATGACGACCCTTACAGTGTGTAGCGTGGAATTGAATGAACCATGCCCTTGGTCCAACTCGCTAGCGGCTTGTTCGATCTGCCGTCACCTCGACCTCCGACGCATGTAGCGAGACAAAGTAAAATAAAACACAAAGAACAGTATAAATGTAAAGTAGGTTTTAACACCGACGCACTTTCGGCCATAAAGATAAAATCCAGAGTTGTGATGGATAAGGCGAAGGTTATGGCAAATGGTTTTGTGATATCCAAGTAAACGGACAAGATCCCCCCCCGGCCCGTCCCTGGTCTGGTGACAGACACTATCCGGAGAATAAGAACCTGGAAGTCCGGGAAGATACGGACCCCCCTCCCCCCCCAAAAAAAAGAAAGAAAAAATCGTGTGTGTGTGTGTGTGTGTGTGTGTGTGTGTGCGCGCTAGCGCACGTGTACGCGCGCGTGTAACCTACCGAAATAATCCATTGATAAGATAAAGTTATTATCCCATTATAAAAATCTACCGAACATCAAAGCTGCACCTTTCCGTGAAGTACATAAACGGTTTACAGTTTGGATATAGCTTCCTGAATCTCTCTCACTCACGCGTGCGCGCGCGCACACACACACAAACCTGAACCATCACTAGCACGTACTAGCTTTGTCTTTGCCATTAAATAATAATAACAATAACAATAATAATAATATTAATAATAATAATATTAATAATAATGAAATAAATAAATAAAAATAAAGCGACCTCGGAGACAGTCTCAGCTAGCAAGCCACCACGACACCTGCAAGAGAGCGCTCAACCTAGCGCGCAACGCCGCACGCAGCAATAGCAACCCATAACATGAAGAACTGAGCTTGTCACTCGCGACGCGGTGCCAAAGATGCTGCATCAGCGCTCGGCTATCCGGACGTCAACACTAGCGGAGGAGAGAGTGAGGGGGGGGGGGTCACACTCCCGGAAGTGGGCACCAGAGACAGCGGCCGGCTTCTGCCACCCCTCAAGGCCACAAGATCAACTAATCACTCCCACGGTAGTTGTTATCGTTGTTACTAACAATCAACCACGAAATCAACTTGTTTCATGTCTAATATTCTTTGTAAAATAATTCATGTAATAAATTATCAAGTTCGAATTAAAGTTTTAAAAATGATTTCTAACATTCTTGTCTTCTCAACTTTTTCACTACTTTGGGTGTCCCCACTTCTGGTGAACATAATCGCCTGGTGACAGACGAATTAATGTTGAACTACAGAGACGTGGAAAGATTTAATTGACAGAGCTCCTCAGCTGAATAAAATTACCTGACGAATACAGAGCACGTGTTCAAAGTTATTTTCTAAACAAAATCGTATAACACAAAAACAACGAGATGTATATATATTTGTAGTGTTCTGATGCGTAAAGAAATACAACACTTTATTTGTCAGCTTCATATGTCTGCAATAGTTCACCTGGACCCATCATTACATTGCCATTATGCGCGCCGTCCCAACAACGCGACTAAAGTGTGTTCGTTTGAATACGAGTACAAACGAGTCCTTCGGTTAAAATGTTTTATTTTTCGAATCTCTGAGTGCGAAATCACCTTTCCGTCATATATCGAGATGCTGAATGATGAACCAAGAGAAGTTAAAGCTATACGAATATTAGACACATTGTTGAATTAGTCTTGGGGAAGCCTAGAATACTTTGCGCGAAGTCGTCTTCCAGCTTTTCAAATTCACAACATTTGACGAGAATCTTGAATGTGTGACGGCAGGGTATCTCTATCTCAGTTATATCGATCGAAACGGAAATACAACAAGCACTTCCATGCCGAGGGGAACTTATCCATTAAGAACATATGAATGGAGGAGACTACAAGAGACCATAAGGCCTACATTAGGCAGTTTTACGTCCCCTACCACCTGTCACCCCTATCCATAAAATTACCAAACCTTTTCTTAAAACAGCCCACTGTTTCAGCGTTCGCTACTGCATGGTTACTAAGCCTATTCCATTCGTTAACCAACCTATTGGTAAACTAGTTCTTGCCTATTTCCTTCTTGAACCTAAATTTGTCCAATCTAAACCTATTAACACAACTACTACCTTGATGACTGTTGTCAGACGATTCTATTCAATTTTGTGGCACCTACAACTGTGCAATTGCAACTGAAGATACAAAGTGAGGAGTCCAAGCCATGAGGCGCTGAGTAGCTGCGGCCGAAGCCGTCACCTTTGCCCAGTGCGTATGTGCTTTAGGGATTGCTAGGGCAAGTAACAGTCATTACTGGGAATCAAGGAGCAGTGCTAATTTGAACCCCACAATTTCGTGAATGCGAGACGAGCACACTCCCGATTGTGCCAACAGATACAAGATCAACTTTATTTTACAAAAATATACACAGTTACATATACAAACTGAAATTCCTTTTTTCCAAAAGCACAATACGGCGGGTTAAGTATAAAATTCGTATATACAATGTAACTCGAGCATATATATATAAGGAATCAATGGCTGAGTTGGTTATGTCACCGTCAATTTCAATATGCTTCCTATCGAGCTATATACTCCTGTTACTCGAGCGTGTTTGCAAGGATTTAAAATGGAAACAAGTTAATGTGGTGTGTATATACATATATATATATATATATGTATATATATATATATATATATATATATATATATATATATTATTTTTCAACCACATACATTTTCAATTTAATTCCATGCCATCATGGTCGAGACTGATAAGGAGCTCGACGGAAGCATATACAGAGAACTGATACGTGTATATATATATATATATATATATATATATATATATATATATATATATATATATATATATATATATATATATATATATATATATATATATATATATATATAGCCGTTGTACAAGTTGTCCATATTGCACCTTACCTTAAGCATACGTAATTTACCCATACAAGAAAATAAGTAAACAAATAAATATATAGATACATAAATTAATAAATCAATAATACATAAAAATGACAACTACTTCTACCACTAACAATAAGACTGTTTACACAACTACAATAACCCTTCTACTACAACAGCTACAACAAGTATACCACAACTATAGCATCTATCGGCAATACACAACAAAGCTACGAAATGTACATGAACATTAAAAATAGAGTTCTACCACAGCAGCCCCAGCTCCAACCACCACAGCCGCTGTGGCAAATGATTGTAGAAATGAATGTGGTAAAAGTGGCAGCGGTGGTGTGAAGCTGAGGGGCCGTGGTTATGTAAAGTTCCCAACCTGAAGACCAGAGCCATACAGCCGAGCGGAGGTGCATGGAGACCCCAGAGATGCCCGGAGACTGATACAAGGATGAGAGACGCATGGGCAGGAGTGAGGAGGAACAGGAGGAGGAGGAGAAGAGAAGAGAGGATTACGAAAGAGAAAAGAAATGGTAAATTCAGGGGTACAAGGAGGAGTGAGGAGGAGAGGAGGAATAGAAGGGGGGTAGAGAGGATTGCGAAAGAGACGAGAAGGAATGGTAAATTGAGGAGCACAAGGAGAGGGAGGAGGAGGAGGTGAGGAGGAGGAGGAGGATTGTGAAAGAGAGGAGAAGGAATGGTAAATTGAGGAGCACAAGGAGGAGGAGGAGGAGGAAGAGGAGGAGGATTGTGAAAGAGAGGAGAAGGAATGGTAAATTGAGGAGCAACAGAAGTGAGGAGGGGGAGGGGGAGGGGGAGGAGGAGGAGGAAGAGGAGGAGGAGGAGGAGGGGGGAGAGGATTGTAAAAGAGACGAGAAGAAATAGCGAATCGAGGAGAATGATGAAGATGAGGAGTCGAGGCTGGACAAACGACGAGGAAAAAAAAAAAAAAAAAAAAAACGACAGGAATAAACAGAAAACAATAACGCCGGATGCGGGCCCTCGACAAAGATAAGAAAGGAGATGGGAGAGAAGATAAAACAAAGGGAGAGAGAGGGAGGGAGGAAGGAAGGGTGGAGGGCGCGACTCCACGAAGTACCAACAACAGCCGGGTGTGATGCCTCCATGTGGAGGTACTGACGTCATTAGCATGGAGGTATGGTGGAGGATGGAGTGGGATGGGGAAGAGGTGGAGGATGGAGGAGGAGGGGGTGAAGGATGGAGGATTTGGAGGATGGAGGGGGATGGAGGGGGGAACGGGATGATGGAGGGGGAGGGAAGGGGATGATGGAGGGGGGAGGGAAGGGGATGATGGAGGGGGGAGGGAAGGGGATGATGGAGGGGGAGAAGGAAGGGGGAGGATGGAGGGAACGTGGGGGAGGGAACGTGGGGGAGGATGGAGGGGACGTGGGGGAGGGAGAGAAGGGTGACAAAGGATTACAAAGGAAGAGCATACCGACAGGAGACTTTTTGGTCCATAACTTGGACTGGTGTGGAAGGAATGGTGTACAAAAGTGGTGTAGAAGGGGAGTGGTGCAACCATAACTGGTGTAAAGCGAATGGTGTGAAGACTTGTGTGGTGCAACCATAACTGGTGTAAAGCGAATGGTGTGAAAAGACTTGAGTGGTGCAACCATAACTGGTGTAAATTGCCCAGGGGTTGGTGTACAGCAAACTTGTGTGTAAAAGGACTATGGAGGGGTTCATGGGGTGGGTGGAGAAGGGGCTGGAGTGAAGGGGGAGGAGGGGGTGGTGGAGTGAAGGGGGGAGGGGGGCTGGAGTGAAAGGAGGAGGATCCTACATTGAAGAAACTATTCTTCCAGACACTGACGTGGCTAAGACTATAAGGTGTGAAACCTATGGTCTCCTATTTCTGTACAACGTTCCCCCGAGAGCCCCAAGGTCGCCAGACGCCTTAGGGCGCTGACTGCTACAAGGCCGTTCTATGACGTCATTTCCCATCAATGGCGTCACTAAGTTATGACGTCAGTATTGAAGCGACAGTGACGTCACTACGGGGGGATCAGTGACGTCGCTTATGACGTAGTCATTATTATGACTCAGAAACCGGGGGTTACGGGAGACCTTTGGGTAACGAAAGGACGTTCTTGGGGAATTTAGGTTCGTGGTTACCACAAGTCTTAGAGACGGCGTCGATATTTATCAATAATATTTATAATTTATAATATCTATTAACTTTTTTTTCTGGACAATAAAAAAAATATGAGCAACATTACCTCCTCTCCATCCGTTCTTCTCCCTCGGCTGAATAAAATCGCCTGGCGGCAACCAGAATGAAGCAAAGCAGCAAAGGGCTCACTTGAGTGAGGGAAGCTGGTCTGAAGGACACATTTTCGGTCGAGACCCAATATCGGGGGTTCGAACTAATCAGCTGTGTGTGATTCACCATGGTCTTGAATCACGTGTTGGACTCGTGATCGACAGCTATTTCCCTCCCGGAGGAGAGTTCAGAGCTCATATATGACCGATCTATGGGTAATGCTGTGACCCTACACGCACACACACCCAGCTCCCCGCCCACGAGAGTTCGAGTAAAGACCCGCAGCGCAGCGATACTGAAATTACTTCAGCCCTGGGCGGGATAAGAACCCGGACCACCGTAGTGGCAGCCGGGAATTAACCACTGCGCCACGAGAGTATGTGTGTGTGTGTGTGTGCGCGCGTTACCACTCAGCTTCACTCAAGCCATCTCACTTCAACGGAGCACTGTCGTCGTCGATCATCGACGGACTGCCATATATATATGTATATATATATATATATATATATATATATATGTATATGTATATATATATATATATATATATATAGTGTGTGTGTGTGTGTGTGTGTGTGTGTGTGTGTGTGTGTGTGTGTGTGTGTGTGTGTGTGTGTGTGTGTTCGGCAGCACAAAAAATCGTTCTTCTGGCAAGGTTGAAACGTTTAGGTAATGCATATGGAACTGCCTAGTGTAAGCCTTATGGTCTCTTACAGTCTCCTTCACTTTTAAGTTCTTATGTTCTTATTAAACAATGAAGATGACAATGACAAAGACGTGGTCATCACACTGAAGGAGACCTAACGACGTCGCGGTGCGTCATTGTTGTGACGTCATTGGAATGACGTCAGAGTGCGTTCACAAAGATCATCTCTGCGTCAGCACAACTTCGGTTCTTTTAGGATCGGTAGACCTTCTCGGCTTCTAAAAACTCCAAGGCTACACTTCCCCCTGCCTCCAACTCCCTCTGCGTCACTCCAATTTGAGATCTTTCAGCGTCAGAGGAGTGTGGCGTCTCGACTTCTACGAACTCCCTGTGACTCCTGCAAGGCTGAATTCCTACTCCCATCCCCCTTCCTCTCTCCGCTTAACCTTCTACGCCACCCCAGTCTATCTCTCAGTCTCTCTCCCTCACTATCTGTCTGTCTCTCTCCAGAAAATGAAGACGAATATATTCTACCCTGGAGACTATACTTATGTAAAACTCGAACATAAAATTTACATGTATTTTCTAAATTTTTGAAGAATGCCCAAGAATAAACATGTTTGCATGTATTACCTTGGAAACCATTATATAATGTAGCTACACATTTGATAAACATGGCACAAGCGCGCGCGCACACACACACACACATACACACACACACACGGACACAAACAGAATGATTTTTTTCTTTTCGTATCTTTATATCTCGTGTATACGCAAGTTTCTCTCTATTCTTCTTCTTCTTTTAGAAAAAGTGAAGACAATGTCCGCCCCTCCCCCTCCCCAACCCCCCATCCACCACTCCCCCTTTCCCTTCCCTTCCATTCCCTTCACCCCCGTCCGTGTCATCAACAGAGCCAGTAGCCCAAGACAGCGTCCATTACAAAAATTGCAACACACGCTGCTGCTGCTGCTGGTGCTCAAAGCGATTTCAGTGTTCAACAGTGCGCTCTGTGCCTTGCACTATCAAATCACTATTCAATCTTATTTCTATTTATTCGTTTATTTACATATTTATTCATTCATTTATCTATATGCTTGTTCATCTTGTTTGATTGTTTATCTATTCATTTCTTTGTTAATTTTTGCTTTACAATTATGTTATTGACTTGTTTATATATTTACTTTATTCATTTAATTATTTACTTAATTTTTTATTCATTTTATTTACTTATTATTCACATATTTAATCATTGATCTAATGATGTTTTTTTCTTATCGATGTAATTTAATTGAGGGGGGGAACAACCCAATTTTTAGAAATGCGTTTTGCCAGATTGCTATTCCGCAAAAAGTGGATTTGGCTAAACGGTTTGGCGAAATGGGAGGAACCTACCGTCTCCAGTGTGCCACAACCTGGCAACAAACGGGGGCAGAACTACCCACCCACCCCCCACCCCCCACCCCTAAAACCCCTCCCGG
>NC_134784.1:14336938-14339438 GCF_046742065.1 Oratosquilla oratoria
GGAAAGAGAGAAGTAAGGCATGCAGGAAGGGAGGCGGTGCGGTAGGAAGAGCAAGGAAATGAGGGAAGGTGAGGAGGAGTAGAAGGGGGACGAGGAAGGAAGGAAGGGAGGGAGGGAGGGGAAGGGAGGGAAAGCGAGACAGGAGAAGAAGAAATAGAGGAACAAGAAAAAGTAGTAGAAGTAGAGGAAGGAGAAGGTGAAGGAGAAGACGGAGAAGTACAAGAACATGAGAAAAGTTACAAGGACAAACGAACAGCAACTGGAAAAAAAAAATTAGTCGGGAATTTTGAACTAAGTGAACACCGATTTTTTTTTTTTTTTTTTTTTTTAATTACCTCTCCAGTGGAACAGTAGATGACCTTGGATGATAGATTTCTACATATCAACAACATGATTGAAGAAAAAAAAAATTCACGTTTGTTTGAAACAGTTTTCCTACAATTTTGCATCCATTACTCCTAATTGAGTCGGAAGTGTCAACTATCAAGTATTTTTCCACACGTTTTCAATTCCTTTGAAAATTTTGAAGACCTCTATTAGATCCCCTCTCAGTCTCCATTTCAAGAGACTGAACAAATTTAATTCACTAAGGCGTTCCTTGTACAGCTTGTTCCCGCAATCTAGGAATGATATTTGTTACTCTGCACTGCACTCTTTCTAACTTCTCTATATCCTTCTAGTAATATGGAGACCAGTACTGTACAGATTAAGAATAATTTCTTCATATTAAAAATAATTTTTTTTACCTACAAATCCAATTAATTTATTTGCTGTTCTTACGAACTCTGAGCACTGTTTACTTGGTTTGAGAAGGTGAAGAAGGAGAAGAGGAAAAAGAGGAGCAAGAGCAAAAAAACAAGAAGAATAAGAAGAAGAAGAAATGGAAGAAGAAGAAGAAGAAATAGGAGAAGTAATAAGAGCACGAAGAAGAAGAATCTGACGAGGAAGAGGAAAGTCGTTTGTTGAACTTTTACATCAGCCTGTGCGTCTTCATGCGAAATCACGATCATATTCCAGAGCCAAGATTCCCACAAGGCCTTCCACTTTTAATAACGACTTAACACACTTGTTATAGCCGCCGCCAGACTATTATCATTCATCGACAGGGTCAAGCGACCTTAAATAGCAGGTGACACGTTCAAGTGATTTTAATACAAGGTGATTGTGACCTTAAATAGCAGGTGACATGTTCAAGTGACCTTAAATACCAGGTGGTTGTGACCTCCAATTGCAGGTGACAAGGTCAAGTGACCTTAAATAGCAGGTGATGGGGAGGTGTCAAGTAACCTTAGCAGGAGGTTCAAGTGACTATAGAAGGTGACAGGGTAAAGTAACCATGGCAGGTGATAGGGTCAAGACCTTAAATAGCAGGTCACAGGGTCAAATGATTTAAAGTAGCAGGTCACAGGGTCAAGTGACCTTACATAGCAGGAGACAGTGTCAAGTAACCATAGCAAGTGACAGTCAAGTGACCTTAAGTAGCAGGTGACTCACACAGCATTTGCAGTATTTAAGCGTTTCATCGAATGAGCAGTTAAAGACCATGGCAACCAGGATGACCAGTTGTCTTCAGTGTCCCCCTTCCTCGCTGTCCAGATAATGACCAGAAAACGCCATAAAGAGAAGATAAGCAGTTAAGAAGCCCCTAATATCAAGGTCAATTGAAAAATGACTTTCATGGGGACCCTTGACCTTGTGAGCACAGCAAGTGACCCCACAGAGAGAAGTGGAGGGGGAGATAAAGAGCAGATAAGCAGTTAAGAAGGCGCTGCAATTACAAAATGACCTTCATGGGTACCCTTGACCTTGAGCAGGTGACTCCACGGAGGGAGTGGGAGGGGACCTTGTGCTCGTAAAGAGCAGGTGGTTCGAGAACCTTGGCCTGCTCACGACGACCTGCTGCTGCAGAAGGTGCATGCCTCGCCCTCGCGATGTCTGGCATCGAGCACTGTGACTCATGTATTGATCACTGGCATGCTTGAACGCACGCACGCACGCACATACTGTATGTACACGAATGCTCTCTCCCGCGCGTACACGCACGCATACATGCGTCTACACACACACAAACACACACTCACACACACACACACACACACACACACACACACACACATACACACATACACACACACACACGGCAGTTATAGGACGATAAAAATGAGGAATATATTTTCAACATTGACGTCCACATTGTACTCTCGCATCCGTGTGTACACGCACACACACACATACACACACACACACATGCACGCGCTGACTTCACCTACATACACAAAACACTGTATACATTGTCAATGAAAGTAACTGAACGATTTTTTTCAAATACTATCGACGGCTTAAATATACTGTACATGTGTAGACATTGTGTGAACATATGAAGAAAAACTAAACTCGCGTGTGTGTGTGTAAGCTAGGATTACATGTTTACTTCTCTACATGCTTACACGTGCGTGTACATTTGAAGAAATAATTTTTGGGGTCAGAACGAGGAAAGGGG
>NC_134784.1:14344438-14351938 GCF_046742065.1 Oratosquilla oratoria
TCCCTTTGGCGTACCTCACCATCCAGGGACGAGCTACACCCCTACGGACCAGAGACACGCATCAAAGAGAAGGCAAATCCAGTGAAAATTGAAGATGAGAGTGGCCTGTGCGAAGGCCTGACATCTGCATGCTCTCAAAACTCACGGGAATGACTCACGATTCGGATTAATTTGAATCTCACAAAGTGAATCGTTCTTTTCATGGCGGAAATAACACTGAAGATGTTATTCACTAATATTCCCAATTAAATAAAAATGTTAAATTGTTTTAATGAAAATATGAATTTCGAGCCTACGTGTCCTGACTTTCCATTCTGTATTAAAAGGACATACAGTTAAACAGTTACGAAGGTATTACAAAGGAGACCTTTTGGTCCATACCTAGGTCGGATGCGGGGAAAAAATAAGCAAACAAATCAATACATAAATAGATAAACGAGTCAAATAAATACAGATGACAATAAACAAGCAGAAAAACTAAAACAATTTATAATGAATAATAAATCAATAAATAATAACATCTTAATTACTGCTCAGTATGAAATGACTTTTTGAATCTTGATGTGCGTCTCAGAGGTGGAGATACAATGCTAATGCAGAGTACTGCCAAAAGACAGGCGCATCTCTTTGACCGAGATAAACAAAGTCTACAATGCCACAAGACGTCCAGGGGGCACTGCCCCCCGGCGCTGCTGGGAGTGGTGGGAGAGGGGGGAGGGAAGGAGGGAGGGAGGGAGGAAAGGAGAGAGGGAGGGAGGGAGGGAGGGAGGGAGGGAGGGAGAGAGGGAGGGAGGGAGGGAGGGAAGGAGGAAGGGGGCTAGAGTTGGAGGTGGTCGAGGAGGAAGAAGAGGTGGAGGAAAAGGAGGAGTAGGAGCAGGAGGAGGTTTACATTGTATCTTGAAGTCTTCTCATTCTTATGCTCTTAAGGAAGAGGAGAAGGAACTAAGCGAAACTAAGCGAAGCGAAGACAAGCTAAGCGATGCGAAGATGAGCTAGGCGATGCGAAGCGACGCGTAGTAGGAAGCGGAAGTCGGGAAGAAAACGAGCGCTGGGGAAAGTGGTCCAGTTTCACAGTCGCTCTTCGGGATGGTTTGCACCATTACAAACAAAATACAGGTGTGGCTTGTCTACCCCTTGACATCTCGGCTTTCTTAGACACGATACTACGAGCGTTGCTACTTTTCGGTACGTGTGTACTACAATTGGGTAAATATATCAAGATAAATTAGGTAAATACACACACATATACACAAACACATACACACACACACATTTTCCCTACGAGCGTTGCTCCTTTCCGGTACGAGTGTACTACAACTGAGTATACATATTTAGACAGATCAGGTAAGTGCACACATACATACATACAATTTCTACAATGAGGTATATTTAGATAGATTAGGTAAACACACATATACGCATGCACGCGCGAACACACACACGCACACACACACACACACACACACATATATATATATATACATATATATATAAATATATATACATATATATATATATACATATATATATATATACATATACACTAACTCGAAAGTCATACCAATTCTAAGTCAAATGAAACACACCAATTCAAAATCACGTCTCGTATACCAATTCAAAACCCAATTACCACATCCCAATTCAAAGTCAAATACCACATACCATCTCCAAGTCCAGTGGCATTAGAGGGAAAGTGTCTCGAAATGACTTCTTTCAGAAATCAAGTAAAAATATGTGGGAAAATATCAGGAGTCAGTTCCACAGCCTTCCATTAGGAGGAGAGAGAGTGTGCATGGCGGAAGGGGGGGAGGAGGCGGGAAGAGATGGGGAAGGGAAAGAGAAAGAGAAAAGGAAAAGTGGATGCGGAAGAAGGAGAAGGGGGAGAGGGAAGGGGAGAGGGAAGGGGAGAGGGAAGGGGAGAGGGAAGGGGAGGGAGAAGGGGAAGGGAAAAGTGAAGGGGGAAAGGGGAGGGGAGGGGATATGAGAAGGGAGGGGGAGAAAGAGGGGAATGGGAGAGTGTGTACATGGGGGTAAAGGAGGAGGAGGAGGAAGGGGAGGAGGGGAAGGGGAAGATGGAGAAAGGGGGAATGATTCATATGAATCACAGATGACGTAGCTACGTTCTCACCAATCAAAACCATTACCCCGTGATTCCCAATGACTCAAGCAACTTCTCATCAGCTACTGGGAGTCCAAAGCTGGACAACGGCCTCCTCCAACCTCTTCCATGAATCGCACGGCTGTATCCTCTGCCACGTCACTCCTGCAAACTTCTTTATCTTGTCGCTTCGGAGAAACATTTGCTCTATATGCACATCTCCTTTCTTTCCCAATTCCATTATATATATATATATATATATATATATATATATATATATATATATATATATATATATATATATATATATATATATATATATTGATTGATTGGACGACCCTTGAACATGGCCATATAAGTAGTCGCTTGATAGATTTTCTCGGTGACAATTACTTAGTTCAGCACGTAGAAGAACCTACAAGACATGGAGACTTACTCGATCTATTGACCACTAGCCGTGAAAGCATGATATCCGATGTGGAGGTTGGTGAAACTATTGCAAATAGTGACCACAACTTAGATTCATACGGCTAAATTTTTTTAGAATAGATACACGTGCATCTAAAATACCCGATTTTAATAAAGCTCAGTTCATAGGACTACGTCAGGAGCTTCAGCTTACAGATTGGGAGGTAATTTTAAACGAAAGACCTGTAGATCAAATGTGGGAAATATTTCAATATACGCTTACTAAGATGATTCATACTTACATCCCGTTTAAGGACAGACGTCCCCCAAATCAGGCTCGACAAAGAAACTGAAAGATACCGGCTTAAGAAATACAAGTGCTCGGGTGCACCTAACTACTATCAAAGTTATGTAATAACACAGAGAGATATGAAAAAAAAATAAAAAAACGAAAACGACAGTACGAAATGAATATCGCTGATAAATCCAAAGAGAGCCCCAAAGAATTCTACAGTTACATTAGAGATAAAAGGGTTATGAGGAATCACATTGGCCCACTATTATCTGCTGACGGTCAACTTGAGTATTCAAACGAAGGAATGTATAATATTTTAAACAACTATTTTAGCTCAGTATTCGTAAACGAAACACCTCAAAGTGAACTCCAAACTGAAATCTGTGAAAAATCTAGGGTAAACTTATTACGGCAAATATAATAAAAGAAAAAATTAAAAGGTGTATAGAGATACTCAAAATTAATCAAACACCAGGGCCTGACGGTTGGCATCCAAGAATCTTAAAGGAAATGAAAAATGAGATTGTTGTTCCATTAGAAATTATTTTCAAGAAATCCATCATATCCGGAGATGTCCCAAGAGAATGGAAGCTAGCTAACGTCACTCCAATATTCAAAAAAGGTGACAAAAAGAAACCAAATAACTACAGGCCTATAAGCTTGACTTCAATCGTAGAAAAAATTATGGAAACTATCATCAGAGATGCTATCGAACATCATTTAGAAAGTAACTGTTTGATAAATGATAGCCAGCATGGATTCAGACGGAAACGTTCTTGCGTGACTAATTTACTCGAATTCTACAACACAGTCATCTCGAGTTATGACAAAAGAAACAATATAGATTTAATATATTTAGACTTTGCAAAAGCTTTTGATACCGTCCTCCACGAAAGACTGCTTACTAAATTAGCTTTACACGGAGTAAGTGGCAGCCTATTAAGTTGGACTAGTAATTGGTGGAATTATCGGAAACAGAGAGTTGTTTTAAATGGCAAAACTTCTAGATGGAAAAATGTTACGAGTGGAGTTCCTCAGGGATCCATTCTTGGGCCACTTCTATTTGTAGTATATATATATATAAATTATATAGACCAAGGACTACAATCTATTGTCTCCAAATTTGCTGATGACACAAAATTGTGTGGGATGGCAAATGATCACTTAAATCAATTAGATATTCAAGAATATTTAGATAAATTACAGCAACGATCTGAAAAGTGGCTAATGAAATTTAACACAAGTAAATGCAAGGTTATGCACATAGGTAAAAATAACAGTAAGTATGATTACAAGCTACTTGGAAATCCATTAACAAAAGTGGATAATAAAAAGGATCTCGGGGTATTTATTAGTAACGAGCTCAAATCATCTAAGCAGTGTATTTCAGCCTCTGAGAAAACAAATAAGATTCTAGGACTGATTGCGCCATCTTCTGCTTTCAAAAGCTCATCTCTCATTAACAAGCTATATAAATCGTTAGTTCGTCCACATTTGGAATGTGCTGTTTCTGTATGGTCACCGAATCTCATCAAAGACATTGACAGATTGGAAAAAGTACAAAGGAGAGCCACAAAACTGGAAGAAAAAAAAAAAAAAAAAAAAAAAAAAAAAAAAAATCATACGAAAATCGACTAAAACATATGAATCTGTTTTCCCTAAAAAAGCGTAGACTCAGAGGTGACTTGATACATGTATTTAAGATTCTAAAGGGGATTGACATAAAAAAAAAAGACCAAATTCTTACACTGAATGAGAATCCGACAAAAATAATGGTCTCAAACTGTCAGATAGATAGATTTAATTTGGAAGTGGGTAGAAACAACTTCGCCAACCGTGTAGTTAATGAATGGAATAAACTTCCTTCAGAGGCAGTGCTATGTAGTTCAGTTCGAAGGTTTAAGATTAGTAGAGATAAACATTTAAGCAAGATGCTCTAACGACTGCCATTTATTTTATATTATTTGATTATTTGTTTGTTATTAGTCTGTTTATTTATTATTTGCTTGATTTCCATTTATCATCATTTGTCAATTTATTATTATTTACTATTTACCTATTTGTTTATCATTTAACTATACCGATGTATTATTTATTTTATTCATTATTATTTATATTATAATTATTTTATTTTATCTATTTTTCTTTATCATTTATATAAATATATATATTAATTTTCTCATCCGACCTTGTTATGGACCAAAATGTCTCGTGTCGGCATGCTCCGCCTTTGTAATATAACATGATTGGAAAAGGTGGCAAGGAAACTGAGGTTGAGCCTGGAATATTAATATAATCTGACGTTTTGACTTTACGTCTTCTTCAGGGTAACAAATAAATACTCTGAGAAAGATGTTAAGTCGAAATGTTTGATTATAATAGTGTTCCTGGTTCAACCCGCAGCTTGGGCTAGAATCAACTTCTTGTTGATAGACTCAAGTTTTCTAATCGGAGATCTCGGCTCATCGGGGAGGCGGAATAAAATACTACCATACGACGTTTCGCTCATCTTTGAGCATTTTCAAGTACAAAATATATTTGGTACAAAACTGTTACAGTTTAAATACAACTAAAGTGGTAATTGGGAGAGGTTACAGTTTAAGACAAACTAAAGTGGTAATTGGGAGAGGTCACAATAAATATGGGGGATTTTGTCCAAGGGTGGACTCAGTGGGAATCTGTCACTTGTGATTCTGGTGTTGCTTGTAGTGTGTGCCTATGTCCGAGGGCTGATTTGGTGATACTCTGTCAAATCTTCTTTTGGAGATGATTGTGGTGGTGAATGAGTGTCCATGTAGAGTAGACAGAGCCAGTGGGGTCATTCCATTTTGTATATTCATAGTTTTTTTTTTCTTAATATAAAGGGCCTCTAGAATCTCCAACCGGTGGCTGTCATTGGCAGAATCTAGGATTCTCGTGTTGTCGACCAAGATCTCCCTGGATAAAAGAGTAGAGTGTGCATCAGAAAAGTGTTTCTTTGGAGTTCCGTTTTATATATATATATATATATATATATATATATATATATATATATATATATATATATAAAACTTGGAATACAGTGGAAGTAGCAGCAGTCATTACACTGCAAAAATGAATACTGAATTATTTCCAACAATAAAAGTAATTAATTCCTATCGATATTGCTCTCCCTGGACGTAGTAACATAAGAAAAAAGCTGAATATCATTGTTGCGATAACATTAAAAAAGTGTGCTATTAAGCAGATAAAAAAAGACAGTATTCCTCTCTGAGTGGGGATTACTTTTCAATAATAAAAAGAAGTCTGCCTGACTCTGAGAGGCTGCAGGGGCGACCAAGTGAACTCTCAAAGCTCAACATCTAAGGACCTCTAGGTTATGGGAGGAAGAGGAGGAGGAGGAGGCGGAGGGTGAGGAAGAGGCAAAGCAGCAGGAATTGGAGGGAAGAGGAAAAGGAAGAGGAGAAAGAGGAGGAGGACAATTATGAAAAGCAGGAAGAGAATTTCCGGTATCTTGTAAACGGCGCTCAACACGACTGCCTACCCATTTACCTGAGAGAGAGAGAGATTTCACTTCTCTGCAAATTCATCTACTACAATGCGCGAGTGCGTGTACGTGTGTGTGTGTCTCTCTCTCTCTCTCTCTGTGTGTGTGTGTCTGTGTATTTACCTAGTTGTATTTTACGGGACGAGAGCTATGCTCGTAGAGACCCGTTTTCGTACCTCTCCGCATCCAGTTTGTTCTTAAAATATTGTATAGTTTTGGCACTCACTGTTTCTCCGTTTAGTTTGTTCCAGACATCAATCACTCTATGTGGGAAGCTATTCTTTTTCAAATTTCTTCTGTAACTCTTCTTCTTTAGCTTCTTTTCATGTCTTCTTGTTTCTCTTCTGTCCCTTTTTAATAAGTCGTCTCTATCAAGAATTTCCAACTTTTTCATAATTCTGTAAATGGTCAACAAATCACCTCTTTCTCTTCTTTGTTCCAGTGTTGATAGATGTAATTTCGCCAATCTCTGCGTATGTCAAATGTGATAGTGTAGGTCCCATTTTCGTCGCTGCTCTTTGATTTATTTATTTATCTATCTTATTTATATATATATATAATTTTTTTGTGCTAGGTTCCCATAGTGTTGCTGCATATTCTGGTTTAGGTCTTATTAGTGCAACCACGATTTTCTTTACCATTTCTTCATCCATGTAGTCGAAGGCCACTTTCATTGATTTTAATAAGTTAAAAGTCTCTCCAAATAATTTATTGACATGTTTATCAGATGTCAAGTCACTTGAGATAATCACTCCCAGGTCACTTTCCGAGTCGACTTTTTTGACTTCCTTGTTACCAAATCTATATTGACCCGATATTCTATTTTTGCTTTTTCCAAATTCCATTATACTACATTTCTTAATGTTAAAGTTCATTTCATACCTCTGACTCCATTCCCATATTTTCTCCATGTCTTCTTGTAGCGATCTGCAATCTTCTTCTGTGCTTACTCTCTTGAGTAATTTGGCATCGTCAGCAAAGAAGTTCATGTAACACTTCACTCCCTCATCCATACCATTTATATATATGGCAAACATTAAAGGAGCCAAAAACAGAGCCTTGCAGGACGCCACTTATCACATCTTCCCAGCTCGAATTTTTGTCTAAATACCACTCATTTTTCTCCCATTTAAGAAATCCTTCATCCATTCCAGAGGCTTACCTTGTATTCCT
>NC_134784.1:14356938-14371938 GCF_046742065.1 Oratosquilla oratoria
TCAGTGAATGAATGGCTCTGCAAGAGATTGGACGGTTTTCGTGCTCTTTGAACGTTTGGCTGATTAGCAGAGATATTTCCAACGTCTTTCAAGTGCACAACGATCAAGACTCCATCTGTTGGGCGATAGGGACAACATCCACACTTGTCGAACTTTGTAAAGCTTGACTTCGAACATAGCGATGCCGTGATTCCTCCACAACAACGGGGGGGGGGGAGATAGAGAGGAGAGAATGAGAGAGAGGAGAGAGAGAGATAGAGTGAGAGAGATACAGAAAGCAAGATAGCGAGGGAGAGAAAGCGGGGAGAGATATGGGGGGGAGCAACTCTCTCCCCGCAACTAAGGTTTAAATTTTCTTACACTTCATCCCATCTTCCTCCCGCGTCCTTCAACGAAGTCCTTCCTTCTTTCATACCATCTTGAAGGACGCTTGGGTTTTATTTGGTTGTATTATATTCTATTTCATATTTCATCTTTTTAGCTGAGATGACGCTTTTCTTTATATATTTATTTACAATTTCTTTCATTTTTTTTTTTTTGTGGAAGCAGTAAGCGAGTAAAACATATTAAAAAACAGAAACTGGTTCAACTTCTCACAGATTGCGAAAGTGTAAAAAAGTGCGTACCAAGGCAATAATTGGATCGTGAAAGTGCTACAACGCTAAATCTATAAACACAAAAAAATGGATCGTGAAAGTATAAAAACGTGATATTCGCGAAAAAAGAAAATCGCGAAAATGAAAAAAATGAAAAAAATTATTTAATAAACTGGAAAGAAAAGCAACAATTTAATAAAAACCAACCTAAACTACGTTAGGTTAGTTTCAGTTACTTTTTATCCTCCAATTCATTCATTAACTGATACTATTCAATGATAACAATTATAATGTATTTCAACATTCGCGGATCCTTTTAGGGATCAGTTTGCCATTTGGTAAAAACCTGGGAATGAAATAGGTATCCGTTTAAGGCGTTATCACATTGGGCTATTTTTCCTCCGACTGTTGGAGCAGATTTGCAGCCCACAGCTTTCGGGAAGGAATCTGATATGCTGGAGGAAAATAATTTTCCTCCAGCATATCAAATGACATTCTATGTAAACTGTTGAGAAAACAAAATAGTTTGCCATAGTGATTTTACGGCGGAAAAAGTTCTGGAGGTGGGCGGTACCACCGATTAATTGGAGGTTGGAGGAAAAATAGCCCAGTGTGATAACGCCTTTACCTATTTGTTTAACTGCACGTCTACATACATACCTGTCTACCTGTCTGCCTGCCTGCCTGCCTTTCTATCTCCACGTCTGTCTGCCTGTCTACCTGCTTTGCACGCCAGTAGATCAACATAGGAATCCAGCGCCAATAATTGCTTCACCGGAATGAAGGAGTTTGATTGGATTACTCCTCCCACGCCATCCCTCGACAACTCCATGGCACTTTTAGCACAGTGCCACGACCGGGCAAACCCTTCACCACACAATATACTTTGTTCTAGCTATCCTCAAATGATTTTTATTCATCTTTAAAATGGCCCTCCTGTGTGTGTGTGTGTGTGTGTGTGTGTGTGTGTGTGTGTGTGTGTGTGTGTGTGTGTGTGTGTGTGTACGTGTGTGAGGCTAGGTATGGTAAATTGGAGAATAGGAGACGGGACACAATGTGCGTTGCTCTTTTCCTGTCTGCTGCAATTAGGTAAATACAAAGTAAACACACACACACACACACTTCTCACCGTTCGCTGCACACCAATGCCACGGTGCAAGGGTGTCCTCTTGCACCCTTGGTAACCTTGGAACACCTACCCTTCTTGGTTCAAACTCGCTTGAACTCTTTGACTCGACTCGTTTCACACGGATAGACTTTTCGCCGTGCGCCATCCACGACACGACGCCGTGCTCTCAAATAACCATGGGTGTATATGGACGCTTCCACACGTCACAAACACGACCACGTGGGAAAACGTCCAGAAACACCCATGGTTGGTTGACAGCACGACGTCGTGTCGTGGACGGCGCACGGCGAAAAGTCGATAGTGTGAAGCGAGCCTTCGAGTATCGACGTCAGAACTCTGAGAAATCTCATCCTCGACATACGTCATCACATTCGAGGGCCAGTGACGAACAAGGGCCTTCTACCGAGCCTCTCCCATGACCCGAGCCTTTCATTCAGTGAAGGGATGGGTGTCACGTGGCACGGGGGGGGAGGGGGCTCCGAGCCCCCCCCCTACCCCCTACACCCCTCCGTGACGTGCATGGCTCAAATGATCCACTTTATGGTCTTATGACACGTAATAAGAACATTCGCTGCCACCGGTATGTGTTTTCTTGTGACTGTTTCCTCCACGTTTCGTGCTGATTTCACAGTCGTCAGGCATTGTGTCGAAGACAAGATTGGGCTGCCCCTATTACACATACGCGACTCAAGTGGATTCATTTGAGTAAAACGAGTTAAACCACAATGTTTCATTTTTTCGAATTTCCAAATGTCAAATCACCTTTACGTCATATATTAAGAAGTTGAATGACGAACTAAGAAGTTAAACCTATACGAATATCAGACACATGGTTGATTTGTCCTTAGGGAAGTCTAGAATGTTGTGAGCGAAGTCGTCTTCCAGCTTTTCAAATCCACAACATTTGACGTGAATCTTGAATGTGTGACGGGGGTTTACGTTGCAGGATGAGGGTGTACAGAGGTGGGGGGATGAAAAGTGTGGAGGGGTAGGAGGGGTGAGGGTAAGGATATAATTATTTCCCTCCAATGACCATCAAGAAGAACGTGCCATTAGATTACGCTATCATTGTCGTGGTACGTTTAATCTTGACAGGTATGCCCATAAGAGGGTGAAAACGAACCGTACCAGGTAGAGTACCTTTATACAGAGTCGCGACTCCACAGAATGGACACAAAATGGCGGCGTGTCCGGAGTTGTCGTAACTCTCTGTATAAAGGGACTGTCAGCGCATCCGAATGCACAACAACTCGGTATATTCGAAGAACACAGTAGGTTCGTAGAATAAAACAGTGAGAACGAAAATGCTTTGGCCACACAATGGCTCCCTGGGTCACGTGACTGATATCTATCGCAGCCTTTCTGTGTATAAAGAGAGTCTAGTACCAAGTATAGGCAGCCAAAAGGCCCTGTAGGAATGCAAAACCAGGTTATAGGTTAATTAGTCTGAGGGAGTTGGTAAACTACTACCCACACAGTACCTCTATTTCATAGTTGAAGTATATCTAAGTATATAGTTAAGGTATAGTTATAGCATAAAGTTATACTTTCTTGTATGTTATTTATTTACTACTTTTTTGCGTTCACTTCAGTGTAGCGGTTTATTTCTGTGCCCTTGCTAGCTGTGTTTGTTTAAGTTTTGCACTTACACCCAAGATTTGCTTCTTCAAGTCTTTAAGTTTTTGAGGTTGTGTGTGGCGTCACTGGGGTAGCGGGGGAAAGGGGGGGAAGGAAGTCTGTGCTCGTATTACCAGCTGTGATGCCTCACATTCCTCTACGCAACTCTATACTTGAACACCCGCTCAAGACTGACGGCCTCATACATACAACATACATACATATATATATATATATATTATATATATATATATATATATATATATATGTGTGTGTGTGTGTGTATGTGTGTCTGTGTGTGTGTATGTATGTGTGTGCAAGGTTAACAACTTTGAAGAGAAACAACCGAAGAGGAGCGCTTTCGTGTATTACATCGTCAGTGCGAAAATACCCGTAAGATCCCTGCTTCAGTTGTCTTCAAAATGGTTAACCTTGCATTTTTAAAACACGCCAGAAATAATATGGGCTCCTGTTCACTATTGGACCGAGGTTTAGGTTAATTAAATTCCACGCTAGTGTAAGGGGCACCGTCCTAGCCTCCTGATAGGGAGTGTGTGTGTGTGTGGAGGGGGGAGAATTCAGACGTTAAACCAAATCGATTTTATGTGAACCTTTAGGAAGGTACGGGTTTGACATCTTCCTTTCTCCCTTAGTCCAAGAGCCGACAGTTGGGTTTCTTCCCCTCTGGGGCGAATACGATCCCTAACTATCGATTACGATGCCACACCGTGTCTTTGCAAAATCCGGTTTTCTACCGTCGACTGTCGTACCCACAATCGACCATCAGCCCTCCTGAGTCCACTACTGGATAAAAGCCTCCCCCAACCCCGGACATAAGCCGCATAACACTAACATATGCCCATCTACTCCTGCAAAATTTTCTAATTCACCCATCACCCCTCAATACTCCAGGAATAGTGGCTGTACCTACACTCCGGATTTATCATCCAGAGTCTACTACTGGACAAAGGCTTCTCCTAACCCCGGACATAAGCCATATAACACCAACCTTTTTTATTTCGGCATTCAGAGGACCCTGCTTCATCACCAGCCCTCCTAAGTCCACTGCTGGATATACAGTAGACTTTCCCAACCCCTGACATGGGCCGCACTACACAAACGTATACCACTCTACTCCTGCATTTTTTCTAAATCGTCCTTCAAACACAAGACCGTGATTCTATCTATGTTCTCTGACGATACAATTCCACTCCTAGACAAAAGCCTTCTCCAATCCACTGAAAAAAAAAAAAAAAAATCTTTCGACGGATCTTCGTCTGTTCCACGCGTCAGGAGCGTGACTTTAAAGTGATCGGTAAGACCAGTTCCAGGTGCACTCGCCCGCCATTTTCACCCTTATTGTTCCTCAACAAAGGTGATGAAAAGGAGGACTACACACACACACACACACACACACACACACACTAATATCAGAAGGGACGAAATAGAAAGAGCTGAACTGGGCAAGAGTACCGGAAAAAAAGTAGAGATCGCCATGAGAGCAAGAGAAATCAGAAGCATATAGAAAAAAATATTCGGAAAGGTAAATGTATGCAAGAAGGCAAACGCAGATTAAATTTGAGAAAACAGTTTATTTCTTTGAAAGATACAAATGTAGATATCATTAAATGGAGACAGAACAGTATAAAAAGTAGAATAATTTTAACAATAGTTTTCACTCGCCATATACCACAGGTATACACGAAGTCAATTTTTCTTATTTTCATAGTCAATGAAGACTGAGTTAGGTTAAGGTTAGGTTATGTTAGCACAAAGGTTCTGAAGCTTGCGAAAGGATCGGTGGGGATTTAAAAAAAAAAAAAAATAAGGTAGGTTAAGTTAAGTTAATGTTAGATTAAAGCCCAGGTTCTGAAGTCTGTGACAAGACCAGATGGAAATATTCATTTATCTATTTTATATGAAAAAAAAAGAAAAAAGAAAAAATCCAACAGAGTCGTTCACCGAAGTTCGAGTCACCGTCCCCAGTTGCCACAGCAACAGATCCCAGTCCACACGTTCCGGGATTTGCTCTCGCTTCCCGTCTAAATCGTCTGTGGCACTCGATCTCGCTGCCATTGCCATTTGGTGGCACTCGCCTTCCTGGCATCTTGGAGTGCCATGAGAGTCACCAGTAACATTTTCTCTCTCTCTCTCTCTCTCTGTCTCTTTCTTTCTCTCTCCCTCGCTAAGTAATATACTGCGGGATTCGAACCCCACGACTAAGCGAATGCGAGACCAATACATTTCCGATTACGCCACCATCGCAGTACATACACTATGACATAGACAATATACAACACATCAAGAGTTCATAAGCGCTGTGATTCTTTCTACTTACTCCCACGGGACACAACGAAGGAAGGCCACCAACATACCTGCAAAAAAGTAAAAACATAATTAGTTCATAGTAATGTCACTCTAAGAATCTGTCTTGGCAACGTATCACTAGATGATGCAATACCACCTACTTGCATGACCTCGACTAGGAACATCCGAAATCCTTAAACGACTTAGACGATGGGATAAATAGTGTTGTTAGTAAGTTTGCGGACGACACTAAAATAGGACGCCTAATTAGGTCAGGAGACGACGCATAGATTCTGCAGGATGATGTTAACAAATTGTTCACATGGTTGGTGAAATGGCAAATGAACTTCAATATCTCTTAAGTGTAGCATGTTAAACGGAGGGCTATACAACCCCGAAAATACGTACATACAGCTTAGATAACACGCTTTTAGATAAAACTGAGTGCGAGAGAGACTTGGGAGTTCTAGTGAGTCCGGACCTTAAATCCAGGAAAGAGTGCATTAGCACCAGGAATAAAGTTAACAGAGCATTAGGTTTCATAGCTAGGACGGTAACGAATAGAAGTACAGAGGTAATTATCAAACTCTCTCTAGCGATAGTTAGACCCATCCTTGACTATGCGGTACAGTTTTGGTCTCCATCCTATAGAATGGACGTCAATTCATTAGAATCAGTACAGAGAAGAATGCCCAAAATGATACATGGACTCAGAAATTTGCCTTACGAAGAGAGACTTAGAGAGAGGCTTAGGCACCTCAACTTACACTCTATGGAAAGATGCAGAGTGCGCGGTGATCTAATGTGTTCAAATGGATCAAAGGAGGGGGGAGGGAGGGGGAAGGAGGAGGAGGGAGGAGGAGGAGGGAGGAGGGGGAGGGGGGAAGGAGGAGGAGGGAGGAGGGGGAGGGGGGAAGGAGGAGGAGGGAGGAGGAGGAGGGGGAGGAGGAGGAGGGAGGAGGAGGGAGGGAGGAGGAGGGTGAGGAGGGAGGGGAGGAGAGTGGAGGAGGGTGAGGAGGGAGGGGAGGAGGGTTAGGAGGGGGGAGGGGAGTAGGGAGGGGAGGAGTGTGAGGAGGAGGGAGGGGAGGAGGGAGGGGAGGAGGAGGAGGGGAGGAGGGAGGGGAGGAGGGTGAGCAGGAGGGAGGGGAGGAGGGAGGGGAGGAGGGTGAGGAGGAGGGAGGGGAGGAGGGAGGGGAGGAGGAGGGTGAGGAGGGAGGGGAGGAGGGTGAGGAGGAGGGAGGGGAGGAGGGAGGGGAGGAGGGTGAGGAGGAGGGAGGGGAGGAGGGTGAGGAGGAGTGAGGGGAGGAGGGTGAGGAGGAGTGAGGGGAGGAGGGTGAGGAGGAGTGAGGGGAGGAGGGTGAGGAGGAGTGAGGGGAGGAGGGTGAGGAGGCATGTGGGGAGGAGGGTGAGGAGGAATGAGGGGAGGAGGGTGAGGAGGAATGAGGGGAGGAGGGTGAGGAGGAATGAGGGGAGGAGGGTGAGGAGGGAGGAGGGTGAGGAGGGAGGAGGGTGAGGAGGAATGAGGGGAGGAGGGTGAGGAGGAATGAGGGGAGGAGGGTGAGGAGGAATGTGGGGAGGAGGGTGAGGAAGAGGCAGGGGAGGGTGGGGAGGAGGAGTGTGGGGAGGAGGGTGAGGAGGAGGAGGGTGAGGAGGAGGAGGGTGAGGAGGAGGAGGGTGAGGAGGAGGAGGGTGAGGAGGAGGTTGAAGGAGGAGGAGGGTGAGGAGGAGGAGGAGGAGGAGGGTGAGGAGGAGGAGGGTGAGGAGGAGGAGGGTGAGGAGGAGGAGGGTGAGGAGGAGGAGGGTGAGGAGGAGGAGGAGGGTGAGGAGGAGGAGGAGGGTGAGGAGGAGGAGGGTGAGGAGGAGGAGGGTGAGGAGGAGGAGGAGGAGGGTGAGGAGGAGGAGGAGGAGGGTGAGGAGGAGGAGGAGGAGGGTGAGGAGGAGGAGGAGGAGGGTGAGGAGGAGGAGGAGGAGGGTGAGGAGGAGGAGGGTGAGGAGGAGGAGGAGGAGGAGGAGGGTGAGGAGGAGGGTGAGGAGGAGGAGGAGGGTGAGGAGGAGGAGGAGGAGGAGGAGGAGGGTGAGGAGGAGGAGGAGGGTGAGGAGGAGGAGGAGGGTGAGGAGGAGGATAAGGAGGAGGAGGGTGAGGAGGAGGATAAGGAGGAGGAGGGTGAGGAGGAGGAGGGTGAGGAGGAGGAGGAGGGTGAGGAGGAGGAGGAGGAGGGTGAGGAGGAGGAGGAGGGAGGGTGAGGAGGAGGAGGAGGAGGGTGAGGAGGAGGAGGAGGGTGAGGAGGAGGAGGAGGAGGGTAAGGAGGAGGAGGGTGAGGAGGAGGAGGGTGAGGAGGAGGAGGGTGAGGAGGAGGAGGAGGAGGAGGGTGAGGAGGAGGAGGAGGGTGAGGAGGAGGAGGGTGAGGAGGAGGAGGGTGAGGAGGGTGAGGAGGAGGAGGAGGAGGGAGGAGGAGGGTGAGGAGGAGGAGGAGGAGGGTGAGGAGGAGGAGGAGGAGGGTGAGGAGGAGGAGGAGGAGGGTGAGGAGGGTGAGGAGGAGGAGGGTGAGGAGGAGGAGGGTGAGGAGGAGGAGGAGGAGGAGGAGGAGGAGGAGGAGGAGGAGGAGGAGGAGGGTGAGGAGGAGGAGGGTGAGGAGGAGGAGGAGGGTGAGGAGGAGGAGGAGGAGGAGGAGGAGGGTGAGGAGGAGGAGGAGGAGGAGGAGGAGGAGGAGGAGGAGGAGGAGGAGGAGGAGGGTGAGGAGGAGGAGGAGGGTGAGGAGGAGGAGGAGGGTGAGGAGGAGGAGGAGGAGGAGGGTGAGGAGGAGGAGGAGGAGGGTGAGGAGGAGGAGGAGGAGGGTGAGGAGGAGGAGGAGGAGGAGGAGGGTGAGGAGGAGGAGGAGGAGGGTGAGGAGGAGGAGGAGGAGGAGGGTGAGGAGGAGGAGGAGGAGGGTGAGGAGGAGGAGGGTGAGGAGGAGGAGGAGGGTGAGGAGGAGGAGGAGGAGGGTGAGGAGGACGAGGGTGAGGAGGAGGAAGGTGAGGAGGAGAAGGGTGAGGAGGAGGAGGGTGAGGAGGAGGGTGAGGAGGAGGAGGGTGAGTGAGGAGGAGGAGGGTGAGGAGGAGGAGGAGGAGGGTGAGGAGGAGGAGGAGGGTGAGGAGGAGGAGGGTGAGGAGGAGGAGGGGGAGGAGGAGAGGAGGAGGAGGGTGAGGAGGAGGAAGAGGAGGAGGAGGAGGAGGAGGGTGAGGAGGAGGAGGAGGAGGAGGGGTGAGGAGGAGGGGTGAGGAGGGCGAGGAGGAGGGTTGAGGAGGAAGAGGAAGAGGGGTGAGGAGGAGGGTGAGGAGGAGGAGGGTGAGGAGGAGGAGGGTGAGGAGGGTGAGGAGGAGGAGGGTGAGGAGGGTGAGGAGGGTGAGGAGGAGGAGGGGGAGGAGGAGGAGGCAGTGAGGAGGAGGAGGAGGCAGTGAGGAGGAGGAGGAGGCAGTGAGGAGGAGGAGGAGGCAGTGAGGAGGAGGAGGAGGCAGTGAGGAGGAGGAGGAGGAGGAGGGTGAGGAGGAGGAGGAGGAGGCTGTGGAGGGTGAGGAGGCTGTGGAGGGTGAGGAGGCTGTGGAGGGTGAGGAGGCTGTGGAGGGTGAGGAGGAGGAGGAGGGTGAGGAGGAGGGAGGGGAGGAGGGAGGGGAGGAGGGTGAGGAGGAGGAGGCTGTGGAGGGTGAGGAGGAGGAGGCTGTGGAGGGTGAGGAGGAGGAGGCTGTGGAGGGTGAGGAGGAGGAGGCTGTGGAGGGTGAGGAGGAGGAGGCTGTGGAGGGTGAGGAGGAGGAGGCTGTGGAGGGTGAGGAGGAGGAGGCTGTGGAGGGTGAGGAGGAGGCTGTGGAGGGTGAGGAGGAGGAGGCTGTGGAGGGTGAGGAGGAGGCTGTGGAGGGTGAGGAGGAGGAGGCTGTGGAGGGTGAGGAGGAGGAGGAGGCTGTGGAGGGTGAGGAGGAGGAGGAGGCTGTGGAGGGTGAGGAGGGTGAGGAGGCTGTGGAGGGTGAGGAGGAGGAGGAGGAGGAGGTGGAGGGTGAGGAGGAGGAGGGTGAGGAGGAGGAGGGTGAGGAGGAGGAGGGTGAGGAGGAGGGTGAGGAGGAGGGTGTGGAGGGTGAGGAGGAGGGTGTGGAGGGTGAGGAGGAGGGTGTGGAGGGTGAGGAGGAGGGTGTGGAGGGTGAGGAGGAGGGTGTGGAGGGTGAGGAGGAGGGTGTGGAGGGTGAGGAGGAGGGTGTGGAGGATGAGGAGGAGGGTGTGGAGGATGAGGAGGAGGGTGTGGAGGATGAGGAGGAGGGTGTGGAGGATGAGGAGGAGGGTGTGGAGGATGAGGAGGAGGGTGTGGAGGATGAGGAGGAGGGTGTGGAGGGTGAGGAGGAGGGTGTGGAGGGTGAGGAGGAGGGTGTGGAGGTTGAGGAGGAGGGTGTGGAGGGTGAGGAGGAGGGTGTGGAGGATGAGGAGGAGGGTGTGGAGGGTGAGGAGGAGGGTGTGGAGGGTGAGGAGGAGGGTGTGGAGGGTGAGGAGGAGGGTGTGGAGGGTGAGGAGGAGGGTGTGGAGGGTGAGGAGGAGGGTGTGGAGGGTGAGGAGGAGGGTGTGAGGAGGGTGAGGAGGAGGGGGGTGAGGAGGAGGGTGGAGGGTGAGGTGGAGGGTGAGGAGGGTGAGGTGGAGGGTGAGGAGGAGGGTGTGGAGGGTGAGGAGGAGGGTGTGGAGGGTGAGGAGGAGGGTGTGGAGGGTGAGGAGGGTGTGGAGGAGGAGGAGGGTGTGGAGGGTGAGGAGGAGGGTGTGGAGTAGGGTGTGGAGGGTGAGGTGGAGGGTGAGGTGGAGGGTGAGGAGGAGGGTGTGGAGGGTGAGGTGGAGGGTGAGGAGGAGGGTGTGGAGGGTGAGGAGGAGGGTGAGGTGGAGGGTGAGGAGGAGGGTGAGGAGGAGGGTGAGGAGGAGGGTGTGGAGGGTGAGGAGGAGGGTGTGGAGGGTGAGGAGGGTGTGGAGGGTGAGGAGGAGGGTGTGGAGGGTGAGGAGGAGGGTGTGGAGGGTGAGGGTGAGGAGGAGGGTGTGGAGGGTGAGGGTGAGGAGGAGGGTGTGGAGGGTGAGGAGGAGGGTGTGGAGGGTGAGGAGGAGGGTGTGGAGGGTGAGGAGGAGGGTGAGGAGGAGGGTGAGGAGGAGGGTGAGGAGGGTGAGGAGGAGGGTGTGGAGGGTGAGGAGAAGGGTGAGGAGGAGGGTGTGGAGGGTGAGGAGAAGGGTGAGGAGGAGGGTGTGGAGGGTGAGGAGGAGGGTGTGGAGGGTGAGGAGGAGGGTGTGGAGGGTGAGGTGGAGGGTGAGGAAGAGGGGAGGAGGGGAGGAGATGGTGGATGGGCTAGTGATCGAGACGGGAGCCCAGAAGAGTGGGTGTAATTCAATACACGAGACCCATCCGTCTGTCCCTCTGTCTGACTTTCTGTCTATCCCTCTGTCTGACTTTCTGTCTATCCCTCTGTCTGACTTTCTGTCTATCCCTCTGTCTGACTTTCTGTCCGCCTGACTTCTGTCTATCCCTCTGTTTGACTTTCTGTCCGCCTGACTTCTGTCTATCTGTCTGTCCCTCTGTCTGACTTCTGTCTGTTTGTGTTATCAAGACTTCTTTTGTCTTGTCTTCCCTGTTTCTCCTCCACCTCCTCCTCCTCTCGCACTCCCCTCCTGCCTTTCTGTACACACTACACGGTCACGTACAACACACACACACACACACACAGACGTTGGATTGCTGGTATACTTTTTCTCTCTTTTCGTGGTTTGCGGGGCTGGTACCCGCTCGGACCTCACACTTGCCGTGGTAGCGACATGGTCTCCCAACTAAGCAGTACAGAGTTCGGTCCTTGCAAGTCGCACCTTTGTGTGTGTGTGTGTGTGTGTGTGTGTGTGTGTGTGTGTGTGTGTGTGTGTGTGTGTGTGTGTGTGTGTGTGTGTGTGTGTGTGTGTATTCACTTGGTCTTTGGATCACGTGTTGGACTCGTGATCGACAGCTATTTCCCTCCTGGAAGAGAGCTCAGAGCTCGTAGGTCCGATCTATGGGTAATGCTATGACCTTGCACACACACACACACCCAACTCCCCGCCCACGAGAGTTGGAGTAACACCCCTCAGCGCTGCGATACTGATATTATTTCAGCCCCGGGCGAGGATCGAACCCGGACCTCCGTAGTGGCGGGCCAGAGCTCTAACCTCAGCGCCATGAGTGTGTGTGTGTGTGTGTGTGTGTGTGTGTGTGTGTGTGTGTGTGTGTGTGTGTGTGTGTGTGTGTGTGTGTGTGCGCGCGCGCGTGTCGGGCAATATAGAACTGAGCTCTCATCCAGGAGGGTAACAAATGTCAATCATGAATCCACCACGTGATCCAAGACCATGGTGCATCTCACACACAATTACACACTTTATTCAGCCGAGGGAAAACCTTAAGAGATAATAATGATCGTAAGAACAACAACAACAATAATAGTAATAATAATAATTAATTATAGTGACAATTCGATTTAACGTCGCGAATTCTCCCTATCAGGAGGCAAGGGCGGTGGAATTGAATGAACCAATACCCTAGGTCCAACTCTGGCGGCAGTTGGAACTGCCGTCACCTCGACTTCCGCCGCAAGTAGCGACGCTCTACAATAATGATGATGATGATTAATAATAATGATAAATAATATGCGCCTTCATTTATTTATCGACACTGGCGATATCTTCTTAATGACGGCTTTGCACTGATAACGCCGGTATATGGCTGTCGGCAGGTGATTTTATTCAGATAAGGACAGAGTCCGTCATCCAACTGACCCCTTCCCTATCGTACGATACTTTCTCAATCTAACCTGCTGCCAGATAATTTTTATTAATTTCCGTGGTTACCCCATGACCCAGTGACCTTGCATATCTTCGTATCACAGTCTGACACGCAACGTTACGTAACGGTGCAAACGTTACGTAACGTTTGCACCGTCATCGTTTTACCGTCACGTAACGGTGCAAACGTTATGTAACGATTGCGCAGTTACGTAACGTTTGCACCGCTACGTAACGTTTTATCGTCACGTAATATTTGTACCGTGACACACCGTTTATATATATATATATATATATATATATATGCTTGCGTGTGTAATAAAACAATAGTAATGCTAACATAATTATAATAACAACAATCAACACTATTAATAACAATAATATCAATATTAGCAATAACAGCATTAATAAAATATACGATATCACGCTTCTCCGCCCCACGCACATGACCTAAAGAGTTAAGCTTGAATTGAAGCAATACGCTGTTTCCTTATCGCTGTCGTTTTATCGTTATCAGTTCTTCTGTTTGGACAAGAGATCATCTCTAGATAACTTTTGGATAGAGATAACAGGCTCGCGTCTACAGGAAGGTTCTGTTCTTCTAGATTAAGCTGATAACAAAGTCTAGAAAAGGTTAATTAGGAATTGTTAAAGCAGCTTACCGAAATGGAACAAAATTATTGAGTTTATATGTATATTTTATATATGTATATATATATTTCAATTTATATGTTTGTTTTATATTACATATTTCTTTGTGTGTTATTCTAATACATATGTTTAAGAAACATGTTTATGAAATAATGGGTTGTTTTGAGGGAAGATGAGATAACATTATGGACGAGGATGACAAGTGGTTAGGGACATGGAACTGGCTAGTATAGCCCTTACGGTCTCTTGCAGTCTCCTCCATTATCATATTAATCGGTTCTTAAAGCTTGCAAAAATAAACACACACCCCGGGAATATCGAAATTGAGCCCAAAAAAAAATAACGAATGATTTCAGTAAATAAACAGAGTTCGAACACATGTACACACATGCACATAAACACACACAAAGATACATACATATACACATACACACACAAACATACATACACACACAAACATACATACACACAAACAGGGCGCGCGAGCGCTGCGATCAATCTTCCTGAGGGTACACTTACAATGTGCACATAATTGTTGTCAGCTTCGTAATTACTACCTATTGTGTTGCCACCCACGTCCCATTTACTGGAAGCCCGTTCTAGTGCCTTTCGGCAAAAAATGGAGAAAAAACTCCGGAAAACGGCGACGAAGGAATTCCAGTAAAGGTACTTTTTTGCTCGGTGCGATCATCGCTCAGCGATCCTCGTTCATTGCTCAGCGATAACCGTTGTGCGATTATCACTCAACGATGGTCGTCAAACGATTGTCTAATGCAGTTCTTTATTTTTGAATAGGGCTGTTTTAAGACTACCGCTAGAGTTGCTAAAAACAAATAGTGGCCTAGACAATCGTTTAACGATCATTGTTGAGTGATAATCGTACCGAGCAAAACGTGCCTTACTTAAGGAGAAAAAATAGCAATAATGATAATTCAATTAAAATAATAATCCAGCTTTATTTCTTCATGACATCCATCTATTTAAAAAGGAAAATATATTGAATTTAGACATTTTGAACTATATTACTCTCTGATTAATTAATCACGACAAGACACTGTGGCGCTGATGCGGCCATATAACGCTAAAAAATTATAAAGTAAAATAAAATTATATAAATCAATACGAATACAAACAAATAAAAATAAATAAAATAATAACAATAGTCATCTGAAATTTTTTATTGGGATCGGACTATTTGGAGAAAAAAAAAAAAAAAATCAAGCCAAAAAGTCAAGCCTTGGTGCCAATACAGCGATTAGCGGCGGCGGCGGCGCCAGGGAGGGCATCTTGGTGCGCCTCAACCAACAAACAAACACTCCTCAATTACATCACAAGGACAGATGATAGGGAACAAATTAAAAACCAGATGAGACTGACAGGGACAGAGAGAGAGAGGGATGGGGGTGAGTGAGTGAAGAGGCAGTAAGAGCGTTGGGAATCAAGCCTAAGTTTGCCATAAACAAGCTATGGCATTATCATGCAATCAGACAACCACACACCAACACCTAAGAGAAGTTTGCTGGTGTGACATGGCAGAGGTTGGCACAGTCTTGTGATTCGCGGAAAAAGTTGTGGGGAGGCTTTTGTCTAGCAGTGGACTTGAAACTTTCTCTTTAGATCACCTCTCTCTCTCTTCCTCTTTTCCTTCTCGTTTTCTCCTTTCTCCCAACCAACCTCTTCCCAATTCCTACGATCTAGCCAACCTCTCCCATGCTACTCCTGCAAACTTTTCTATGGGTTCTGGTTCCGTTATTCCCGGGGGAACTGCTTATCTTTCAACTAAAACTCATCTCTATAGAGGGTTTGGTCGACAACTACCAATTTCGACGTGAGAAGCGTGACAGTATCCCTTGGGAATTCTCACACCATGATACCTGATCGTTATCATCAACGTTATCATTATCTTACCA
>NC_134784.1:14376938-14381938 GCF_046742065.1 Oratosquilla oratoria
GAAATTCCTCTTTGGCTACTAGAAACCCCATAGATTCCCCTGTCGCAACCAGAGAGGTGGTAAGCTGAGAAACGGGGTTGAAAGAAGAGGAAGAGGAGGAGGAGGAGGAGGAGGAGGAGGAGGAAGCCGAAGAAGAAGCGGAAGAGGAGTAAGCTGAACAGGAGGAAGAGGAGGAGTAAACTGAGGAGGAGCAAGGGGAGGAGGAGTAAGCTGAGGAGGAGCAAGGGGAGGAGGAGCAAGGGGAGGAGGAGCAAGGGGAGGAGGAGCAAGGGGAGGAGGAGCAAGGGGAGGAGGAGTAAGCTGAGGAGGAGCAAGGGAAGGAGGAGTAAGCTGAGGAGGAAGCGGATAAGGAGCAAGGGGAGGAGAGAGTAAGCTAAGGAGGAAGCGGAGGGGGAGGAGGAAGCCGATGAAGAGGAGGAAGCGGAGGGGGAGGAGGAAGCGGAGGGGGAGGAGGAAGCGGATGAGGAGGAAGAAGCGGAGGAGGAGGAGGAAGCGGATGAGGAGGAAGAAGCGGATGAGGATGAGGAAGCGGATGAGGATGAGGAAGCGGATAAGGAGGAAGAAGCGGAGGAGGAGAAAAAAGCGGAGGAGGAAGTGGAGGAGGATGAGAAGGAAGAAGCGGAGGATGAGGAGGAGGAGGAGGAGGAGGAGGAAGAAGCTGAGGATGAGGAGCAGGAAGCGGATGAGGATGAGGAGGAGGAAGAGGATGAGGAGGAGGAAGAGGAGGAGGAGGAAGCGGAGGAGGAGGAGGAAGCGGAGGAGGAGGAGGAAGCGGAGGAGGAGGAGGAAGCGGAGGAGGAGGAGGAGGAGTAGGAAGAAGAGCATGAGACATGAGTAGGAGTAACTTACGAAATAAATAGCACTGGAAAAGAGATGACAGTTACAAATGATAATAACAACAACGAAAATCTACGACAATAACAATATAAAAATACTTCCACAGAAAAGGAATGAAACAGAATGGACGCACATAAAAGAGAAGTTGGAGAAAAAAAAAAAAAAAAAAAAAAAAATGAAGATTACAAAACGCGACAGACGTCGATGAAGGCGGAGGTAGGTAGGTAGGTAGGGAGGGAGGGAGGGATGAAGAGGAGGAAAACAAACAGACTTAGATAGAGGGGAAAAAGGGGGGTGGGGAGGGGAGGGAGGGAGGGAAAAAGGCAAGAAGCAAAGCGCCGGGCGGGCGGGCACAACACTCCAACTCGTGGGCGGCGGTGCAGGCGGAGTGGGAAGGCATCCAAGAGGGACGAGGAGGAGGAGGAGGAGGAGGAGGAGGAGGAAGATGAGAAGAGGGGGAGAAGAAAGTGGGGAAAAAAAGAAAGTGGAGGAGGAGAAAGGGGGAAAAAAGAAAAAGAGATGATGAGTAGGGGAGGAGGAAGTGGGTTAGAAGAAAGAGGAAGAGGAGGAAGAAGGAAGAGGAGGAAGTAGGAAAAGGGGAGAGGAGGACTGGGAAGAAAGAGGAAGCTGGAGAAAGGAAGGAGGAGGAGGAGGAGGAGAAAGATAAGGTGTATGAGGAGGAAGAGGATGAGTATGAGAAGAATAAGTATGAGGAAGATGAGGAAATGCAAAGGAATGATGAAAAAAAGAAAGAGGGGGAGAGAAGAGGGTGAGAAGGAAGAGGAGAATGAGCAGAAGAGGAGGCGGAGGAGGAGGAGGGAGATGAGGATGAGGGAGATGAGGAGGAGGGGAGGAGGGCCAAAGGAGGAAGAAGAGGAGAATGAGGGGAGGAGGGACAAAGGACGAAGAAGGCGAGGAAGAGCACGAAGAAGAGAAGGAAGCGGAAGAGCAAGAGTGGTGAAAGGAACAGGAGAAAAGGTGGGGGTGAGAAAAGCGGAGGAGGAGGAGGTGGGAGTGGTGGAGAAAGGAGGAGGAAGAACAGGGAGAAAAGGAGGAGGAAGAACAGGGAGAAGAAGAGTAATAGGGCAATTAGAAAAAATATGACGAAAAGGATAAACAAAATGGAAGAAAGATGAGAAGAAAGGACAGAAGAGGGTGTGGAGGAGGAGTAAGAGGAGGAAAACGAACGAGAATCTGTAAATAACTAAAGTGTAGGTGACGACGAAGATGAACGAAGAGCGAGCGAATACACGATAAAAAAGGGGGGAGGGGGGAGGGGAAGAGTACGGCGAATTACCCCCCCAGCTCAAAATTTCCAGTCATCATGATCAAAGTTCCTCCCTCCTTCCCCCCAAACACCTGCTTTCCAAATAGAAACTCCCCCTCAAACTCCCCTCTCGCTCCACCAAACCTGCCCCACCCTCACTCTCCTCTACACTTACTCTCCCTCCATCACATGAAAAATATATAATATAAAAAACAATAATAATAATAAAATATAATAATAATAATAATTCCACGTTCTCCCCCTCCCCCATGTTCCTCACTCCCAATCTTCTCCCCCACATCACTCCCCCATCCTCAATACCACGTCAGCATCTGATTTCAATCAAGACGGGCTTCTTCAGTATGGGTGATTCAAAACAACCCACCACAAGCAATTCACACCCCCACACTGCCTCCTATGTTGAATTCAATAACTTGGTAATGTCATGGTTACCTGGGATACCCCTGATCGCCATGGTAATGATAAGGTTACCCTGGGTTACCCTTCTACGATTTCAGCTGTGCCAGTACACTGGGCAAAGGTGACGGATCATGACTATGCACTTCCTAGTGTATGATTATCACGGATTAAAGCCTTTTCTGTGCACACACTCATACAACACGCACATACACACACACACAATCTACATTTCCTTGTTTTGTGTGTATAATACACGCGTGAGAAAACTCAAATATAAATGGATCCAGAGAGAAAGAAATGAGGGGGAGGAGGAGCGACCAAGTGATAGGGAGAAGGAAACGATAGGAGAAAGGTGATAGATGGGGCGAGGGGGGTGGGTACAGATGGGAGACAACTGCTTGAGATCCCCGACGACAGGTGAAGCAGCTGTTTCAGAAAACTGCTGCTTCGTAGTTGTTTTAGGCGTTTCGTTGCAATCGGACTTTCAGATGATTAAAATCGCCAGACGGCACGGTCAAAATAATAAAACGCAGATGTACTTGTCAACACTGTGTGTGTGTGTGTGTGTGTGTGTGTAAATTGCACGGTTAACTTGATAAAACAATTAGACATGCCTTAACACTGTATATGTCTGAGTGTAAGCGCGCGCGCGCGCGAGAGAGAGAGAGAGAGAGAGTATACAAACCCCAGAGGAAATGCACAGAGGCTGCACACAGCCATGTGTACTCTCCTAAATCCTCAAATTATACACGAAAGCTTGGGCATAAACAAATACGTGTAGCTGCGAGAGATCTCCTTAGAATTAAATGTTATTTTTATAAACTTCATCGGTCTGCACACCTCAGTTATTATTGCAAATTTTTACTAATATTATTACCCTGTTCTCTATGTCCGGCCAGAAAAATTCAAGAGAAAGACAAGCAATTAATTGACACAACAGGCACAGAAAATGATGCAGACGTCAATCTCGATCCCCAATGTAAATAAGCGCATCGGCAACGTCGCTCCCGAGAGGGGAATTCGAAGAAGTACACGTGGCAACGTAGCTCGATAACATCCCCTCCCGTCTCAATGTTGCCAACGTCTGAACCGGTCATAACAAAATTTATTTAATTTTCTTTTTCTCCCATTACGAAAATGACAAAGATTAATCACTCCCAATATAATCCTTATAATTACTTTTATCTAAAAGTAATATGCATACGATATCACGGACAATAATGAAAATAAGATAAAATAAAATAAAGGAAATGGCAACGACTATCCTTGCAGGTTCCTTAGTATATGCAGTAGAGGTTCTATTGCTACATAAACTTTACCCTTCTCGCTAGTAATGCATCTGATACCAAGCTGAATTTTCTGTAATGTTGACTATCGTTCTTTATATATTACACAATACTGACATAATCGACACCAACAATGTCAACTGCACAGTACAAGTCCAAGGTACAAATTCCCCTTTCCTTTGCAAATGTAAACGGGTTATCACACTGGGCTTGCACGGGGTTCACCAGCGTCGACAGTTAAGTTCGTTTGAGTATAAACGACTTCAGTTACAAAATTCTATTTTTCAAATTTCCAAATATCAAAGTATATCTTTCTGTCATATACAGCAAAGCTGAATGATGAACTATGAGATAATACGAACGCTAGACATTCTGTTGAAATAGTATTAGAGGAGTCTAGATTTCTGTAAGTGAAATCATAATCTAGGTCAAAGGGAGGCTGGAGGTAGGATGACGGAGAAAAAATAGCCCTTCCATACATCGACAGCCTTCGCCAATTGGTTTTCTCACCAAAAATGTCGAATTTTCATTGCAACCCAGTATTTTTTTTTTTTTGGCAATGTCCCTTCCGTATTACTTTTTACTAAATTCTATTTACATTTACCTAAAAACAATAAATAAATAAATAAATGAAACAAACAAGCGTAATACATCAAATCAAAACATTGTAGCAACTGAAAATAATAATAATAATAATAATAATAATAACAATAATAATAACCTCCGTATACCAAGGGATTCTTTCCCCTAATGTGGAGGGTAGCCACGCACCCACTCCCATCCACCATACTTTCCCCCCACTCATCTCAGGAGGTTAGGATGTCTCCTTACAGAGGACTTTGATGAACCATGCCCTTGGTTCAACTCGTTCGCAGCAGGATGCAAACTGCCGCCACCTCGACCTACGCCGCAATTAGCGACGCTCTATTACAATGATAATCACAACAACAATAATAATAATAATAATAATAATAATAATAATGAGCTATTGCTACGAGTTCCCCAATTTACCAACTAATTTGCATGGCTTCAAAGTCCTTCAATTACTGAAAGTTCAATTCATGATTGTAGGAAACCCCAACATCAATCGACTCCAGCTTTGAAGTTAAATCAACCCAGTCCCTTTAACCCAATTATCATAAACCGTTTAACGTATTTAACGTCTTTCCCAGAATTTGAATTTCAAAGTC
>NC_134784.1:14386938-14389438 GCF_046742065.1 Oratosquilla oratoria
ATCTGGCCGCATCCGGCCCCGCCGCACAGTGTGACACCGCCGGCACGATGACGCAGCACAAACGATATAGTTTTGGGAGTGAATACTTGAGTACAATTGCATTTTCCGTCGGGTTTACTCACATCGAAAAGGTCAAGATGGTGCAACATGAAGTGGCTGTTGGAGTGGGGGTGCCATCAACTTTGTCCTAAGTACTAGGACAGCCAAGGCAGATGGCAGCTGTGACCACCTGGCTCGTCTATATATATATATACATATATATATATACACATATACATACATGTATACACACACACTGGATACAATGACTAAGAACTAGCGTGACGTAACACAAAATAAATTATTAGATTGGTTATCGTGATTTTAGTCACCTGTCACGTAGAGTAGCCAAACCATCAGACTGGCAAGTTGTTATGGTTGACATTAGTGTGAAATGTTAAAAAAAATCCAGTGAATGGCGGGGAAGATTCGTACGACCAGAACTATATTTATTTATTCATTATCACCACCATCATCATTGTTATTATCATTATCATCGTCATCATCATTATCATGATTTTTTCCCAAAATGTTGCACACTTCAGATACGTGTGTCAGTGTCAGCCGAGTGTCACTTCTTCAGCATTACTCAGTACGACACGACACACGTCCTCAATATCCAAACCACAACTGCACCCCCTCCCCCTCCTCCACCCACTTCCACAATCGTTAACTTGTCTTCCTCTCCCGTGACGTCATTCCAACCTCCTCCTTCGACCCATTCTTTCCATCCAGCCAGGCCGAGTTCTTTCTCTCTCAAACCACACTCCCTCGCATCCACCACCACAACCACCATCATCACAACTGCCATCACCTTCTCATAATTGTTGCTCTATTCCCCAACATCTAACACTGCTACACTGCTAAATAGAAATAAAGAAACAAGTAAAATATATAAATAAACACTAAATCGATACATATAAATCACATAAAACGGAACGAGCCTATTCACGAAACATTCCTGCGTGTCTTCTAACCATCACCAACGCCCAATGATTATGTTTACAAAGTCGTTCCGATGTACACCACCGACGTCGTCAGAAACCTCGTCGTTCCTCAGACAGAGAGATGGAGATAAAGAGATGGATATAGAGATAATTAGAGATATACATAGATATAAAGATATTTTAAGGAACAAAGTATAAAGTAAAACGAAACCAATAAGTTCTCAATGAATCAATTGAGAAATGTCCTAGACTTTAAATATTCTATTCTGGCTACCGCTAGGCGGCTTTATTCACCTCAAACTAGAACAAAGTAAAACAAGATAAATAAAACTGAGAAAAACGTTGCCAAAACGTTTGATGGTGATGCTGTAACCCCAGACACACACATTTTGTCGAAATATGCAGCTTGCATGATAACAAAAGAGTATAAGGCCACAAGAGATCCTTGTGATCCATCGAGGCCATGGCGGAGCCGAGCGACCTTATGGCGCACAGAGAATGACCGAGCACACGAATTCTTCCATGCACTGATGACACCAACTACGGCGACCTATAAATGTTTTATTCTGGCTAAAGGTGCGTTTTGCTTAGTGCGATCATCGTTCAACGATGATCGTCAAACGATTATCTAGGGGACTAATTCTTTGTTTATGAATGATGGGGCAGTTTTGCTTCGAGCGACTGCCGCTAGAGTTGCTAAATACAAATAATTACTGCTCTAGGCAATCGTTTGGCGATCATCGTTGAGCGATAATTGCACCGAACTAAACTTACCTTATGGCACCATATTCGTTTGCTTGTTTGTTTTCCTGCACTCATATTTTTTTTTCCATCTAGGCACACAGTGATTAATATGCAAGGGGCTTTTACAAGCTTTTGGTCTTTAAGAAAGCTGTAGCAAAAGTTGTAGTAATAACACTATTAGCAATAGTAGTAGTAGTGATAACATTAATTGTAATAGCAGTAGTATAGTAGTAAAAGTAGCAGTAGAAATAGTAGCAATAAGAGTAGTAGTAGTAATATTAGTATTATCACTTGTAATATTAATTGTAGTAGTAGTATTAGTGGTAATAATAATAACAACCGTCGAGACATTCTGACAAGTTGACTCAAGTGGAAGTAGGAATCCTAGGAGTCTTAGTCCGAGTTTATTCCTGTCAATGACAATATTAAAACTAAACACCCATGTACATAAAAGAGGGGGTATGGGAGGGTTGGTGGCTCCATGTTATTATCTGGGCCTCTGGAGACCTTTAGAGCTTGAGACTGAGTCTTCCATGCAATCTCCTCGACAGGAAGTTTCGTAACTCCTGCCTTCCCACGTCGACATGACTCCCAAAACTCTCTCTCACTCTCAGGGATTTTCACTTTCGTCCTTTAGAGTAGAGAGAGAGAGAGAGAGAGAGAGAGAGAGAGAGAGAGAGAGAGAGAGAGAGAGAGAGAATTTCATACAATTGAGGCAAAACCTTATCATAAAATAAAATTAATCAACCAGCCATCGTCCACTGCTGAAC
>NC_134784.1:14396938-14414438 GCF_046742065.1 Oratosquilla oratoria
AAAGAACGTTTGTGCCAATCGTACCATGTCGACTACGTGACAGTGAGAGAGAATAAAATCACGTGGCAATACTGTAATAGCAATAACATACGAGAGGGAGAGAAGGGGACGAGGTAGAAAGGGGGAGAGAGGGAGGGAGAGGAGAGAGGGAGGGAAAGGAGAGAAGGAGAGAGGGAGGGAGAGGAGAGAGGGAGGGAGAGGAGAGAAGGAGAGAGGGAGGGAGAGGAGAGAGGGAGGGAGAGGAGAGAGGGAGGGAGAGGAGAGAAGGAGAGAGGGAGGGAGAGGAGAGAGGGAGGGAGAGGAGAGAGGGAGGGAGAGGAGAGAAGGAGAGAGGGAGAGAGGAAGAGAGAGACAGAGAGAGACAGAGAGAGAGAGAGAGAGAGAGAGAGAGAGAGAGAGAGAGAGAGAGAGAGAGAGAGAGAGAGAGAGAGAGAGAGAGAGACCAACCGAAGAACACAAAAATAATGACCACCCATACAAGAGATTGACATATAATACTGATAATACATACGAGAAACAGATAGATGGATACAGATAGATAGATAGAAAGACTGACAGCGTATGTGAGAATTGGAGGAGCAAAGAGAGAGAGAGAGAGAGAGAGAGAGAGAGAGAGAGAGAGAGAGAGAGAGAGAGAGAGAGAGAGAGAGAGAGAGAGAGAGAGAGAGAGAGAGAGAGAGAGAGAGAGAGAGAGAGAGAGAGAGATGGCAAGGTCTCCACTGTCGAATGTCGGGAAGAAGAAATGTGCATTTCCTTCTTTCCCTTCGCTCCCAACCCCCAAACCCACTTTGAGGGGGGGGAGGGAGAGGCGGCTTTGTGAAGAGGAAGACCCACATTCTCCCCCGACTCCCCCCGCCCCCCGCCCCCCCAACCTCGTGCTCTACCGAATGTTGATCTTGCCATTTCGAGAACAGAGGCGGGCGTGCCAGTAGTGACGGACCTCAAGGCACCTTGTAGCTCAAGCCATACGAACGCTGAAGAAGAACGGGGAGGAGGAGGGGGGGAGGAGGAACATGGGGGAGGTGGAGGAAGATGATGATGACGATGAGGATAAGGGGGAGGTGGAGGATGACGATGACAAGGAGGAGGGGGAAGACGACGACGACGAGGAGGATGACAAGGAGGAGGGGGAAGACGACGACGAGGAGGAGGACGATGAAGATGGGGGAGGTGGAGGAAGACAACGAATAGGAGGGGGAGACGGAGGAGGGAGAGGAGGGGGAGACGGAGGAGGGAGAGGAGGGAGGGGAGGAAGAGGAGGAACATAAGGACGAAAGTGAGTGAAAACGTAGACAAAGCTACAGTTGACCTGAAGACAGCTCAAGCCATACGAACGCTGAAAGAGAACGAGGAAGAGGAGGATGACGAGGAAGAGAACGAGGAGGAGGAGGAGGACGAGGAAAAGAACGAGGAGGAAGAGGACAAGAAGGAAGAGGAGGAAGACGACTAGAAGGAAGACGATGAGGGGGAGGACGTGAAGGAAGAGGAGGAGGAAGAGGAGCAGGAAGAGAAGGAGGAAGATAAGTGGAAAAGGAGAGTAATGTCAAAGGAGTCGAGGAAGAAGGGGAAGTAGAAGGAAGATAAAGCAAAAGAGAAAGTAAAGAAGACCAACAAGAAGACGAAATACATGCGGAAGAAAAATACTATTTTGATGTGGGAGAAAGTCGAAAAAAAGAGAAAAAAGGACAATTATCATTAACATATGTAAGATATATATACAATATGCAAAAGTGTATGATACATAACATTTAATACGTAATATGATGCAGTAAATGATTCGTAATATGTCAAATACAATATACAGTGAGGGCAAATGGCAGCGACTGGAAGCCGTTGGGAATAGTTCCCCGGCTTTCATATTTACGAGGCGGGAACGACACGACGTATCTATGACGTCATATGTATGATGTCATATCCCAAGACCATTTTCTCTCACAAAGAAAAACCACATCGGGTAAGTGCTTGGCGAGGGTCCTCCGGGGCAGAGAAAGAGAGAGGAGAGAGGAGAGAGAGAGAGAGAGAGAGAGAGAAAGAGCGGGGGAGAGAGGAGAAAGGGAGATACAGAGGGGAGAAAGGGGAGAGAGAAAAGAGGGACGGAAAGGGAGAGGGGAGAGAGAGGGTGGAAAAGGGAGAGGGGAGCGAGAGGGAGAGAAAGTGAGAGAGAGAGAGATAGGGAAAAAGACCGGGAGAGAGGGAAAAAGAGACAAAGTGAGAAAAGAGAGAACAGCAATAGTCAACAGCTGACTCCATACCGCTCACCCAGCTCTTTTTCTCTTTTCCTCATTTCTCTCTTCTCTCTTCTACCCCCCCGCTCCTCCTCCTCCTAAGGTCTCTAAGCCGCGCCGCTCTCTCGCCCACCCCCACCTTCACCAACGCCCTGCCTCTCCACCTCCCCTCCGCCACCTCTGACCATCTATAGACGCCGTCGCGTTGGTACTTCTCCCAGTGCCAAGTAGTTATCTCTCTGTCTGTCTGTGTCTATGTCTTTCTGTCTGTGTTTGTATACCCGTCTGTCTCTCTATGTCCATCTGTCTGCAAGTGTCTACGTCTATCTGTCTGTCTGTGTGTATGTATGTCTATCTGCCTGTCTGTATCTGTTTTGCCTATCTAACGTGATCTACATCTTACCCAAAACTCTTCTATCTGCAAGTCCATCTTAATTGTCTTTTACCATTGTCACCTAAATCTTCCCAAGGCAGTGCCATCGATAATCCTCCGTCACTTAAGTGCCTGACAGCTTTAGTGCCACTACCAGCTCTCTCTCTCTCTCTTTCTCTCTCTCCGCTGTGCCATCGACGTTGGATACATCTGTACTAGTGCACGCTCAGCTTCTCTTTTTACTCTCGTACACACACACACACTCTCTCTCTCTCTCTCTCTCAGCTGTGCCATCGACGTTAGGTACATCTGTACTAATGCACGCCCAGCTACTCTCTTTGCTCTCGTGCTCATTCGCTCTCTCTCTCTCTCTCTTCCGTCAAGTTCTTTGTTTACCAACGCTGCTCTGTGCCAACAACGCTAATGCATCCGTAGTTTTGCACGTCCTGCACCCCCCACTCTCTCTCAGCTCTTCGTCTTCTCTCTCTCCCTTCTTCCCCATCGGCTCTTCGTTTTCCTCTCTCTCTCTCCATCCCCATCAGCTCTACGTTTTCCTTTCTCTCTCTCTCCCCGTCTCTTCGTTTTCCTTTCCTGTCCTTATCCTGTGCCAAAAATGCTCGTTCATTTGGGCTACAGCATCTTTACCCTCTCAATATCTCATCTCTCTGTTGGCAGTTCAGCAGAACCAATCAAGAGCAGGTCAACAGGACAACAGGTCAGCAGGTCAGAAGCAGCAGCATCTTGTCTCCTCAACCTACTCCTCCATTCTCTTGAACCTCAGTTTAATCCTTGAACTCAACTCAATTATACTGAAAATATATACCAATTCAATATTACTGTTAACCCTAACATGGTTCTATCAATATTCCTACTCTCTCTAAACGGTACTGCGTAACAGATTATTTCATAATAATACTGATCAATATTATTGAGACAATATATTGATTATTGTGCTCTGCCCTTGACATGGTTCTATCAATACCTCTATTCTAAACAATACTACGTAATACAGAATATTTCACAATAATATTTATCAATATTACTGAGGCAATATAATGACCATTACGCTCCACCCTTGACTTGGTTACACCAATACCAGTCACCCCAACATAGTTCTATCAATATACTCTATAAACAATACTGTGTAATACGATTATTGCACAATATTATTGATCAATATTATTGAGACAATATACCTACACTCTCATTCCCGTGTCAATCACCTAGTCTATCACTTCCTCCTTCTGTACCTCCTCCTCCTTCTTCCTCCACTACCACCACCATCTCCACCTTTTCCTTCTTCCATAAGCTCCCCTTCCTACCACCACCACCACTCCACCCACCCACTAATGTCTCCATTCCTTCCTTTCGTGCCTCCACCACCACCAACTCCACATCTTCCTCCTTTCATAAGCTCCCCTTCCCACCACCACCACCCACTCCGCCCATGTCTCCATTTCTTCTTCCTTCCGTGCCTCCACCACCACCATCTCCACCTCTTCCTCCTTTCATAAGATCCACTTACCACCACTTCCATTACCACCACTCCACCCCTTCTTCCTCCCGTGTCTCCACCCACCACCACCACCACCACTGTCGTCGTCACGATTGTGCCCATCTCGCTCCACACTGCGGCTTCGTCCAATCAGCCAGCTTCCTCCACCATTTCCGATGCCTCCGCCTCCAGAATTACTCCTGACCTCCTCATCCTCCATAACAGGAACTGCCTTCGCCTCCTCTTCTGGTAAGCCCCCAGCAACCCCCAGGATCCTCCAGCAACCAAGAGCCCCAGCCTCCAAACCCTGGCTCTCGAGGGGAAAGATCCACAACGAACTAAATCATAATAGTCATCATCATAATCACATTCAAAGAGCAGTACTAAATATAGGACTCGCATAGCTTGTCACTCCCAATATCCATGTTACCCCTGCAAACTTCTCTGACTCATACCTTGACCTTCTGATTAGCCCTTTTCTACCACCCTCATCATCTCTCTGCGTTCAGCCAATAAGCCATTTATTCAGTTATTATTCTGCCCATAGGACACATCCCGTTTGTTACAATTTATGTGTGTGTGCTTGTGCGTGCGTGTGTGTGTGTAAAGTGGACATCGTGTATTAATGGACCAATAAATAGGACACAACTACCTACATCAGTGGCCAAATGCCCACTCACTGTCGTACCTACTTCCTCCTCTACAACGCAGACCAGGGTCACTCCCAGCGACATGACGTCATCGCCGTGGCACTACATACCGTACCAACTGGCACTGCCCTCCTCCTTCCTGGTCGAATACTTGTTCAACGAACGTGCATGTGTGTGTGTGTGTAAAATGACATTATATAATAATCGGTTTATTCTAGGAATAGATTAAATGTAATTACTAATGTACACTATGGAAGGTATGGCGATGTTCTTGTGGCGATCAATCCTCGGCGCTCTGATGGTTACAAGTTTGTTGTGCCTTGCAGCGTGGTGTGGTGTGTCTAATAATGATAACAATATTAATATTAATGTTAATAATAATAATAATAATAATAATAACAATAATAGCTTTATTGAGTTACAGTGATACACTGACAATATAGTTTGTATTAATTTTTAGGGCTAGAGTAATTTGAGTTAATAATGTGCATTATGAACGCCATAGCACTTTCGTGTGTGTGTGTGTGTGTGTGTGTGTGTGTGTGTGTGTGTGTGTGTGTATGTGCGAGCGCGCCCTACAAAAGACTAATGACACGCGTGCCGCAATTCAGACGAAGTAGGTCCTTCCTGAAGAAGTAGGTTTCTCCTGACGCAGTAAGTTCCTTCCTGACACAGGAGGAGGTCTTCCCGACGACGTTGGTTTTCCTTAACAAGAGTCTTCTTCTTTCCTTACTTAGGTCTTCCATGACGAAGCAGATATTTCCTGACGCAGTAACTTCCTCCTGACGTAGGAAAACAAGTCTTTTCATCCGCCTCACGTGTACAGGATCAACAAAAGCAAATACCCAACGAGAAGAAGGATAAGAAGGAGGAGATGGAGACGGAGGAGAAAGAGGAGACGGAGGAGAAGGAGGAGAAGGAGGAGGAGAAAGAGGAGGGCAGAAGGAGGGGGAGAAGGAGGGAGAGGAGAAGAAGACGAAGAATAAGAATAAGAACAAGAATATGAAGAGGAGGAAGACAGAGGAAAAAACAAACAAACTCAATGATAACGAGAGGCTTGTCACCAGACACGCCCCCCCCCCCACCCAACACACACGTCCAAAGTCCACCTACAGCTGAGGGTCACGTGTGAGAGAACGAGACAACATGACGTACTCACACTACAGTGCCCACGCACACACTTAACGCCTTAAGCTGGGTCACGCCCCTCCCCCTCCCCCCATCACCCTTCGAGCTCTGGAAGTGTTTTGAGAGAGGCCTTTGTTCAGCAATGGACTCCGAAATGTTGGTTTTGACTGATTGATTGAGTGATGAATTGATTGATAGACGTAATGTATTATGTCAAATTCGTCAAAATTTACTCAACGGTTTTTACTATATCATGTTTGTTCATGTTAAAGTTGACTGTCGCGTGACAATCATATTTCTTTATAATTCTCTTTATTAGTATTATCCCTTTTTTCCCATAATGTTAAAGTTGTATTGTTTTATATTAATTCTTTTTATTATCATCCTCCATGCACTTTTTTTTACCACAATGGATCTTGATGTACCAGTGGGCAAGGTTAGTGTTTAACTGTGTGTGTGTGTGTGTGTGTGTGTGTGTGTGTGTATGTGTGTGTGAGTGTTTGTTTTGGTGGGACAGGGAAAAGGGGAGGGGACTTGCGTATATTTATGCTTTTTCATCTGCCCCTAAATCACCCTCCCATAAAAAAAGAAGAGGAAGAAGAAGAAGAAGAAGACGAGGAAGAAGCATAGCCACAACAATCACTTCAGATGGCACAAAACCCAACACTCAAAAGTCGTGGTGCATTCATTGGCGATATTCAATTGATAAAAAATATATATATTTTATTGACACTAAAAAAAATCACGACACATCCATATCCACAATTCATTCAAGAGGTAAAAAAAAATCCCTGTACACGCACAAACCATGTAAAACCCAACAAATCCACGGACAATTGATCCTGGCCTACCAGATTTCACTCGATACATTTATTTTTTGTTTTCGAATGTTTGACATAGTTTCCTACTACCATCATCAATCGGGGGGCATCATACGCCAGGGAGCGCCTTGCTTCACTCGCATGCCGGCGCCAGTCCCCTTCACGGTCTCTCTCCGAGGAGCAGGTTCCCATGCAGACACCCTCCCTCCCCACTCCAGACAGTTCTCGACAGGTTCGATCCACTAGTCCCAGCCATGAATTCTTCTGTGGGCGAACGTCCCCTTCTTCGTCTCCTCCATCGAGGGTAAGATCAACATCAGGGAAACGTGCCACATGCCCATATAGCATATAGTTTCCTATACAGCAGCGAATATTCTACATAAAGGTGTTCGGTCTGTGCTATGGATGACGATACAGCCTCTATGGCTCTATGGCTAATAAAAGACATATAGGCACAATAATCCTCAGCATGCTTCAAGACGGCTTAATAAAAAGATAAACAAATTAAACATGAAAAAAGTAGAAAAATATTCCCCCAGTAGAAAATACCCCCGAAGGAAAATGTCCCCTGAGGAAATTCCCTTTGTCGTTGTTAATTAACTTAGCTTGACCTAACCAGCTCCGAGGCCTTGCAGAGTCTAAATCCTTGCAGGGGCACTGCAGCCGTGCATCCCCAGCACGTGACTCAATACCCTGACAATGCAAACGCGCGATCACGCAAGTCCCGGCAAACACGTGGTGTCTGCAAACACACATAAACACGTGACACTAATCCCAATTAGGATGGTGGGGGAGGGGGAAAGGAGGGGGAGGGGAGGGGGAAGGGAGGGGGAGGGGAGGGGAGGGGGAAGGGAGGGGGAGGGGAGGGGGAAGGGAGGGGGAGGGGAGGGGAAGGGAGGGGGAGGGGAGGGGAAGGGAGGGGGAGGGGAGGGGAAGGGAGGGTGAGGAGAGGGGGAGAGGGAAGGGAGGGGGAGAGGGAAGGGAGGGGGAGAGGAGGGAGAGAGGGAGTTGGAAGGGGGAGGAAGGGTGTGGGGGAGAGGGAAAAAGGGGGAGGGGGAGGGGGAGAGGGAAAAAGGGGGAGGGGGAGGGGGAGAGGGAGGAGGAGTGTAAGGGAGAGGGAAGGGTGTGGGGGAGAGGGAAGGGTGTGGGGGAGTGGGTAGGGTGTGGGGGAAGAGGTAGGGGCGAGGGAAGTGTGTGGGAGGCAAAGGGAGGGGGGAGAGGGAGGGAGGGGTGTGGGAGGCAGGGAGGGGGGAGGGAAGAAGGTCTTCAAATCCCAATGACGTAAACGGAGGGGGGGGGGAGGAAGGAGTTAGACACCCCACCTCCTCCTAGTCTACGTCACCCGCACATCCACATCACCCCCATACATGCGCCCAAATTATACCCATATTCCATCCCACCTACCCATTTATGTCACACACACACACACACACACACACACACACACACACACACACACACACACACACACACACACACACAACTAGCAGCCACCTGCGCATTATTCAATTAAATTAGAAAAACCCTAGAATTAACAAATTGTATATTGTCAGTGTATCCTTGTTAACTCAATAAGCCGATTATTATTATCATCATTACCATTATTATTATGACACACACACACACAAATCACACCCGCCCATTCACGCCATACATACAGGTTCATTTTCCCATCAACTCGCCCACACCACAATGAAGGCAACACACAAACAGCAAATGCTTCCAAAAATATGGACAGACACCTCCATACGACCATCCATTACTAGGATAGGAACAGCTTCCGTTTCGCTACACTGAAAGAGAGCTGAGCTGAGCTGAGCTGAGCTGAGAGAGAGAGAGAGAGAGAGAGAGAGAGAGAGAGAGAGAGAGAGACAAACAGCAAATGCTTCCAAAAATATGGACAGACACCTCCATACGACCATCCATTACTAGGATAGGAACAGCTTCCGTTTCGCTACACTGAGAGAGAGCTGAGAGAGAGAGAGAGAGAGAGAGAGAGAGAGAGAGAGAGAGAGAGAGAGAGAGAGAGAGAGAGAGAGAGAGAGAGAGAGAGAGAGAGAGAGAGAGAGAGAGAGAGAGAGAGAGAGAGAGAGAGAGAGAGAGAGAGAGAGAGAGAGAGAGAGAGAGGAGAGACAAAGAGGGAGGGTGAGACAAAGACAAAGATATATATAGAATGAAATATATGGAAAGAGAAAGAAAAAGGGGAGAGAAAAAGAGACAGAAAGAGAGCAAAAGAGAAAGAGACCTCTTCTGAGGTTTCCTTGCACTTAAGGAAAATCACACGTCGCGGCCTTAACCCTCCTCAGCACAATATATTCCACAGAAAAAGAAAAAAAAAATCACCTGGCGGCAGCCAAGGCAACGTCGTAATGGCGTCACCATGACCGAGGTCGTAATGACGTCATCATGAACGAGGTCCTCGCTTGTCCTGTCGTCAGACAGAATAAATGATCAATGTAAACAAGTTCGCGATTGCTGAATATTCAACGCAAAGGATTAAGCACTAAATCGGTTCAATGACCTTTCGCTGTATACACACATTTAGTATATGTGTGTATACATCGAGGATACAAGTTTACAATTTATAAATATTTATTTTTCATAAGGAAAACGTGAATATTTATGTCAGTTTACAATTTATATTAGTATAAATATCCTTTTTTAACATATTTTTCAAACACGTGTACAACTGCCACCACTTGTATGACTGCTTTCCTTGACGCCTTTCGGTGCCGTAGGCATACAACCTTAACTATTTTACGACCTCGCAGACTTACGAGTATCGTAAATATCCGATGTAACCAAAGATACCGTCCCACACGAAAGACTACTTACTAAATTAGCTTTGCATGGAATAAGTGGTAGCCTATTAGGCTGGACTAGTAATTGGTTGAATGGTCCAAAACAGAGAGTTGTTTTAAATGGAAAAACTTCTAGATGGAAAAGTGTTGCAAGTGGAGTTCCTCAGGGTTCCGTTCTTGGGCCACTTCTATTCATAGTATATATAAATGATATAGACCATGGACTAAAATCTACTGTTTCCAAATTTGCTGATGATACAAAACTGTGCGGAGTGGCAAATGATCACTCAAACCAATTAGATATTCAAGAAGATTTAGATCAATTACAGCAATGGTCTGAAAAGTGGCTAATGAAATTTAACACAAGTAAATGCAAGGTAATGCACATAGGTAGAAATAACAGTAAGTACGATTACAAGTTATTTGGAAATTCGTTAACAAAAGTGGACAGTGAAAAAGATCTCGGCGTAATTATCAGTAACGACCTCAAATCATCCAAGCAGTGTATTTCAGCCTCTGAGAAAGCAAATAAGATTCTGGGACTGATTGCGCGATCTTTTGATTTCAAAAGTCCATCACTCATTAACAAGCTATATAAATCGTTAGTTCGTCCACATTTGGAATATGCTGTTTCCGTATGGTCACCGAATCTCATTAAAGACATTGACAGACTGGAAAAAGTACAACGGCGAGCCACAAAACTGATTCCAAATATCAAAAATAAATCATACAAAAATTGACTTAAGCACATGAATCTGTTTTCCCTAAAAAAGCGTAGACTCCGAGGTGACTTGATACAGGTCTTTAAGATTTTAAAGGGAATTGACAACATCAAAAGTGACCAAATTTTCACATTGAATGAGAATCAGACAAGAAACAATGGTCTCAAACTGTCCGGAAATAGATTCAATTTGGAAGTAGGTAGAAACAACTTTGCCAACCGTGTAGTTAATGAATGGAATAAACTTCCTGCACAGGTAGTGCAATGTAGTTCAGTTCGAAGCTTTAAGAATCATTTAGATAAATACCTAAGATGCTGTAATGATTATAATTTATCTTATATTATTTGTTTTTGTGTTGTTATCATTTGTCTGTCTGATTTTCATTTATTATTAGTTATATGTCAATTTATTATTATTTACTATTTACCTGTTTGTTTATTATTTTAACTATACCTATGCATTTATTTATGTATTTTATTTGTTATTTACATTATTATAGTTTTTATTTATTATTTTATTGTTAGTTTTTTTTTTTTTTTTGCATCCGACCTAGATATGGATCAAAAGGTCTCCTGTCGGCATGCTCCGCCTTTATAATCCTTTACTTGCAACATCGAAAAAAAAAAAAAAATTGAGCCAACCAAACTGTACACAAACGTGATAGACTCGGGTCAAGAGTACCATTGGGCTCTTTGTACTCTTGGCACTCAGCTGTGGCATTACACGCGCCTCTACTAATGACCCCATTACACCTAACGAGCCCAATCATTTAGAGCCACAAACGAGCGTGCCATGACGGAGACATCCTATGCCACGTGACAAGCAAAAATAAAAAAAATGAAATAAAATAAATAAATAAATAAAAATTAAATAAACAAGAAAATAACATTAAAACAAATTAAATAAAACAAATATGATAATAACTAATACATGTAAAATGAAAAAATGATGATGATGATGATGATGGTGATCATAACAACAACAATAATAATAATAATAATAATAATAAGAGGAAGAAGAAGAAGAATGCAGTGCCCACGTCATTTCCCGCATTCAAAGATGGGGGGGGGGGGGGCAGCCGAGGACCAAACACTTAAACCCCAAAACGGACTTCACTCAAGCGGTCCACTAACTTCATCAGGAGGAAGGGAGGGAGGGAGGGAGGAAGGGGAAGAGGGAGGGAAAGAGGGAGGGAAAGAGGGAGGAAGGAGAGGAAGGAGTAAGGGAGGAAAGAAATGTAAGAGTAAGGAAGGAAGGGAAAGAGGGAGGAAGGAAGGGAAGGAGGAAGGAAGGGAAGAAGGGAAGGAGGAAAGAAGGGAAGAAGGGAAGGAGGAAGGAAAGGAAGGAGGAAGGAAGGGAAGAAGGGAAGGAGTAAGGGAGAGAAGATGGGAAGAAGAGAGGAAGGGAAAGATAAATGGAGGGAGGAAGGGAAAGATAAATGGAGGGAGGAAGGGAGGGAGGAAGGGAGGGAGATATGGTGGGACAGAAGGAAGAAGAAAGAGAAGAGGGGAAGGAGAAAGGGAAGAAGAGAAGGAGAAAGATGAGAAAGGGAGGTAGGAAAGTAAAAAGAGAGGGAAGATGGAAAGGAGAGAGGAAGGGAAAGAGAAAGGAAGGGAGGAAGGGAGGGAGGAAGGGAAAGAGAAAGGGAGGGAGGAAGGGAGGGAGGGAGGGGAGGGAGAAGGAGAGAGGGAAGGGGAGGAAGGGAAGGGAGAGGAGGAGAAGAAGGAGGGATGAAGGGGTGGGAAGGGAAGAGGAGGAGAAGAGGAGGAGGGTAAGGAAGGGAGGGGGAGGAAAGGGAAAAGAGGGAGGAAGGAAGGGGGGAAGGAAGGGAAGGGAAAAGAAAGGAGGAAGGGAAGGAGGGAGGAAGGGAGGGAGGAAAGGAAGGGAAGGAAGGAGGAAAAGGAGGAAGGAAGGAGAAGGAAGGAGGAAGGGAAAGAGGAAGGAGGAGGAAGGGAGGGAATGGAAGGAATAGGAAGGAAAGGAGGAAGGGAAAGGCAAGGAGGGAAGGAAGGGTGGCCGAGACGAGAAGGGGTGGAGGGGTGTGTGTGGTGTGGGGGAGGGAAGGAGGGAGGGAAGGAAGGAGGGAGGAAGGGGAGGAGGGAAGTGTGTGTGTGTGTGTGTGTGTGTGTGTGTGTGTGTGTGTGTGTGTGTGCGCGAGTATATATGTGTGCGAGAGTATGTGCGTGTGTAAGCGCGCATTCCAGCTATTCCACTCGGAATTACAAACGGTCTTTGCCGTCACTGCCGCACACAGTACCAGGCAGTCGCGTTTTTTTTTTTTTTTTTTTTTTTTGGGGGGCGGGGGCTGTCGATTAGGGGCCGGAGCCGTGCGTACGAAGCGGTCCCTTTGGAGGACTTCAAATGTCCCCCAGGCTACTTCAATTTTGTGTACATATGCATATACGTGTGTGTGTGTGTGTGTGTGTGTGTGTGTGTGTGTGTGTGTGTGTGTGTGTGTGTACACCTATTTACCTAAATGCATCTACCTTATACAAGAAAGGAGCAACGCTAGTTGTATAGTCTCCTACTCTCCAATTTATCATAACTAGCCTTAAATTCGTGTGTGTGTGTGTGTGTGTGTGTGTGTGTGTGTGTGTGTGTGTGCGCGCACGTGCGTGAATCAAACATCAACAAGGCCCCAAACTTCATTCAAACAACGACAACAAAACAATAACAAACTCGACCCATACGCCGGCATGACGCTGGCGACACGAAAGGGGAGAACTCCCAACGCCCCAAAGACAATGAAAGAAGAACTCTGAAGAACAAAAACGAGAACAGGGATTAAGAAAGGCGAACAAAACAAATAAAATGGGCAGGGGGAAAAATAGAAGAAAGAAAATGCTACGTCAAAGAGGAGACTGAAAAAACAAAATGGGAGAAAAAAAATAAGGGGGGACGAATGCAAAAGAATAGGATATTCAATGTGCATATAAAGTATAAAATAAAATGAAATAGTTTCACGTGAGAGACAGGAGGGAGGGAGGGAGACGAAAGGAAGTAAAGAAGGATGGAAAGGAGGAGGAGGATGGAAAGGAGGAGGAGGACGGGGGGGAGAAGGATGGAAAGGAGAAGGATGGAAAGGAGGAGGAGGAAGGAGGAGGATGGAAAGGAGGAGGAGGAAGGAGGAGGATGGAAAGGAGGAGGAGGAGGAGGAGGTGGAGGAGGAGGAAGAGAAGGAGGAGGAGGAAGAGAAGGAGGAGGAGGAGGTGGAGGAGGAGGAGGAAGAGAAGGAGGAAGAGTCGGTGGGGACGATGTAGGTCAGCAGCGGTGTGTGTGTGTGAGCTGTTGGTAATAATCATTGGCAGACGCGCGCGGCATCGACAGTCTGGCATCGAACCTCGACGACTGTGCAACGGCAGCCCCCCCCCCCCCAAGTGCGGAAGTAGTGCGCGGGGGCGTTAGTACGTGTTAGTATGGACGTATGTTAATCGATTGGTTGTTTGGCCTTGTTCGTCTCTATTCCTCCTTTCCCCTTTATTTGTAAGCAAGCCTAATCGCAAACCGAGACGCAGGCGACGCAGCACAGATCAAAGGCAGACTTCCTGTTCCTGAATTGAAGCCCAGTTTGAACTTCTCTCTCACTTGAAATGCTGAGGTAGTAGTACACCTAAAACCAAGTCAAGTGAGACAGTAGTTCAAGATGTACTTCAATTCAGCAACACGAAGTCTGCCTTTCCTCTGTGCTGCGTCGCCTGTCTCGCCTGCGTCTCAGTTTGCGCTTCGGCTTAGACCTTGTAATGGACTGAAAAGTTGTTATTATGTCACCAGATATGTTCCAGGGCTAATCTTCATTCACGAGAACAAATGAATAATTCCAAGACTGTTCTATCACACCATAGCGTATCTATCTATAAACTAGGGGCTTCTCACCCCTTATAAGGGAGGTAGCCTACTACACGCCCTTATACTAGGTTTAATACCAGACACCAACAAACAGACCTATTTCCGGCAAAATGTGGACGAAGGGAAGGCGGGGGGGTCGGGGGGGTTCCAAGACGTCACCTCTAAGCCGGTCATCCCCTGTCAGGCTTTGTCCGGTCGGTACCAAGGCGTATCAGCAGCGACCGTCAGCCAATGGTTTCATGTTCGTTTACCAATTTGACGGTGTGGGTCGAAATTTGCATGAAGTTTATGATATTGATTATATCATTGATATATGGAGAGTTCTCTCTATTAGGAATCTCCAGAATTCGGAATTTTTTTTTCAGAAATCTAATAATATATATATGTATATATAATAATAATAATAATATTTCAGATAAGGGCCCTTTCGAATATTCTGCTATACTTTCGATCTAGAGACAAAAAATAAATAAATAAATAAATAAATAAATAAATAAAAATAAAAGGTAGTTAAATTTGATGGCGAACACCACACACTTTATTCTGGTTAAAACCATACGCTTCTATTAAACTTAGGGTGACGTCACGGTAATGCACATCACAGCCTGTATTCTGGCCGACAACGACCATTTATATATGAATTGTTTTCTCAGTATTCGTTGAATCACAGTTAATTTATTTTCAGTGTTTTTATATTACTGTCGAATCTATCAACGGGGTGTTTGTGATTCACCCCCTCACACACAAACGCGCGCATACACACACACACATACAAACACATTACGAGAGTTAAAAACGATCAATGGGAGGTAAAAAGGTTAACTTAATACAGGAGAACTCGATTAGGGGATTACGTAAACGCACACACGCACGCACACAAGTCTCCTCGCAACATTTCCCACCTACGTTACGTGCAACGGTGACATCGTCACCCCCTCGGCGTTAAAGCCTCGCCTTGACCGGACGTGACGTCACAGCAAACGTACGTACCTGAAAGGAGAAAAAAATGGCGATCAGTAAAGTTCAAAGTTTTAAAATTCACGTCAATGAAAAATCTAAGCAAAAATATTGCAATTGTTTGTTTTCTTGGTTTTAATTCCTGACTCTTCTTCTATAATTTGCCAGACAATCAACTTGATGGATGTAGCCATTCATCCATCTACTCCCACAAGAGTATGAGCAGGTGGGGAGCCTACGCCAGGAGGCGCTTAGTATGTGTGTTTACGTACACATGCGTGCATGCCTGTGTGTACGTGTGTGTACATGTGTGTGTACATTGTATGTGTACGTGTGTGTACATGTGTGTGTGTACATTGTGTGTGTACGTGTGTGTACGTGTGTTTATGTGTATGTACGTGTGTGTACGTATGTGTGTATGTGTACGCGCGTGTGCGTACACATTCAGTGCTTATAATCAATACCAACAAAACTGCCCGCAGTTACCAAGAACAATAAAACGTAACCAGACACCCGAGACTCGCGCACATAAGCCAGCCTATGTATATCAAATACCCTTTTATCGTCCAGCGAGGCCTGCGGCAGGAGCCGCCACGTCTCAAATGACGTTGCACAACACCAATAGTGACAACGACAGCAGGGAAGCACCAAATGTACAACTGGTCCTATAGGCACCCGTCATGGGGGGAGGGGAGGGGGTTACGTGTGTGTAACGGGGTTATGTATGTGGGGGTTATGTATGTGGGGGTTATGTACGTGGGGGTTATGTACGTGGGGGTTATGTATGTGGAGGTTATGTATGTGGGGGTTATGTATGTGGGGTTATGTATGTGGAGGTTATGTATGTGGGGGTTATGTATGTGGGGTTATGTATGTGGAGGTTATGTATGTGGGGGTTATGTATGTGTGGGTTATGTATGTGGAGGTTATGTGGGGGTTGTGTGTGGGTTATGTATGTGGGGGATATGTGTGGAGGATATGTGTGGAGGATATGTGTGGGGGAGTTGTGTGTGTGGGAGAGTTATGTGTGGGGGGGAGTTGTGTGGGGGAGTTGTGTGTGGGGGGGATGCGTGTGTGGGGGATGTGTGTGGGGGGTTATGTGTGGGGGTTATGTGTGTGGGGGGTTGTGTGTGGGGGTTATGTGTGTGGGTTGTGTATGGGGGTTACGTGTGTGGTGGTTACGTGTGTGGTGGTTACGTGTGTGGTGGTTACGTGTGTGGTGGTTACGTGTGTGGTGGTTACGTGTGTGGTGGTTACGTGTGTGGTGGTTACGTGTGTGGTGGTTACGTGTGTGGTGGTTACGTGTGTGGTGGTTACGTGTGTGGGGGTTATGTGTGGAGGGTTACGTGTGGGGGGTTACGTGTGTGGGGGTTACGTGTGTGGGGGTTACGTGTGTGGGGGTTACGTGTAGGGGGTTATGTGTGAGGAAATGTGTGTGAGGGAATGTGTGTGTGGGGGTTATGTGTTTGGAGGTTATGTGTTTGGGGGTTATGTGTGTAGGTTTCGTGTATGGGGGTTTACCTGTGGTGGAATTGTGTATGGGGTTACGTGTGTATGGGGTTACGACATATGTGACGAAACCCGACTTTACCAATATTAACCTAACCTGACTTATAATAACCTAACCTTACCGAGTCAAGCCAAAATCTAGTTCAACCAATAGCATCATATTCCTACTTTTTTCTTTTTCTGAAATGAACGAAAAAGTAGCTACGTCATTGAAGAAGCAGGCGCAATCAATAATCGACGACTACTACATGACGTGTGGGAATCGCCGCACTGACACGCAATATTTCATTAAAAGTTGGTCGAAACACACGTACACACACACACACACATTTTTGACCAGAAACGTTGAAAACACTGGACGTGTGTGTGTGTGTGTGTGTGTGTGCGCGCGCGCAAGCGATGTGTAGAAATCCACCAGGTTTATCAATGGATATGTCTAAATCAGTGGTTCTTAACCTGGGGGGGTACGAGACATGATAGCCAGTGCAATGGCACTGTATACTTATCATGAAAAAGCATAATGTGCATTCATTGTATCCTACTAATTGACATTTTTAATTTGAAATAAAAAGTACCTTTGTTCAGTAATTTAATATATCTAATTATTTCTAAGCAAAATTTATATCACTTATCCTTTTCATATGCTTGCATTATATTTATATTGGATGGGGGTACGAGATTTTTTTTTTTTTTTTTTTAGATAATCAAGGGTACTAAGGGCACTGAAAAAGGTTAAGCACTGTTCTAAATCCACGGAGAAGGGGGAAGAGGAGGAAGGGGAAGAGGAAGAGGAAGAGGAGGACGAGGTGACATACAGCAGGAGACGCTTCGGAGCGGTCTGCATAGCCACCTTTGGCCTGCAAACGCCACAAAAATTTGGAGCGTTGCGGTCGCCCTGACTCACGGAAGTTAACACCGATTCGACGCTGACTGACTGACTGACTGGGTCTCGCTTCCCACCCTCCCTCCTCGC
>NC_134784.1:14419438-14469438 GCF_046742065.1 Oratosquilla oratoria
GAAGGGAAGAAGGGAAAGGGGGATGGGAGAAGGAAGTAGGGAGGGAGGGAAAGAGAGAAAGAGGGAGGGAAGGAAGGAAAGTGGGAGGGAGGGAAGGAAAGTGGGATGGAGGGAAGGAAAGTGGGATGGAGGGAAGGAAAGTGGGATGGAGGGAAGGAAAGTGGGATGGAGGGAAGGAAAGTGGGATGGAGGGAAGGAAAGTGGGATGGAGGGAAGGAGAGAAGGAGGGAGGGAGGGAGGAAAATAAGGAAGCAGGGAGTGAAAGAGGGAAACAGGGGTGGAGGGAAGGAGGGGGAAAGGAAAGAGGGAGGGATGGAGGAAGGAAAGAGGGAGGGAGGGGAGGAGGGAAGGAGGGACAGACGGAAGGAGGGAAGGAAAAACGGAGGGAGAGAGAAAGAGGGGCAGGGGGGTGAGTGTGAAGATACACGTGACTATACTTTGGATCCCTTTCAATTTTGGCTTTCCGTTATTTTATTCTGGCTAACGACATCGCGATTTTATTCAGTTTGGTGGAACTCGTGCGCTAATGGGCTGCAACACAAATTGGGTTCGTCTGGGCATACGTAATGAGGCCCTTTTATCTTCCCTACATCTGCCATGAAAACAGACAGACAGGCGGACGGGCAGAGACGGGAGGGAGAAATAGAAAGCAGAAACAGGAGGTAGGGAAAGACGGAGAGAGAGAGAGAGAGAGAGAGAGAGAGAGAGAGAGAGAGAGAGAGAGAGAGAGAGAGAGAGAGAGAGAGAGAGAGAGAGAGAGAGAGAGAGAGAGAGAGAGAGAGCGAGCGCCAAAACGGAGGCAGGCAGGTGGAGGTAGGAAGTATAGGGAGTAGCCAACAAAGACACAAATATAAAAAGGAGCAGGTGGGTGGAAAAGAGGGAGGGAGGGGAGGGAGCGTGCGTGGACACGGACCTCAAAACGGGCGAGGACCTCACTGCTGGAGCTGTTCCTGAAGTAGCATATCCGTATGGCCAGTGACTTTGCTCCGTCCTCCAGTTTCTGTGGATACCTTAAATGGGTACTACTTCCCATTTGGTCTACTACCCAATTCCTCTACTCATGTTATCATCCCTTTCCCCATTTCGTCTACTTGTGTTAACTCATGCAGATTTCCTTATTTTGTCTACTCTATACACTGGAATACACACAGTCGACAGTATCACATAAAGGACAAGTTTGAGTTTTTACACATCAACTATACCAGTGGCTACATACACTGTAAACAGTTACTGATTTTACATATTTAAATAATTTACACATTACAAGTCACACAAATAGGACAATGACTCCAACGGACAGTCGACAGTATACTGAAAGAGTTGGTCACCATGCTCAGTTTTCTATTCCTTTGGTTGAACTGAAGTAGAATAGAAGACACTGGAAGCCCTACAGTAAATGCAAATGCTGTGTGTGCTTGTGTAATTCACTTTGGTACTGGGTCACGTGTGTGTGTGTGTGTGTGTGTGTGTGTGTGTGTGTGTGTGATTCACCATGGTCTTGGATCACGTGTTGGACTTGTGATCGACAGCTATTTTCTTGCAGGACGAGAGCTCAGAGATCATATATGACCGATCTATGGGTACTACTGTGACATTATACGCACGCACACAAACACACACAGCTCCCAGCCCACGGGTGTTGGAGTAACGACTCGCAGCGCGGCGATACTGACATTTCAGCCTTGGAGGGATTCGAACCCGGACCGCCGTAGTGGCAGCCGGGAACTCTAGCCACTGCGCCATCGAGTTGTGTGTGTGTGTGTGAATCACTATAGTCTTGGATCACGTGTTGGACTCGTGATCGACACCTATTACCCTACTGGATAGCTCAGAGCTCATTGGTGTGTGTGTGTGAGAGAGAGAGAGAGAGAGAGAGAGAGAGAGAGAGAGAGAGAGAGAGAGAGAGAGAGAGAGAGAGAGAGTGTGTGTGTGTGTGTGTGTGTGTGTGTGTGTGTGTGTGTGTGTGGGTGTGTGTGTGTGTGTGTGTGTGTGTGTGTGTGTGTGTGTGTGTGTGTGTGTGTGTGTGTGTGTGTGTGTGTGTGTGTGTGTGTGTGTGTGTGTGTGTGTGTGTGTGTGTGTGTGTGTGTGTGTGTGTGTGTGTGTGTGTGTGTGTGTGTGTGTGTGTGTGGGGCGGGGGGACCTGGATAGAGTGATGGTGGAGGTGGAGGAAACGGAGGTGGAAGAAAAGGAGGAGGAGGAGGCGGATGAGAAAGAGGACGAGGAGGTGGAAGCATAGGTGGAGGGGGAGGAGGAGGTAAAGGAGGAGGAGGAGGAGGTGTCCGAGGTCTGCTACACGTTCGGGTCAGGTGGTAGACTATTGTGGTTTCACTGCCAACGATCCAAATTTCTCACATTTTCCCCACCTTTCCCTCCCACGGTGGCAATAACCAAAAATCTAACACACACACCCATTGCGTGCACCGAACACTCCATTCTGGAAGGTTCTTCTTCGGTCGCTGACCTAAACAAAAAGAAAACGAGAAAATAATTCACAAAAAAACTGCGGACAAAGATGGCAGCCACGACGTCTCTCCCCGCCATCCTCCCCGTGTATGTGTGTGTGTGCGTGTGTCCACCGGTGTGCGTGCGTGTATGCATGTGCGTGCTTGGCGTGCATTCGAGCTCTGTATGTGCAGCTGTATGTATGAAGGGGCGTGTGACGATGGGAACAGAGGTGTGTATGCCCAACAGCAACATTTATTAACATAAGTCCCCTGTAGTCTGTACTGGGTGTGTCTACATAAATATTTATCAACAACGCAAACAGCTATGTCCTACATACAGTAGAGACCTACCAACTGTTGTGCAGAGGTACTACAGGAGACGTACATAAAATATCTTCTGAAGAGGCGTCTCGATGTCTCTGGTACTACGTGCCTTCGGAGAATCATGGGGCATTGCTAGAATGACTTTGTATCAAACCAGAGACTGTATTGTGAGAGTCCAAGGCCAGTTACCTTCAGCATAATTTGTGAACGTCAACTCCGGCTCCATTATATAGGGCCTGTGGCACGTTTCCCTGACGTTGATCCTACTCCTCACAGGGTTCTTGTCTCCGCAATAGACAACCCTCGATGGAGGAGACGAAGAAGGGGACGTTCGCCCACAGAAGAATTCATGGCTGGGACTAGTGGATCGAACCTGTCGAGAACTGTCTGGAGTGGGGAGGGAGGGTGTCTGCATGGGAACCTGCTCCCCGGGGAGACCGTGAAGGGGGCTGGCGCCGGCATGCGAGTGAAGCAAGGCGCTCCCTGGCGTATGATGCCTCCAATTGATGGTGTTTAAATACACAGGCGCACATCTGGTACAAAAATATAAATCTTATCCACTGTACATTAACTGTATCTACTACTCAATAGAGTGTAGTTACAACTTTGAGTAGTGGCTACTACACAAAGAAAGACCTTTTATCTACTTTATAAAAGTGTACAGCTACAGGTCTGTGTACTCACCTAACAAAGACGTGAAACTACAAGAGCACTTTGTACGGCACAGAAGAACACATGTGTACATGTAGGCAAGTACGTATGCACACACGTACACACACAGTGAGGTCATTAAAGGGAGTAGATAAAGTGACCACGAGGGTTTCTTGGGTCGGGAATGAGGACCAAGAGACCGTAGGAGCAAATTCAAGGATCATTCAGTTAGGTTAAGTTAGATTAGGTTAGGATAGTTTATGTTAGTTTAGTTTACAGTAGGTTACGTTAGGTTAGGTTAGAGTAGGTTACGTTAGGTTAGTTTAAGTTCGATTAAGTTAGGTTAGATTAAGCTCTCTAAGTCTAACTCTGACTACGGTTGACTGGTCATTTTTCCAGCCTAATTCGTCTCTGCCTAATTGTCCTACACTGACCACAATCCAGAAAACGAAACGTGTCGCAGGCTGGGCTTAACCCCGGCGACACACACGCAGCAACACACACTTAGGTTAAGTTTGGTTCAGCATGTTTAGGCTTGGCTAGGTTAGGTTTTATTTTGTTTGGTTAGGTTTGGTTAGATTTGGTTTGGTTAGGTCTGGTTAAGTTTGATTAAGTTTTGTTTGGTTAGGTTAGGTTAGGCAAGGTATGGTTAGGTTTTGTTTAGTAAGATTTGGTTTGGTTAGTTAGGTTAGTTTTGGTTAGGTACAGTTAGCTTAGCCTTAGGTTTGGTTAGGCGAGGTTTGGTGAAGTAAAATGGTCAGGAAAGTTAGCTGTAGATTCAATTATTTATTCATTTATTAATCTATTTATTAATTTGTTAATTTATTTGTCGTACCGCCTTTTGGTGGCGGGTGTGAGGGAAGACCTTTCATCCATGAGGAGCTAAGTTGGGAACGACAATAATCAGGTGTTTGGAGGGGTATGGGTGGGTGTGCAGGATGGTTGTCGAGGAAGGGCGTGGGGGGGTGGGTGTAGGGAAATGGGTGTAAGAAATGGGTGAAAATTAGGTATAAGGTCCGAATTGGCACTCCCCTTATAAAGGGAGAGGGTCTTTTAGCGTATGCACGATATACTATATTATATATTTAATCTTATAATGTTAGGCCACACTGTTAACTAATACACAACCATCCCAGAAACTATAACTACCCTAATTCACTCCACATCCAAGTAATAAACAACTTACCACTATATCGTTAACTAAAACAAATAGACAATTCATTTTCAACTTAGAACTACCATCAACTTCCCATCAATTATAAATGGATTTCTCAGCTGGATAGAGAATGCAAAAGCCTGACAATCTGACAATTTCAATCTCTGCTTCAAACAGATGGCAATATCTGTTCTGACACCAGACATGGCATATTTTTCTTATAACCCAGTTGTCATGATATATGACATCATGAACATCTTTAATGATTTTAACTCACGTGCACTACACACACGCGCGCACATTTATAAATTCAATAATAAATGACACCATAAGAACCAAGATGTCTGCTGCTGTCACTTGGCATTTGCACTGCATGATCTCTCTTAACCAGAGTACAGGGCCTTCCTTCAGCTGAATAAAAACGTTTGGCAGTTACCATAGAAAACGTTTAAATTAATCTCCCCATTCCCAGAGTTAAAAAGAATGACACAAAATACATTACAAAAATAAAAACAAAATATAATCAACAAAAACAACCTGTATAAGTGCCATGTTTGTTACCAACCCACACTTGCACAGATATCCCCATTCCCAGGATTAAACAAGATAAGGAAAAGAAAAAAAAAACATCAGCTTTCCCTATTCCGTCATTATTCGAGGAATTTGGTAACACCCCTAAGGACCAGAGCCACCAAACATTTATTAACGAAAGAAGACTAACCCCTCCTTTGTACTCTCCTCCTTTATCAGCTCCAAGACTTCTTCACCTCCTCGGCGCGATCGTCTCCCAGGACAGAAACGCCGGTTATCGCCCGGGGCACGCCAAAGTCTATTCATAAACATTTGAGTGATTACCCAGCGAACACCGCGCGCGGGTGCCAAAGAGGGCCACTGCCTCCACCGTTGGCACTCAAAGCATCCATCAACTATCTGCTGCTGGCACTTATGAACGCGAGGTGCCAAAAGCAAGGCTCCCTACGCGCTGTCTTGACATACCTTCGCCCCGTGTGAAAAATAGGTCGGTCAATTAACAATAACCTACATAATATGTGCCGTGTGTGTGTGTGTGTGTATGTGTGTGTGTATGCGCGCGCGCTTCTGTGAGTTGGTATATATACATATATATATATATATATATATATATATATATATATATATGAGTGTGTGTGTGTGTGTTTATGTGCTCACACGCAATATTTACCCCATCGTGCAAACCGACCAGAAGTCTTCCTACATTAATATTTCAATCTACATGAACACCTGTAACATAATAATACATTTTTCACTCTAAAGTCCTTCATTACGGTGACGTTTACATGTTTGCTATGAAGGAATTGTGGGGGCAATCTCACATCCCTGTCAACTAGTTTCTGGCATGATAATTCTTTGGCGCCACCTTATTCAGTATATTCGATAGAGCCCTATATATCTATAACAGGTGTTCCTAAAGTAGTGACTCAACGCCCCTAGGGGGTATCGAATCCGGTTTTTGGGGTAATATATATATATATATATATATATATATATATATATATATATATATATATATATATATATATATATATATATGTGTGTGTGTGTGTGTGTGTGTGTGTGTGTGTGTGTGTGTGTGTGTGTGTGTGTGTGTGTGTGTGTGTATAAGGAAACATTAAATAAATTATTTAGTTTGGAACTATGTTTTAGTCATCTTTTTACTGAAAATAAAAATAGTCTCTCTAGATGTCAGCTCTTTTCTCTTTCTTCTTTTTTCTAAACAAGTAAATTAAAAGTTGAAACTCGAGGGCAGTAGGCCAATGTTGGAGAGGGGGGAGGGTATCAAGTTAACTTCGGGAGTTGAACTTTGGGGTATCGGGGCTGAAAAACTTTAGAAACCATTGACCTAACCTATAGGAAACCCAACGATCCAAGCCCTCATTGGGCGAGTCATGGAATGGTATGAAAGAGGTTTTTGTTCAACAGTGGACTCAGGATGGCCGATTGATGGATTGACCAATATATTTACATATTGTGTTCCACCTTAGTACAGACAATTCTTCTCGCTTCGGGGATGGACCACGCCAAGATTACGCCTTCAAATATTCTATTCTGCCTAATCCTAGATGATAATATTTAGTTTAATGTATTATATACTATATTACTTTTATATTGCTATATAATTATTTTGAATAACTATACATAATTACAAATATATAATATATTATAGTTATATGTATCATTACATTATATCATTATGCATATTCAATACAACCTCATGGTATCGGTAGTGTTAATACTTGTACACCCGCATGTATAATTGCGGACATTAAACGGTGACCCAAGGCACACCAAATACTCGTATATGCAAATATACAGTTACTTGTTATGTATTTGGTACATTTCTTTACACCTCAACCCCTTCATAACTAATGCGATTTTTGCACATTGCCCAAGTACAACAGTAACGAAATATATGTCATTTGTATGGTTATGATACAGGAGTGGGTCAGATTTGGGTGTCCGTAAAGGTACCACTGACAACATCCAAATCTGTTGCACACCACATGATCAGCTGGCAACCGCGAATACACTATCGGAATCAGAATAGCAAACCATTGTCAGGATGATAAACAGGAAAGTTCGTTCACAGAATTCCACCTTTTTCTAGCAACAAACCAATCACAAAGCGTGCAACAGTTTCAGTATTGGCAATGGTACTGCTGAGATTAGGTCTATGCATTAGTGGATCCTAAATTTCCAAATAAATTCTCCTGTACAATTGGCTCCACATCAAAGTTCTACGAAATTCAAAACTCTTTTTCTCTTATGCTTTTCAGTTTCACAATTTTTTTCTCAACAATCTGAGACACTGAGATGATCGGGCATGAAGGTCATTTCCACAGATCTACGCGACCGACAAAATAGTGAAATACACATTTCACAACAATGTAGGGGGGTATTGACGGGTCATGAATGGGCCATTTAATTTTGTCCTTGGGGTAATTATTCACCTCAACGAAGGTAGGGTGAAGGTGAGGATGGGGGGGGGTTAGTTTATTATTGTTGATTGTCACACTGTGCTGTGGGCGGCCCCCCTCCCCCTCCTCGGTGGGGGACCATTAGGAGGTAAGGGGGGGGTAGGGGGAGACCATAGGGCTGATGATAGCAACAATAAAAATTCATCAATTAATCCATTCGATAGGGCGACACTTTAAGAGTTTTATTATGGCTACCTTACTCACTCACCAACCCACTCCCATGCAGTGGGAGGTGAGAAACACTTGGTAGAGAAAAGCCCGGTCAGTTGCAGCAAACCGCTGAGTTTTATAGGCCGATATTAGGTCTGTTCCCCGCTTGGCCAGGGCTGTCGGCAACCAACGTAACATAGCACGCAGCTACTATTACATTATTTTATTTGGTCTCGAGAGGGCGGTAATGTATTCAAAATTATTTTCTTAAATCTTTTTCCATATTTTGTCTAGACCTTCTGCACAGTAATCAACCAATCAATATCAATTTCGAGCCCACTACTGAATAAAGGCCTCTCATACCATTCCATGCCACGTCACTCCTGCAAACTTCTCATCTCTCCACCTGTCTGGTCTCTTCCAGACTTTCCATCTAGCGGCGTCCATTTCAGTAATACTGTTTTGATTTTTGATTTTGTTTAACCGCCAAACAATCTTGTTCTGCCTAGGCAGCAACGCAGTTTTTTCTTTATCGGTGTCATATACTGTTCATACTCCATTAATTTTCAACCTGGTAACCATGACCCACCTCCTGACGGGGGTTAAGTGAGATTAGGTTAAACTGGGACATTATATATATATATATATATATATATATATATATATATATATATATATATATATATATATATATATATTGGTAGGAGATGCCTGACAATTCTATTCGGTGTTGGAGTAATCCCCAAAAGACGAAGAAACAGAATCACATAAGCATAGGACACATGGAAAAATATATAGACATCCCTTGGCTGTTTACATTCATCCCAGAGCCACGCTATATCGGTGCCACTCTTTTTCCTGTGAACAAGAAAAATGAAATGTTTTCCAGTTTAACTGTGGGGAGACCAACACATTAAAGGCGGCAGTCTAGATGCGCTGCTCATGCTGGGTTTGTGCTCTCTCTCTCTCTCAATGATTTAAAATGTTTGTACTAAGAGAAATTTGACTTGCTATCTTTCCTACAGTAGTGTTTGTCCCAAATATCAAGGTGATAAGCAAATAAATATGAGTAAATAAATAAATATAAATAAAACAAGTAAATATATAAAGAATACAAATATATAAATAAAATATAAACAAGACCTTGCTACGAATTTACAACAAAACTCCAAGACAATAACAATAATAAACATTTCCTCCACCTCCAAGTGGAACTAGCAGTCAAAGCAAACACCCACAATAGAAAAAACATATTATCTAATATGTATATACCATAAATTGCATATATTTTTCTTTGGTCTGTGGGGCACGAACCTTGCAGGTGGCCCGAAACAGTTCACAATATAAGAACGCAGGAGACTGTGTCCACCCACGGTCGGTATGCCACATTTAGCAGTGAAGATACCCGGAGGTCATCTGGGGACACCTCAGGTCAGAGATGAGCAGCGGTTGAGGACCATTACTCAGAGTAGATGCCCTTTCTAACCTCTGGGCCCGTGGCCAGGATTCGAACATACGCCCGACATCCCCACGCGGTTACTATACACGCGTTCTACCACTGAGTCATGCACCCCACCCCCCTCCTTGTATACTACTGGATCGATTCCGCACATCATTACCGGATGAGGGACACGCGTGGTCAGCGCCGGTCGTGGGAACGACCCCCCTACCCCGCCCCACGCCCCAGCACTACCTGGTCACCGGTCATCACCCAATCAGAGTCCACTACTGAACAAAGGCCTCCTCCAATCTTTTCCATGAATCGCAGACCTGCCCCAACAACCTGCCGCGCTACTCCTGCAAATTTCTGGAGTAGATATATATACTTCCTGGGGGCAACAGCTTGATCAAGATTTAATGGTTAACTGCAAGGCCGACCTATCCCCTGGCACAGTGTATTAAGGAGAAATAATAAACAAGGGTAAAAAAAATAATGCTCTCGAGATAAAAAAAAAAAAAAAAAAAAAAAGAACGGAGGAAAAAAGATTGGGGTACAAAGGCAAGCTATGGAATGAAATTATAGAAAATATTCACGAAAAAATCTAAACACGAGGTGACAAAACTAACGAGATAAATAACAATGGAAAAAATTGAAAGTGCTTACTACCATGTACAGCATCTCTAAATCTATTTCTTATTTGGAGTAGGACGGTGAATTTATCTATTATTTTTATTATTATCATTATTACATTCTTTTGATTTAAGTATACAAGTAAAACCATTTCGAAAGATATAATATGAAATAACAAAGTGCCATAATGTAGGAGCATGTCCACCAAATTGATTTCACTGTTCCAATGACAGGAGACGGAACGACACTAATTTCCGCCAACGACCTACAGACAGCCAAAATGGGATTTGGCTAAATGAGGAAGGAGGACCAAACGTATCTGGACCCATTACCTGTGTACACGTGTGTGTAGGTGTGTGTACGTGATTCACTATCATGGTATTGGACCACGTGCTGGGTCCGTGATCAACAACCCTGTGTGTGTATTGTGTGCACTGCGTGCTTGCAAGCACACCCAGACGCACGCGCGCACACACTTATTCAAACAGTACACCATTACTGGCGGACATCATTATACCTTCAAGCGCCATCGCATCTTATTTCGGAACCAAGCAGTTGCTTTGTACCACTGTGCCCGTTCCTCCCCCCCCCATCTCCTCCTCTTCCTCCCTACCTGTCCCTCACCCCCTTCGCCCCCCCCCCCCCTGATCCCTCTTTCAAACGAGCCTGGAGAGATTACAGGTCTCCAGGTGTCTCCACCTGTCCACCATGGAAGATCTCCTCTCACTTAAACACTGTTCTCCTCCCCCTCCATCTTAAAAAGGGGCAAATGAATTTGAATTGGACAAATTTAGGTAAGGAAATAAGCAAGAACTGGTTAACCAACAGAGTCGTTAATGAATGGCATATACTTAGTATTCATATAAAAGCGCCGAAACAAATTATTCTTGGACAACTTTTTGGATGGGGATGACAGATAGTAAACGACATGGAAATGCCTAGTGTAGGCCTTATGGTCTCTTGCAGTCTTCTCCATTTCTATGTTCTTCTGTTTTCTTCTTCTTCCATAGATCCATTCCCAACAGAACCCCATCAACACAATGTTTATGTCAGTGGTTCCCAATATATTTTTTTCTGTCATTTTCCCCTACAACCAGTCCATCCATCCAGATTTCCCTCTTTATGGCAAAACACACTGTGACTATTTACTAGTTTATTTAAAAAATGTACAATTATACTGATAAGCATATAGTTACATAGTAAGCTACACCGCCATCTGCAAAATGCATAGTATCTATCTCTCAGGCAACGTAATTATTTCACCCCTGGTAGCTTCAGATTTCACCCAGTTTGAGAAATGCTGGTCTATGTGGTATATATACTACATTTAAACGAAACTACACGTGCATTATAATATTCACATATCCAATCATACAATGTCGACTGTCACTACGCCTAACTTCGTATACAACTACCTTGACGCACGCACGAACGCGTGCAAACCACCACCACCACCTCGGCCGTGGTGTAACCGCACCAGAACAACTCCAAAGGGACGCCCCAGGTCCCCATCAGGAGGAGACCCAGGTACCGTCCTTTGTCCCGTATATCCTCGAGAGAGAGAAAGAGAGAGAGGGGGGAGGGAGGGAGGGAGGGAGAGATAGAGGTGGGTATCCTTTAAGCAAAGTATCTATCCTACTTTGGGATTCTTTGAGAGAGAGAGAGAGAGAGAGAGAGAGAGAGAGATGAATGACAAGTACACAAGTTAAAGAAACTTATCATCACATGATAAGGCACCTAAGCCATTAACATGTCACAGCTTGACCTTCTAATCCTTCGACCTCCAGTGTAAAAAAAGAAAGGTCAACTTTATGGAGAGTAGAGCATCCAAATCGAGGCCAGGGTGGTGCTTTCTCAGGTGCCTTGGGCTGATTGAATTCTCGAGTGACGAGCTTCACTACAATTCGGATCAGATTCTAGATAAAGAGAGTATGAGGCCCTTTAAACCTAGAGAGTTGAACCTTACCTGTTTTTCTAGTTACATATATCTAAGTTACTGGCTTAGCTATAAGAATCTATTGTTAATTCTCGTAAGTGTAACCAATGGAGTTGATCAAGCGCTACATTCTTTTGACTAAAAGCAAACCCGAGGGACAGCGGGAACTTTAGTAATTATGGTCCTAAGAAGTGATGAGGAGGAAGAGGAGGACGAGAAGGAGGAGGAAAATGAGAAGAAGAAATAGCAGCTAGGAGTAGTAGCAGTGTAGTAGTAGAGGTAGAGGGCGAAGAAAATTAAAAAGTAGACGAAGAAGAAGTAGACGGAGAAAAAGAAGAGGAAGAAGTAGGCGAAGAAGAAAACCTTCTTGTTCATCTGCATGACCATCGACGCGTTGCTCAACCTTGGTAAGATAAGAGAGATAAAAGAGGACTCGGCGATCTGGGCGGCGATATCTTAAGGAGGTCAAGGTCCTGAACATTCATCACCCGTGTTTTGTTCTGACTATCGCCAGGTAATTTTATTCACCTGAAGGCAGCGTCTTTTTTTTTTAGTCGTTCATAAAATAATACTAAATAAATCACAATAAATAGAATACTAAAAATACCAAATAAACAATAGTAACTAATATAAATCATAATAAATAATAACAATATAAAGATAAAAAGTGAAACAAAAACCACAAACAGGTTCTTCCCCCCCCCCCCCCGAAGCTTGACTATGGTACGGTTAGCTAACCGATTCCCCCTGATCTCATGACGTCATCGCAGGCCTCGGCGACCTGACTTGACCTGGCGGCTCACTTTTGACCTTTTGCGAAGGCAGCGATCAATGGGGCCTCAATTCCCTCCGGAGTTCCTTTATCCCTTCCCTGCGGAGGATCTCCCCTGAGGCGACCAAAATCCTCCGAAGGGAGAACGAGTTTCCCTCATGGGAAGAGAACCCCCTTGGGGACAACACGTACAACGACCGCGACCCCAAAGAAATTAAATTTCATCTGACAGTTGACAGAATACCATAAACAAGGCAAATGCGACATCAGCAGACGACCGCGACCTCAAAATATTTGACGGTAGACAAAATACCATATACAAGGCATCTGCGACATCAGTAGGCGACCACAACCCCGAAACTATTGAATACTCTCTGACTGTTGACAGAATGCCATAAACTAGGCAATTACGACATCAACAGACGACCGCAACCCCAAGACAACTGAATACTGTCTGACGGTTAACAAGATACCATAAACAAGGCAACTGCGACATCAGTAGTCCACGGGGACACCAAAACATTCGAATATCACCTGACGATAGACAAAATATTATAAACAAGACATCAGCAGAATTAGCTAGAGATGCCTGGATATGAGCCCGTGAGCTGGATCGATCCAACGACATAAAGCAACATAACACAAGAACATAATTACACCACATTGCAAATCAATACCACAACCACCACCACTTCCTCCTACCCACCCACACCCTCTGGACTCGCCATCCAATGACGTGGGCCCTACAATATCAATATTATTGCGCAATATTCCGTGTTATACATTATTGCACAATATTATTGACGGTGTAGGGAAGGTTCGTGACAGTTGGTACAGGAGACAAGCGATCTCTGGAACCCCTTATGAGTCACAACATACATGGCAGATCGTGACGACAAAGTGGTCAATATCATTGTACAATACGGAATATTGAGCAATAATATTCATCACGTAGGGCCCACTCTAGGTAACAATCTCGGTTTGAGGTTTACACCCTGAGGCGCTTAGCTTTTACTGAGGCTACACCATTTACAAGAGACTATATATATATATATATATATATATATATATATATATATATATATATATATATATATATATATATATATATATATACACACACACAACACTGAATGGGTCCAAGTGATTAGAAATACATTTTAACAACCACAATGCACTTTAATTCTAAGCGATCCACATCGGGAGACCCGTTGGAGGCTAACATGCAGAAATTGAAATGCGGTACTGCCAAGGACTCGAACCCGGCTAGCGCATGATAGCATAATCGGTATGTCACTACAGCCCTTGTCATGCTATAGTCGGTTTCAACTCCTTGGCAGTACCGCATTTCAATTTCTGCATGTTAGCCTCCATCGGGTCTCCCAATGTTGATGGTTTAGAATTAAAGTGAATCGTGGTTAATATATATATATATATATATATATACATTATATACAGTATATAATAGTAATAAATCAGAACAATGTCAAGGACTGAACGGGTTTACTATCATGTATAGGATCCCTTCATTTATCTAAAAAACAAATATATAAATAAAATAGAAAATAAATATAATAAACAAATAAAAAGACAAAACCGTTGGGGATCGATCCAGTGTTTTCGTAGTCACGTGGTGAGGTCGAAGCTGAACCCAACACGAGACCTTAATTGTTGAGGGGCAGCAGATCAATACCGTCCTTTCTTTCTTCCACCTAAACTCTTCAGTGCACAATCCACCCCCCACCCCCAACCCTTTGCACTCATCAGCATTGTCAGCTAACGAGGGACCCTGACTGCTGATGCAGGATAACTGACAAGTTGTATTATTGCTGACATGATCATCGGATTCCTTTTATGCATCAATGGAGGAAGCTCCTATATGCTTCTTAGAGCGCATATATATATATATATATATATATATATATATATATATATATGTGCGTGTGTGTGTGTATAATAAAAATAAATTAATAAAATCACCAATAATGACGGCAGTGAAAAATAAGTAAATGAAACATATATTAAGTACAACTATGTAGCAAAACTTCAGTAGTTGTCAGAAAAAATAAGTACCATTACTACCAACATTGCAATCCTGTGGCGGCACACTAGGTTAGCATGCTACTTGCTTTTGCTACTTTGAGTAGAAACGACTTCTGCTGCAATATTCTAAACTTCCATAAGAACATCCCGGCATGTGTCTAACATTCGTATTTTAGATTTAACTTCTCTTCGTTCGTTATTCAGCTTCTTACTCAACAACGCAAGAGTAATTAGACATTTAAATACTTGAAAAACAAAAGATCGTAACCGAAGTCGTTTCTACTCAAACGAAGTAGCAAAAGCAAGTAGCATCCTAGTGAAAAATGCCTAGTGTGTCACCATTTTTCCACTTTAACCCCTAATACTTTAATGATCGATCCACAATTTCCTACAAAGAACAAAACTACTTTCCTAACTCTAAACACCCTTGACTAGCTAAACTAATTCTTGAAATATAAAATAACGAGATTATCCACAACGATAGAAACCACGAACCGCAACAACAACAGCAACAACAACGACTCAACCTCAGTTCCTTGCACACACAGTAGCTGCGCATTGCGTCACACGCGCATGCGCGCGCAGCCGGAGACAATGACGTGTGTAGGTTGGTCGCTCATTCAGCACAGCAGCGCTTTAATCTTACACAGCGCCGCGCAACAGCTGTTGCTTCACCGCAGCTGTGAAGAGCTGTGGCAGCGGAACGTGTAAGTTGAGTTTGTTTTTATATCTACCACCAGGTGATTTTATTCCAACGACGGAGTGGAGGAAGGAAGGGGGGGGGATGAGGCTTCCGCAGGAGAGAAAGAAAAAGAGGAAAAAGAAATAGAAGTTCGGGGAGGGAGGTCTTTGCCCAGTAGAGGACTCCGAGCCACATCCATTTTCAATAGATGAACAGAGGATAAAAATTTTGCAGAAGTGACGTAGCAGAGCAGAGTCATGCAACTCACAAAAGAGGTTGGGGGATGCCTTTGTCTAGCGGTGGATTCCTAATGGCTGACCTAACCTGACCTGATCAGTGTATTGCACATCCTTCTTTGCTTTTCGACAGACCACAAAGAGACCATGAAGTCGGCTTTTCTTCAACGAAACAAAAGGATTTTCGACCTTAAAGAAATATAGGCTAAGCAGACCCAACGCTGAATACTTATAAACATTACTCAGCTCCTTTCTTTAATGCCGAGTTCAGAATATGCCGAGTAATTACCAGCGAGGCAGTAGTGAATACACCAGAAGATTTCAAGTAGCACGATGTTTTAGAAATAACAGGAAAAATGTATAAAAATAATCATAAAAATATAAATAAGATTAATGATATATTCGTAACAAGGGAACCATAAAAAGAAAATAATAATAACAATAATAATAATAATAATAACGATAATTATAGTAAACTAACCGTTCAAGGACAAAGGTTACAAAAGTACGTACGGAAACATAAATAAATAAATAAAATAAATAACTACGCAAGCCTGGTATTGGTTATTGAACAGAGTATGAATGAGGCAGTGCTTGTTGGATGCTGCTACTGCCATCGAGTTGTGCTGAATATTACCTTATGATGTTGCCGACAGGGACGTCTCGAGAGGAGGAAGACGAGGAGGAGGAGGAGGAAGAGGTGGAGGAGGAGAAGATCCTTGGGACGAAGCAGTACGTGATCAAAAGCCACGCTTTCGTCACGTAGCCTTGGCGCCATCCGACATCAATAACTTGGTACTACATTATTACTTCCATTTTCATTATTATGATTGCTAATACAATTACCATTACGAAAAATAACGGTCTCTAGCTGTCAGGACGTAGATTTAATTTAGAAGTGGGTAGAAACAATTCCGCCCACCGTGTAGTTGATGAATGGAATCCTGCAATGTAGCACGGTTCGAAATCTTAAGATTCGTTTGGATAAACACCTAAGCAATATTCTATAATGCCTGTCAATTGTTTGGTCCGCTTGTTTTTGTTGTTGTTGTTTTTTTCGTTTAACCATCTATTCTTACCATCCGGCCTAGTTATGGAACAAAAGGTCTCTATCGGTACACTCTTCCTTTAAAGTTATCATCATTTGTAGTATTTATATTTTGAGGTAATGTGAATATATTCCCAATATATTCCAATATATATCAGATAAAAGCGAGCTCGATCTATCAGAAATGTGAGAATATACTCCTAACCCCACATGGAGGGCGAGCGAGTTACCAACATCGCATTGAGTAACAGTTATCTTTTTTCTTCATGTGTACAACAAAGCTGAGCCACTATGTACAAAACCCACTTCAAAATAGCTGTCGCCGGACATCACACGTCATTTTCTAACAATGCTTTACCCCGTGTTCAAACAATACGACGCTTTGGGTATTCATATCAAATTTACATAAATTACGGTTAGTTCACCTGGGCAATCTGGATCAAACGAATGGACTTCAACGTCCAATGACTGAATGAACTGTGATTTCATAAGAGTTCATTCATGTCCATAATGGAACAATCACAGAAATGTCCTGAAGCACATAGTGTCTCTATGCTAGAATAAAATTAACCACTCAAAAACCCCGCGACTACCGGTTAAGACAATTGGGGCAACCAATCAGACCACATCTTGGCTTCTTACATCACTTGGCGCTGAAGTCCCAGCGAAGGTAATTGAAATCCAAGAAAGTTATGTAACAAATCTCTGAATACTGCAGACAGAGAGAGAGACCACTTCTAATGCACAGTCTTGCATTTACTAGGAATCTAGACTCACCATTACTTCCCCCGTTAATGCCCTAAATGGGCCCTGCCATATTCTAGAACAAAGTTAGGGATGTTACAGTGACACTGACCTTTGTGTGACGTCACGCTTTCCTCCACGTGACGTCACAACCAGACGGAAAAACATGACACAGGTCAGGAGTGATACGATTCCAATCACGGGCGTCCAGAGAAAGAGAGAGGATGGGGTGGGGGGGGAGAGAGAAAGATAGATAGAGGGGGGGCAATAGGGGAGGTAGTGCACCCCCTTAGAAACCCAGGGTGTTTGAAATTTTGCCGGTGGTCAATGTACAATTGACGATAATCAAAATGTAACTCATATAATGTAAATATATGCCCAAGTGGCCAATGTGAAGTGCGTACCTTGATATAACACTATACTATTAACCATTTACGTAAAATATGAAGAAAAAAAAATCCCGCCGACGCCCCTGGTTCTGTTCAAGGTACAGAGTAATTTGGTTGGACCTTGGTATAGATGATCCGCTCAAATGACCCGTGCGACCTCCATCCCCGTCCACCGGAATCGTTCAGGTCACCACCCGCGACATCATCAAATATAACGGGACGCGCCACTCACAACAGCAATTGCCACGGCTCGACCAACGACAACGCTACTTTTGCGTACGCATTCGCGCGCGCGCAAGCACACAGTTTGACCCATAGAATCACATATCCGGAAACCTGCGAGCATAGTTGTTCTGTGCATTGCAAGTAGATATATGCAATATGGTAAATAAACGCACACACATACATATGTACGTTTACGACCAATGTCATGGGTATAGTCTATGAAAAATTGTACATGTCCCTACAACTATGTATTCCTAACGTCTTTAAAATTTACCCTTTTTAAATAATAAATATACAGCTTTTAAAATACATATGGATAAAGACTGGGATAGTTATAGTTCCTATGAGCCCAAAAATAGTGTAACTGCAGTTCTGGGAACCGAACATCTTAGGAATATCCCTTAATAACACACACGTATATTTTTCTGTATGTTTCCACCACTGTGGTTCTCTTCAGCAGAGGACCACAGAGTGGTTGAAATATACAGAAAAAAACGTTTTCACTTCAAATTTTATTTTTCAAGAGTGGGTTTTAAGTTTAATTTACCAATGTGCTACGACATTAAATTATCCCGATATATATATATATATATATATATATATATATATATATATATATATACAAACACATACGTACATACGCAGTATATTCATATTCATCCTCTGCGTTTCTGGCTCTCTCCCAAGACAAGAGGGTGGCGACGATCTTGTTGAACAACAGATCCATGATGAACTAGTTATACCCAAGGACGGGAAGTGTGTGTGTGTGTGTGTGTGTGTGTGTGTGTGTGTGTGTGTGTGTGTGTGTGTGTGTGTGTGTGTGTGTGTTTGTGTGTGTTGTGTTACATCCTATTATGAGGCCTATCTCCTCTCCTTCCTACTTACGGTTTTCTGTCGACCTCACTGCGTGCAACTTTATCTTAAATGTTGATCTCAAAACCCTCCACCTAATTGCACCTCTCTTTCTGTACCCAGTGCCTCCTTTCACACCTCACAAAGGACGAATCACAAAACACAAAGAAAGGACATACATTCTTGTAATATGTAATCTTTACAGACGCTGACAATTCAAGAGCACAAATATGGTATACCTAGCGCGTGGTGACACAGGCGAGTCCTAAGACAGTGCGATACAGACAATGACACAGAAAAAAGGTCCCTAATGTTGTATCATCCTTCCAAGGGACAGTCCGGCCCAGTACTGAATCATTAACGATAAAATCGACAATTTTCAGCCTGGCAAGGCAGGACGGGGCCTCCACGTGACGTCATTATGTTACGTATGGGCAGACCTTCTCTTAAAAATTTCAGAACTAGTCTCCAGGCGAGGACCCTGTGGTGTCACGCATGAGAGAGAGAGAGAGAGAGAGAGAGAGAGAGAGAGAGAGAGAGAGAGAGAGAGAGGAGAGAGAGAGGAGATGAGAGAGAGAGAGGAGATGAGAGAGAGAGAGGAGATGAGAGAGAGAGAGGAGAGAGAGAGAGAGAGAGAGAGAGAGAGAGAGAGAACACATAGACAATGAGGACGTGATGGGCAAATGAGAGAGTATCGGTCTGAGGAGACATCACACACGCGCATGCGCACACGGGTCGACGTTCAATAACACCTGACACGCAAACTATTCTCTGTCGATTCATTAATACACAATTCTCCCTGTGTGTGTGTGTGTGTGTGTGTGTGTGTGTGTGTGTGTGTGCGCGTCTGTGTGTGTTGTGCGTCTGTGTGTGTGTGTGTGTGTGTGTGTGCTTTTGTGTGTGTGTGTGTGTGTGTGTGTGTGTGCTTTTGTGCGTGTGTGTGTGTGTGTGTGTGTGTGTGTGTGTGTGTGTGCGTATGCTGTACGAGAACACCAGTTTCAATGACTGAGCTTACAACAGGTTAATTTCGTAATAGATAACGGATACTAAATCCAACAACAGTTCTAAAAGTTAAGTTCAATGTATATACAAACAATATAACACAAAATTATTTGAAGTACGACACATTTTACATGAAATATATTCTAGAGTTTAAAGTTAACCACATTTATCTCCTGCCCCAGCTGATCAAGATATTCAAGGTTCTACAGCTACTGAATAAAATCGTCTGGCGACGGCCAAAACAGACTATGTGATTGGGATCATCAGTTAGGTAGTATAGTATCCAAACATCAGAACACAATGGAAATAATTTCAACATATAGCGAATTTGACCCTACTAAGGCAGACCCTCCAGTGCACATGTATATACAAATACATAAACACAAAAGGCGAGACAGAAGTTTGCAGGAGTGACGAGGCAGTTGGCGCAGTCATGCGACTCAGGGAGGAAGTTGGGAGAGGCCGTTTATATTGACCATATCGGTGCAAAATTTTTACATTAAAGTCACATTAATAACGTTTAGTGGGTAACCACATTAGGTGCGGCGTCTGCAACACACACAAGAACCATAATTGGTATTGAAATTGCACATATATCAATGACCAATCAAATTCTATCACTACTACCACGAGCTTTGCAAAAATACCTTCCTTCGTTACTGCATTTCTATTTTTTTTTTTAAATCAACTTAGCATCAAATATTTACTATACATACATATGTACGCATAATTTTTATATAATGTGTAGTTCAGCCGTAATGGTCTAGTGCGATACAGCCTCTGTCCCTCACCACGGTGGCATAATTCTGGCTTGGTAAGGTTGTTTGTATGGTGAGAAGTACTGCATGTGAAATTTTTGGAATGTTGCAATAATGGCTGCGGTTGTGAATGAAGTCTGAAATCAGTGTCATCAACTCGATCATACTGATTAGTTGCTGGCATAGGTGTGATTGATATGTAGGTGTGTGTGTGTGTGTGTGTGTGTGTGTGTGTGTGTGTGTATTCAATACATGAAATTTTCGTACAGGCGCTCCAGTTGTGGTTCCCTTCTTGTGTGTTATGCGTACGCCATACCAAATGTGGTTGTGCCCTGTACGTGTAGCTAAACTTCGCACTGATGTAGTCGTATGTAACACAGGCAACTCCTATAATGGCAGAATCTTAACACGAGATATTTCAAATGTTTACTACAGCCTGAACGTTACCAACACGAACGAGAAAAACATCAGAGAGAAAGAACATGTTTCACACCCAAGAGAAAATATATAATGTTTCTTCTAGTGGCAAGTATCACTTGTGCGAAGCGAAATGAAACGTTTTCGACATCTAGGAACGTATTTAGAATCCCGAAACCTTACTGATGCTTCGAAACATTCTAGAAATCTCGATTCATAACTGTTATCTAAAATTTTAGCGCATCTCATTTCTGAAGAGTGAATTGATTAGACACTATATATATATATATATATATATATATATATATATATATATATATATATATATATATATATATATATATATATTGCAGAAACCACCGGGAATTTGAAAAAACAGATACCGAACGTTTTCGTCTATTAAGACATTTTCAATGGTACAGAAAAGTAATACAGAAAGAGACAATATATGAATAAGAAGACAGAGGATATTCGGAAAGGTCCCATGTTACATAGTATCACACACAATTTTGTCAATAATAAAATTGTCCAATTTAAATAAACCCAAACTCTGCAAAAATAGTTCATCACGTGTGTTTTGTGATTTCTTTGCATATATATATATATATATATATATATATATATATATATGTGTATATATATATATGCATAGATACAAGAGATATACAATAACGATTGAGAGACAGAGTGAGAGAGAGAGAGAGAGAGAATCCTCAATATCCTACGCCCCTTCTAAACACATTAATAAATATCTCGGTACGTACGCACTAAGGCCCCTTTGTAACGTCCACCCAAGTGGGGATAGATCAGATCTGCTCACACGTGATATGACGTAGTCAACTACCTATGAAGACGGTTTCTACCTGTCGATTTTATTTAGTCTGTGACACCCTTTATGCAGCAAAGGATTACAATTGTATTTTTTCTTTTTTGTCTTATATATTTATGTTTGGCCATTTGATTGCACTCACGTCTTGTAAGACTGGATTATCACGCATGTCTTAGTCACATCCTGTCTACATCAACATTCAGGCAGATTACATGGCCTCCTACTACATCAGTCGAAGCAAACAGAAAAAACATAAGAATTACATTTCCCAATACAATATTCTAAAGCTCACCGACAACATCTTCGCTGCATGATCATTACAGCAATATGCTATAACGATTACAATTTATTTTTTGTTTTTGTTTTGTCATATGTCTGTTTGATTTTCATTTATTATTAGTTATATGTCAATTTATTATTATTTACTATTTACCTGTTTGTTTATTATTCAACTGTACCTATGCATTTATGTATTTTATTTATTTACATTATTATATTTTTTATTTATTAATTCATTATGATTTTTTCGCATCCGAGCTAGATATGGACCAAAAGGTCTCCTGTCGGCATGCTCCGCCTTTGTAATCCTTTGTATTTTCCTTCCACTCTACGTAACAAAAATAAATAAATAAATAATAACTAGAGTTTGTCTCAAGCCTTTCTACGCATCTGAAATCCGACTACATGAGCACTCCGCTACGAACGAAAACAATAACGTAACCCCCATATCAGCAACGACATGACGTCATCAAAACAAGGCCGGAGTAATGCGATCGCAAACGAAAAGGATTGAAAATATACATTACAAAAAGTGGAAGGAAAATTAAAGTAAAATACAATAAAAGAAAACCCACACGTTTCACGAAATAAATATATGATACTATTATTACTATTTATTTTATAACAATTCCCTACTTGTGTTTTTCTTAATCGACATATTCCTATGCTTAGCAAGCAGATATTGAAGGAACAACATATAATAAAACAAAATACCATAAAAGCAAGACAAAACAAAAATACAATTAAATAAGAACAGAATAACATAAAACATTAAATTTCACGCACATTAGAATTATAGAGAAATGATGGGCAGCCTACTGGGTCGAGCTAACAAGCGACCCTGAACCAACTGCCCACTACAACCTCAAACAAGAGGAACAACACACAGGCCGTGTGTCGAGTGCGAGCGTTGAGTGCAAGCGTTCTCGAGGAGGACCGACAGAGCGTGGAACAGAAAGACGCAAATAACCGACGGAAACAAACTACTTGCAACAGACTGTTCACTGTTGGTTATCTCCAAAATTCGACACTGATAACGGTATTTTCCAATACTGGAAACTTCTGAATTTTGGACATGACACTAAGAATCTGTACTGAGAAGAAAACGAAAGGATTCTAATTAGATTTCAATAAAATAAAAAAATAAAAGGTACCGGACTATCTAAAAACCATTCCCAACACCACAATACTTGAGCATTCTACAAAGCTGAAAATGAACTGACCATTTTCACCTACCTTTTTTAAATTTATTGGATTGATTTACTTACATATTTCTTCTTACTGTCTGTTTTCATATCTGCTTAACTTGTTTGAGAGCTTGAGTTCTGTAAAGTCTTCGTGTAAACAGCATGTCATATGCCGAGACTTTAGAGGTGATCGTCAGTTTCCCTTTACTAATGTCCCCATACCACACCCGACCTCTTTTTATCATACAGTAATCACCACAATAGAATTTCATTCGGTTGAAGAGGCGACTTATGATTAAAAATAATAATAATAAATAATTAATGTGCTCTCTGATTCGCCATTTCAGTTTGCTAAGAAAAATATTCAGTTCATGGCAACAACTGCTGTTTACCATAAAGCCGGCCTCGCCTTTTTTTACCTTAGGTCCGATGATAGCATATCAAATAGGAGTTATCTATCTATAATCTTACACTTGAAGTATTCAACAGGAATTGTGAATATCAATAGGAAGATGTGACGTAGACACATTTGGTGGCGACTAACTGGACCTTCTAAAGGTGCTATTTTTTCTCCAACCTCCGATTAATCGGCAATACCGCCCACGCCCAGAACTTTTTCCGCCGTAAAATCACTATGATAAACTATTTTGTTTTCTCAACAATTTACATAGAATGTCATTTGATAAGCTGGAGGGAAATCATTTTCCTCCTTTACATCAATTACTTCCCAAAACCTAGGGATAGTAAATATGCTTCAAGAATCGGAGGAAAAATTGCCCGGTGTCGTCTGTCGACCTTCACAGTCGACAGACGACAATACGAAAGACGAAAGTGTAAAGATGTCGAATCTCAAACAAGATCTATCTTGAACATTACAGTTTGCTGAAAGTAAAATTACGACCTTAGACCCACATAATTAATCTGTTCAATTTATACATTTATTTATTTATTTGGAGATATACTCAATTTATTTGGAGATATACCCAATTTCCAACGTTGTGGGCGTTGTGTTGTTGTGGGCGAGAGTACATTACCTTAAACATACTTGATCAAGCTTCTGAGTAAGAACCTGACCGAGCAGGAAATCGACCTCTCTCTCTCACCAACTCTCCAACCCTTTCGGAACCCTAAGGCTTCCTCTCTGATGTCACCCTCGTGTAAAGGCCGAACGGACCGTCGCACTAACGAAGTAAACACATACACGTACACACACACACACACAAAAAAAAGATAAAATAATAAATAATAACAAATAATTTATAATAATAAATAATAATAACGATAAGAAATCAAAATAAAACAAACGATACTTTTTATTTTATATTCGTTAATTCATTTTTCTATTCTATTCTAATAAATGCGATTTTATGGCAGGCTTATAGCTGTAGTTAATATGGCAATCCCTAACATCTCAGTGAAGAATGGGTTCATGATGGCATATGTGGATTAAACAAATAAAAAATATGCACAATGCAGTGAAAATAAACGAACATACGTAAATAAATCATTCATAAATGAAATAATAATTTGCCTAGATTGTTTTAAAAATGTATACAAATTTCGCACGATCGCACCTAACAAAGATGGTTTTTGTTTCATTCATATTTTTGGCCCACTGCAGAACCACCGGTCTACACATTGGGAAACGATACAGCCTCATCACTGTAGTTTTATCATAGTTAAATTAATATGGTTAAATCAGCTCCTCAATATTCTTTCCTGGCGCAGAAGAACTGAACTAAAACCATCATTAAGAGATCCCATCCACTGTACGATCTGGTCTTGAGGCCACCGGGCAGATCTGGTCGGATTCGATCAGATCGGATCGTGTATGTCGGTCGGACAAATCAAAATTGTTCCACATACGATCCAATCTGGTTGGACCTGAGCAGATCGGTCCGACGGCCAAATCCTACCGTAGGTGGGGTTACAAGACTTGCTGATGATCATAAATTTGAGCCATAGGAGGGAGGGAGGGAGAGAGAGAGAGAGATACCATTACCACATGGGTTAGGGGGGGGGCACAATTCAGTGACGGGGTAATACCCACGGCAAACAATTACCCAGGGCAATACTGCAAACGTAAATGATTACCTAGACGGTTACCTGCATGGGACGGGCGGTTACCGAGACAGGTATAGGATCAGCAAGTAATTACTCAAGCGATGAACTGCAACACACCAACAATTACTTGGACAGATGGATGCAACAGACGTGCAATTACCTGAGGGGCGACCATACAATTACCTACGTGCATGATGGTTCGGACGAGCAATTACACGCAGAAACAACGGGAGGGGGGGGAGGAAGGGGGGTGACAATAACCATAAACAGTCGTGGGGGGGGGGCAACGAGATAGGGAGCCAATGGACGGGAATGCAAACTTCCTGCACAGGAAATCACATGTACCAGTATTTAAAGTTTTAGGACAGCGTTCTTTACCCTGGGGGGTGCTGAAATACATTTAAGGGGGTGATGGGAAGTGCTGAATACATGACACAACCTCTCTTCATTCTAGTAATCATTTCTTAACCAGAGTCGAGGGAATGCTTGACTGCCTAGACCTGACTACTACAGGGGAAGAGCCCTTAGGGTCGGAAAAGGTTAAGAAAGGCTGTTTTAGGGGTAATGTCTTAATAAATATATGAAATCATTCTGCCTCATACCTCATTATGGATCAAAAGGTCTCCCAGCATTTTTTTTTTTTATCCTTGTTATGGGAAGAGGAGGACAGGAAGTGGAGGAAGAAGAGGAGTAGGAGGAAAACGGGGAGGAGGAGGGGGAAGAGGAGGAGGAAGAGAAGTAGGGGGAAGATGAGGAGGAAGAGAAGGAGGGGGAAGAGGAGGAGGGAAAGGAGAAAGAGCGGAAGAGGAGGAAGAGGAGGAGGGGGAAGAGGAGGAGGATCAAATTACAATCAGCCATTTGTATCACTCAGCTGACCAAAGGCATTTCCCAACCTGTGCCACACCACTCCTGCACACTTCTCTCTGGTCTCCAGACACTTGTCCCACCTGTCACCCACCTTTTCACCTGCCGCCCACTTCCACTCCACGAAATCCTTCACGCTGGTGGCGTAATCGGAAGCGTGCAGGTTGTGTGTTCGAATCCCGCACTCCTCTCCTGTCCCCAGCAGTGATTGTCTATCCCTTGCCCCAACAGTCCCCAATGCGCACAATACGGCTAAGGTGACGGCTTCGGCCGCAGCTACTCAACGCCTCCTGGTGTAGGCTCTTCACCTCATCCTCAGGTAAACATTACCAGACTGATAGAGGGTAGGGAAGAGGGGGGGTTAGGGGGTAGGGAGGAGGGAGGTTGGGAGAAGGGGGTTGGGGATAAGGGGATAGGGAGGAGTGGGGTAAGGGTTGGGGGGGGATCAGGTTTAGAGGTGATGGCTGAGCAGCTGGAGACTTTCGATACAATCTAATCGTCCTCAGGTCGATTCTCTATCTTGTGTGCGTATGAGTGCGCGCGCGCGTGTGTAACCCATAGACGGCGGTGACATACATCCCAACTGTCGCCAGGCGATTTTATTCAACCTGGGGGGGGGACCCCTCACTATTTATTTAAAATCCTATACAGGATTACATCTTTCTTCCCTCTTCTCATTACCGTCTTCGTTCGTTTTCTTTTTTTGAGAGAGAGAGAGTGTGTGTGTGGGTGGTGGTGGTGTGTGTGGTGGTGGTGATGGTGGTGGTGTGTGTGGTGGTCGCCAACCAAGGTAATCGAATCACCATAAAATGTTGTAAATCTCCCCAAACAGGGTTCCCCAAAGTAGGGGGATGGGGGATAAATACTACTCTGACTATAATGATAAAGAATAATGATCAACATATCTATTCATCTATTTTATCTCATTTTTATTCATTTATTCATAATTGCCTGGAGGTTGACAAGCGACCACAGATGGCCATGGAGTTGACGATCTCAAAGGCTTGGAAACCCTCGTCTGAAATCTCAAGGGATCATTTAGAGTAAATCAATAGCAAGAATAGTAGCAGTAGTACCACTAAATCCATTTGCCGGCTTCTTAAACGCCCATTTAAGTCTTCCATTGTACTGAGAATATCATCTACAAAGAATGACACTGGGTTTCAGGTGTGCAATCAACGTATACCAAATGTACTCCTTAGTAGCATATTCACAACTCTCAATGTGCTGTGCCTGTTCTGTGTACAAATTTTCTATCATTATCACCATTATCATTCTTTACCGTGGTAAGAGTTTCAGAACTACGTAAAAATAATAAAGTAAAATAAACAAATACATAAATAAATTAAGTATACAAGAACATATGAATGAACGAGACTGCAAGAAACCAAAGTAATTGCGGTCCAAGTGTATATATTATGAAAAACAAAGTTCTCGGTGTCGCCATGGTTGTCCATCTGCCTAATTTCCTCCTCCTGGTCCTAACTAAGCATCCCCCCACCCCACCCCGGGACCGCGCTCCTCCTCCTCCACGTTCTGCCCCACCCCCTCTTCCTCCCCCTACTCATCTCTCTCCTCTTCCTCCTACACGTAGTCTCCCACCCCCTCTTCTTCGGCCTCCTTTTTGCCCTTCTATCCTTCTTCCTCCTCCACGTAGACCCCAACACCATCTTCTCCGGCCTCCTCTTCCTCCCCCAATCCACCCATCCTTCCTCGTCCTCCTCCTCAAACTCTCATCGTCTCCCTCGTCCGTCCATCCCCACTTTCCCGTCCGTCCCTCAGCTGCAAAACCAGATAATATCTTTACCATTTACGTTCACACGACCATGGGCGGTGTGGCATTTGAGCAATGTCTGATCCTGCCCAGCATGCAGGCAGGTGAACAAAGACAAGAAAATCTACTACCCGTTCACATCTACTAAGCAAACTAATCTTCTGTTCAGCTTGAACTCAGAGCAAGAGAGAGATAGGGGGGGGTGAAGGGGAGAGAGAGAGAGAGAGAGAGAGAGAGAGAGAAGGGGGATGAAGGAGAGTGAGAGAGAGAGAAGTAGATAGAGGAAAGAAAAATGGAGGGAGGGGGACTTCACCCGTACTCACAACCCCCACCCCCTCGCACTCCCCTCCATGGAGTAGGTCTCCTGCTGCCATTCCCACTCCCTCCCTGACGCCCTTCCCTCGTGAGGGTGCCCCCCTCCTCTCTCTCTCCCTATTGTGCAGTTACACGTCCCTTGCCCTTCGCTTCCTCCTTTCCATGTGTCCCCCTCCTCCTCCTCCTCCATCTTTTCCTCCACTTCCGCATCTCGGACCTGCTTATCTCACTCCTTCCCTCCTCCGACTCCCTACACTTACTCCTTCAGCCACCTCCATCTCCTCCCTCCCATCCACCTCGTTTCATCTCTCTCCTTCTCTCTATACAACATCCCCCATCCACCTCTTTTCTCTCTACACAGCATCCCCATGCATTCCTCCTTCTCTCCCTCCCAACCACCTCTTTTTCTCTTTCTCTCTACACAGCATCCCCTTCCATTTCTTTCCTTCCCAGCCACCTCTTCTCTCTCTACACTGCATCCCCTACTGTACCCATCCCACCACGAACTTGCCTTATCCAGCGTCATCTATATATCAATAACTGACCAAACTTGCCGAAATGTAAAAAAAAAACAACTGATTTTCATGAAAACTGACACGCATCCAGGACAGTGAACCCAGAAACTGAGAAAAAAAAGTTCGATATTTCTGATCCATAAACGTGTCACGACAACGCTAACTATAACAATTCTTACGGGCGGGTTGAACATCACATTCTTAATAAAATAAACAAACAAACCTACACGTGTTTCGTTATACCACCATTAGTCCCCTAAGGCCGATTGGGGTCAGCCCCCCCCCCCACTTCGGTCGTTCTCAGGGCCCTTCTGGCCCCTGGGATTGTCATCCCTTAATCCAACCTCACATTTTCCCTGAAACTGCTCTTCCTCTTCTTCCTCATTCCCTTCTTTCTCCTCCACTTATACTCTCTAGAAAGACGAAGAATGTGGAGTGATCCAAGAGGTATTCAAATGGGTTAAGGGCTTTAGCAAGGGTGATGCAGGCAAGGTCATCATATCAACACAGGTGAGGAATTGTAGCAATAGCTTTAAATTGGACATACTTTTGTGTAAGAAGTAAGTGGACAAGAACTGGTCTACCAACAGAGTGTTTAACGAACGGAATGTGCATAGCAACCACCTCATGAGCGCTGAAACAATTGTTTTAAGGAGATAAATTGATGGATATGTATGGCATGTGGTAAGGGACAGGGAACTGCCTAGTGTAGGCCTTACGGTCTCTTGCAGTCTCCTCTATTCGTGTTTCTAGCCACATCTCCCCCATTCCTCCCCTCATCCACCTCTCACTTCCCACCTTTCCTCTCCGCATTCCTCAATTCCTTGTCTCCTCACCTCTCACTCTCCTCCTCCATTTCTTTCGTCTCTTTATCTTTCTGATTTCCAATTTCTATCTCATCTCTCTCCCATACTGATTATCCGTTTCACATTTCATTCTACGCACAGTGGAGAGAGAGAGAGAGAGAGAGAGAGAGAACGTCCCACTTCCCACTTCCCCAAATGTCCAACTTCATCAATGACAGAAGACACAAGCCCAGCCTGCTGCTAGCCACCGGACCGACTCTGCCTTCCCGAAACAGATGATAACATCAATACAACCAACCTTGGGACCTTGCCCCCAAATACCAATAACAATTTCATTGGAAGAGAAATTTTCCACGATATGATTTGGTTTAACGTCGCGAACTCCACCTATCAGGAGGTAGGACGGTGCCCCTTACAGAGGACTTTGTAGCTTGGAATCTAATGAATAATGACACTGGTCCGACTCGCTGGCGCCAGGGATTGAACCGCTTCCATCTCGACCTCCGTCGCAAGTAGCGACGCTCTAATCCGCTCGACCAGCGAGCATCCTCCGCGTTCTTTTGATAAAAAGATAATAAGATACAAATCAATATTGAGAACAACTCAGAATCATTAAGTCGTTCCCAATTATTGCTGTCTCTACTCACAATGTGATATTGCTAATATCTAATTTAACAATATATGTATATATATATATATATATATATATATATATATATATATATATATATATATATATTATAGACAACATTCGAAGCTGTCCCATGACTATCATGTTCACTTATTGAAAATGTTTATCAAAGACTTTTAAATGTAAAAACAAACCGTACACAAAACCCCCACTGTTTAATCTCAGGCTTTGCTACTGTCGTGGGATAAACAGTAAACCATAAACACAAACATACATACAATTTACAACAAACTCCCCAGCCATCATCAACAATCCTTCCACACCCAGTACCTGCCACTTCATTTACTCAACAAAACCGACTATCAACACCAAAATTCACAATTTCTTCGGCCGCCATGAACATCAACGCTTTCTGCCACTCCTACAGACATTCCTCGAACCGCCTTACCCATTTTGGCATTGTAACCCTTCTTACATTTTACTTACCACATATTTTTTTGATAACGTATTAATATACTAATTCCATAATCGGAGAAGGGACCCGTTACGAATGAATTCAATTGTGCAAACTCGTCGAACAGTCGCCGACTCTCCCACCCTCCCACTGTTCCAGCGCGCGCTATGAAGAGCTTGGGCTGATGACGTCACTGGCTAAGAATGTCTGAACGTTGTCCAGTCAGGCGGTGAACGTGGAGTATGCGGGCGCGCGAGCGCGTGCGGGTAACTGAACTGTGTCTTCTAAGCTGGAGTGCACGTGTGTATGTATGAATGTATGTGTGTTTCACCATGGGCTTGGATCACGTGTTGGACTTGTGATCGACAGCTATCCTTATGAATGAGAGCTCAGAGTTAATTTTTCCCGATCTGCATGTGTGCACAAGTGTGTGTGGGTGTGTGTTCCACCATATTCTTGGATCACATCTCGGACTAGTAATTGACGGCTATTACCCTAACGGATAAGAACCCAAGAGCTCACATCTGCCCTACATACACGCGCGTCTACTTTGGTTTGTGTTTGTATGCAAACGTATTAGCGAAATAAAGAAGTTTACACCAATTGCCATAAAACGTTCAGTGTACATGCAACTCTCTCCCTCTCACACAAGTATAATAGGAAGTCTAACAGACGTATTGATTCTAAATGCGGTGCTACAATCAAATATTCAGTCTGCAGTTAGTTCTTCCTGGAGTTGTGTAGCGAGTGTAGGGGAGGTGGGGGAGGGAGTGGGAAGGTAGAGGTGTTGGCACCGATGCAAGGGACTTACTGACCCGTTTCCAGATCAAAACTGCGCACAATGTAACGCATGCAATGGAAGTCATGGGAACATTTGATGAAGTAAATGAGCGTATAAATATATATATATATATATATATATATATATATATATATAATATACACATATATATTGTATATACAGTATATATATACATACATACATAAATCAATTAGATAAAATGCGTGGTTATAGCAAATGCGAATTCAAAAAGATGCAGTACTGGTTTGTCGTGAAAAAATATATTTTACATACATTGGGAAAGCCCCACAAACTAATAAATAAATGCTTCCAGTTATACAAAATGTCGTCGAGCGCAATATATATAAAATATATAAAGATAAAATAAAAATAAACTTGAAAGACATTTTCTCACAAGTTACAATGACGATGGATGTCAATTAAAAAACTTTAGTTCCATAATGATGCCGAAGTAGAAAAAAAATCACAATAACAATAATCAAAAATAAATACAAGGAGAAAGCCAGATTATCAGATACAATAATGAATACATAATACGAAACAAATAAATATTGAAAAAACAGGAAAAATAGACATACATATCCCCAATAACAAATATAAATATATGACATATAGAACTAATTTATATATAAATAAATGAATATATATATATATATATATATATATATATATAAAACAGAGAATATTGATAAAAAATAAACCAGCATAATCACCTGGTGATGCCGGCAATGTTGAAGCAGCTCACGAGCAGCTTCTGCAGCTGCATCTTACTTGGCGCAGCTTCCACAGCAGCTGTTGCCGCAAAGCTACCTCTATCCCGTTACCCAAAGTCACAAGACCATATCCGATATAGTATCCAGGATATAAAATTCTCCCTTCGGCATTAGACGAGCGCGATGAAAAAAAATAATGCACCCTTTCGTGAAGTTACTGCTATTTACATGGGCATTTGGTTTCATAATCCACATTTCCGTTTCACCATAAACGTGTTGTTGGTACTGAAGTCACATCAGCACGGGGCACATTTTCAAGATATCCTTCTTCACACGTCCATCGAGCGGGAGCGGCGTTATGACGTCATGTCGTCGGAAGGTGGGCGGCCGTCACATCGGCCTAGAGAAGTGATTCTCAACAATTATTTTTTCCTCTAGTACAATTTCCACACTATCAATTCAATCTCGTACCCCCAAATATGACGATGCATTTTTTTCCCAGCTTAGGGAAATAATCCCAATGCATACTAAGTAAATGGATAACTGGCAACTAGGCTATACATGTACTAAAACTCCAAGTAACCCGATATGCAGATTGTCGTACATCTGGAGCCACTGTCCTAGTGTCGGGTCCTTCAGTCTCCGGCTGCTGCTGGCCTCGGAAGCACAAGGCGTCAGAGGCGGTAATAGAGGCACATAGCTCAGGGTTGTTTCCATGGTCAGTTGACTACACTCGCACGTACGCACACAAACTATTGAGACAGGGCCCAGCGAATGGGACTCTGAAAAACTCACTTGGGTAGTACACCAAGGTAAACAAACACATACACACGACTAGAACAGTGGTGTGTACACGCGCGTGCATGTGTGTGTGTACACGCCACCCTGTACCAGTCATCGGGCTGCCATGTGACGTCATGATAAGATCCATCGAATCTGTTTAGATCTCAAGAATTTCACTTTCATTTCTTACCACCTAACCCTCGATCTTTATCTATACGTCGTGAGAGAGAGGATGTAGAAAGAAAGAGAGAGACGGGGGAAGAGCACCTGAGAGAGAAAGAGGGGGATGAAGACGGGGAGGAGAAGGGGGGGACACGATCGAACCAATGCGGTGACTAACGTTCTGAAAATCCCGCGCCACGCCCGAAGACAGCCTACACCACGCCCGCATCCTACCCACGTCCTGCCAGCACGCCCACAGCCCACGTCAGCACGCGTTATATTCAAACCGAACGTTCAAAATGCACCTGTGTATAACGCTATGAGGGCTCAACGACTTCTTCCCGCACACACCTCCACAAGCCGGGCGACATGACGTCATCAGTGCGTCCGTTTGTTCGTTCGTTCGTTCGTGCAACTGCACCGGCCCAGGATTCCCACCATCCACTTCGCTGTTTCTCTATCCACCTGTGCACCCATAACTACGGTCATCACCAACCTTGCAATCTACAATATTACAATTATCTCGTGCAACACGAGCCCAATCGTTTTGTATTACATAACAAAAGCAATTATCAGTACTCGTATTGTCACATATAATCAAGGTACGAAATTATCAATGTGTTATCTGTAACAAGAAAACAACATATTCTGCATCTTCATGGTGTGCGTTTTACCTACACGTGATTAAAAGAAAGAGTTCAATTCATTTACTAAACTGAACGTTTACATATGTAAAGTAATTTTTCTTTATATATTTTCGACACTGCCCTTGTATTTTTAATTTTCTCCTGTGACCTCTTGTCACTATAACAGATCATCGCCGTCAGTTACGTAAATTTCTTGCATAGTTCTGAACACGGGAGTGTTACATTTCTCCTAATGAGGGTAGTTTATTTTTTATTGTACGGTCATCTAGGCTGGAGACCTTTCATTATTATTAATAATGCTTTATTATCTCAATCTTGGTTGTAACCTTTTTGCGAGTTTGTGTACCACAGAACTGCTGAACACTATCTGGTTTTTCTTGGCTTTCATCTTATCTCATGGACATAAACAACCTGATCGTCAATTGTTTTTATATCCCAACTCATTTTGAAAAACTACACATATTTCATTGTCAAGTATACCATACACTGTGCACTATTTCTCTGAGTATAAAAATCGAGTTTTGACATCAAAACTGCACAAATACAATGCAATATATACAGCAAGACATTCGTCTGTCGGCAACAGTGTGGGATGCTGGCCTGAGCAACAATACATTTTCTTGCAGACAAATACTCGCTGAAACTTGCAGCAACGTGTAGTGCAACATAAGAGATCGACTCCCGTGTCCCATTTAGTAATATCTGTTTTTAATCCGGTGACATACTGAACACAATTCTGTCCTGATTCGTGAAGTACTGTTATTCGCAGTTCAGGGGTATCTGGTGCTAAAGGAAGATTTAAAAAAAAAAAAAAAATCCAGCTATACCGGGCGATTCCCGAGATCTGGCCACAACGGCAAAATGCTTAAACCCTGTGCATCACAAATATTCAAAATGTAACGTACAGAAAATTCGTATTCAACGGATAGATTACAACATTACAGCAAAAAATTAAAACGCCATCCATGCATGTAAACGTGTGTATACATGCATGCACCAGCGGCACCGAGCCTGCTGATGCAACAGATGCATCGAAAACCAACAGACTGTGCTTGCAGCTATGCAATATGGATATTCATAACTTATAAACAGTTGTCTGATGCTTAAATCGTAACTCAGTCCAAACACCATCTGTTGGAGGTGAGCGTAAATATTTGTTCCCGGTTGCTCGACAAACAGGTGCACGGCGACGACGTAAACATCCTGCATGTTGTCTGCAAGCTACATACTCCCTTGCCCCTCTCAAACCCTGGACCATCCCACTATTGGGAAAAATCATCCCGCTTAAGCATAAATGAAACATCATGATAACGCAAGGGATACAAACTATGTCAACATATTAAACTTAAGTTGAAGTCAATGCCGCTACTCTGGATTCGGAGTTAAGAATAAAGTGTAAGTCACCAAGGGCCGTTAGAAATAAATCCGTAGCCTAAAATGAACAGCGATGCCCTCCACAGCCCAGTATAGGACATCTGCAGGCATACGCAGGCCCGTGCATGCTTTTGACCTTACCCGGTTCTGTTGTGTGGCTTGACCACCTCCCCCACTCACTGGCACTCGTCTACAAGCGTACGAACAGACAGTTATATGCAAGATCAACTTTGTCTACCTCAACGAATCCTCATCTGTTAAAGGGTTATCACACAGGGCTTCGTCAGCACCGACGGAGAGATCTATTACAGAAAATAAAATTTGGTATATTTAAGATCTAGATCTAGCTAACCCACACAATTTTAGGGTTACATAACTACCTTGAGCAAGCTGACACCATATTGTACACACTGCCAAATAGGTTCAGTATTTTATATAGGCTAACAGGGCTAAGAGCATATTAAGGGATAACAGCACGCGCATGCTATTTCCCAGACTTTAATAATAAATAAATAATAATGTAACAATTTGTTGAAAAAACTGCCATAAGCGATAGTTTTACAGAGGCAACCCTTATTGTTCGAGTGACAGGGGCAATAAATATATGAAAACTACCTTCTAGTGTCAGAATCTGTGTACATCTAGACAAAATACATTCACACCCAAATCATGAAAATATTTTCAAGACAGACCACTTTACAATATTCTCCCCCCCCCCGACATCAAACTTCACAGAAAAATCCCACACAAGAGCAACAAGAACCATACTACTACAATTGTGTTCAGGATACCATCCAGCCACAGAATCAAGATGCCCTAGATGTAACTATCACACAGAGGACACTAACCACCTCATTCTACACTACCGCACTGTATCCCTAAGCAATATTTCTTCCCCGAGGGATCTTTGGGCCTATACAGTGGCCACTACTAGTTATCCGGGGGGCTGTGGGTCTCCTGCAAGACACGGGGCAAAAGATTGATTGACTGCTTGATTACCAACCACATACAAATAATTTTCTGAATTTTTACAGGCATCAAACTTCCATGAGAGAAAAATGTGAGAAACAAGATAACAGGCATTCAAGTCGAATTTATGAACTTGCCTAGAAAACAAGACATAAAAATTAGTTATAACAAGATCATGTTTTAAAGATTACAGAAAAAAATGGACTTGGTACAATAAACAGCACTGTGCATACAAGGACAAACATAAGACTTTTAAAGAAAATATACACAACTGGTGGGACATGAAAATAGAACATGCATTGTGATGAAACTTCAACATAATGATTTAAGGCCTACCTTCAAGGAAAATTTAAGAAAAGAAAGGTTCAAGTATCAACACTGAATATTTCAATTATATGATGAAACTTCTCAATTAAGAAACAGGAGATGACTTTATACAAATGCTCAGTGACTGATTTTGTGTCAATGTAATTTTTAATGGTGAATATGATTACCAAATACTAATAATGCTTAAGCCTAAAACTGAATTTAAGAGAGGACTTATAGTCCCAAACAAGTTCAGGTATGTGATTAGATACATAATATACCAAGGGCTTTTCCCCCACCCACCCACCATGTATGTGATTAAAATAAATTTAATTTGTAACATCTGAATAAACAAAACTAAGAAAACATACAAAAGGTTCTTTTGTATGACCTAATCAGATTATACTCCATTGACAAAATGGCACAAGATCTCAATAAAATATTAGATGATGAAGCAAAAGAATGAGGAAAGACTATATGCCCATTAACCATCAATAGAACAATACAAAGAAACATCTTAGTGACGAGATGACAAGATAGGTTAAGTGTAGCATAAATGGGCAATGGTGGGACATGATGGAGTTTACAAGCTGGTCTTGCCAAAGACCTTGATGCACGAGAGGTATTTTCAGCACTGAACTATGAATATCACTGATACTGGCAAGAACAGTGACACCTTCACCAAAAAACACAACTGATGAAGTCTACTTATACTGTACATGCATATAGAAGGACCTTTATCTACCTTACAAGTGAGGTGGCAGAGGCAAGGTACACTTTTCGTCTCAACTCATTGAGAAAAAAAAAGTGTTCCCTAGTCCCCTTGTTCCACTCTATTTAGTTGCCTTTTATAATATGCAGGATATATACATGAAAATCCCTACGCAGTGTATATGCAAATCAATTAGGACTAAATATATATAAAATACATTCAAACAACACATATCACAGAATAATACTGTAGAGTACAAATAATTCTCCCTTATTTTCAAAATATTTCTCAGTTGTGTACTGGATCTTGCCCTATCCTGTGTCTAAACAATATGGAGTATGAAAAAAGAAGGTCCAATAAAATTATATTCCAACAATGGACTATGTATCAAGTATAAGTATGTGACAGAAACAATAAGAACCCATAGTAATGGTAACAAAAATTAGTTGGACATATCATTCGTGGTAATACGTCAATTACAAGTAATGATTATGTAAGAACCAACATAAAAAAATATCCAGATAAATCAATATCAAACAGATCCTTTTACAACACACACAATCGATATATGCTATATTCCTTTTGAGCAATCACTTTCCAACCTGGGATAAATTACTCTATTGGGATAATTCTATCTTTTCTATGGGTCAATAGAAGACAGGCACAATGAATTCAAACATAGTACTGACAACTATGATGGCCCCATTTCTTACTGACTAAAAGCTATCTATTTATCACTACTGCTATATGTTTAAGAAAAAGAAAAATATATAGTACTGTATATATATATATATATATATTGATGTCCCACTATATTATACAGAACATTATTTTCTAGAATTCATATCTTCAAAACCCAGGGACTATTATACAAGGGAAACAGGGGTAGTGAATAAGAATGGAATCGGTGGAAGTGGGTGTGTGCATTTGACTTGGCTACCTCCCTTACAAGGGGGAAGAGGCTCTTGGTATACAGATAAATAAAATGTTAAGACTGCATATTTGGAAATACTACCAATAGCTAAATTGAGGAGAAAATGGAGCAAATGGCAAATAACAGTCTTATTACAGCAAATTACAGTCAAATTACCACTCTTCAGAGTGGTGAATGTTTGTTGATGTTATCTTGGTTTTAGAAGTTCAAAATTTATCTCAGAGCTATACCAATATTGCCTGAATAAAGATAACTTATATATTGAATATATATGGAATCACAAGGGAAATGATTTACCAGTGTCAAGGCTGGGGAAATTGCAGGGACAATACTGATATAACATGGAATGAAATAAGAAAAATCACCAGTGATGCAACAAAATTATCCACTATTTTTGATTCCCTTACATCTTAGCTCCATGTGGATGAAGGGTCATCCCTGTCTCCTGCCCACTGCCTGGATCAGAAGCAATGCAGCAAGATGCAGTACTTGTACAGCAAGCCTGCTTCATTATAACCAAGTCACTTTGAAGTCTTTTGTTTATATTTTTTATCAATATATTTTATCATTATTATTATTAGTTAATAATAATAATAAAGTAAATATATAAATGAAAATATATACATGAACAAAAGCCTTCAAAGTGAATGTGCTGGTACTTGTATTTGCTTTTGCTATGCAAGTTTACTAAATTTAAAGAGACCTATGCAATCGGATAAACCTTTGACAGCAATAGGAATTCACATTATTGAAGCCTATATACAATAACAAAAATTAAGCACAATACTAGGATAGAATACCTATGGTTGACCCATATGATACAGAACAATAAAATGTTTAGATTGAAGCTTAGTTATGAAAACTGCAAATACAATAAAAATACATTCTTACTAAATGAATGGATATAAAAGACATTAACAAATAGATGCAATGATAGAAAAGACAGTAATTATAATCACAGTCTTAGATGTGAGTTGAAGGATGCTCACATTAGTTTTGGAGAAGCCAGTATATCTGTCAGATGAGATCAGTGTTATTAAGCAGAGCCTTTGATCTGTCCAGGAGTATCCCAAGATATTTTTTTATGAAGTATGGTACAGTGAGTCCTCGTTATACAGTACATATGTGTTCCTGAAAACCTTATTGCAAATTTAAATTACCGTATACCGAACCCAAGTTTCGACTTATGGCAGCTGTACCTTCTCCCTGCTCTTTCCTCTTCAAAATATCTAATTTCACCTCCAAAACATGAGCGGATACCGTATCTGTGAATTTTTCTTACCGTAAATAGAATCGAGGGTAGTAATTACCAAATACCATAACTGTGAATTTACTGGATAAAGAATTACCATATAAGGAGGACTCACTGTACAGTACATACAACCCCTGATTAACTGAGTCATGCTTAAGTACTCTCTGCAGTTGTTTAGATTTCAACACAGGAATGAAGTAGTTACAATACAGCATATAGTTTGGAAACAAAATTAAGTTCAGTTATACCAATTAAACATATTTCCTTGAAGAATATTTAAGCATCCAATGGACACAATTCCAATGCAGTTAAATGGCATGGACTAGTCTCACTGCACATGGGAATTCCCCTACTAAACAAGAATGAAGAATGTACAGACCCATACCAATGAAACACAGACAGTTGTCCAACATCTCTTCTTTGAGAGTTCTACACAAAAGCTCAATGTAAGAGGCCGGTAGTGTACGAATGGAAATGAGCTAGGGCATTAGAATAATTCAGACTCGACGCCTGCTCGAGGGCGATGTTATGTCTATGTGAGGGCGACGTTTTGTCTATGTAAACACACCGACGGTGGTGACTGTTTTATAATCGATGTGTAATCAACTCTGTAAGCGCAGGTTACCTTCGTTTGACTAATGCTGAGGTAAACAATTTTTGCTAGTAGCATTGTAATGGCTTTCCGGATTGGTGCAAGGTGGAGAAGGAGGAAAAAACTATTGGTGCATGAATTCAAAGTCACGCCCATAAGGAGTGACATTTATTTGAAAAGTAACTGGAGATTGGTTTAGAAAAATTAGTGACGTCAGACGAAGATAGCTTAGCGTAGGATACGGGATCTCGAGAGAGAAGATACAGAGGGGGTGTCGAGAGAGGATTAGGAGACGATGTAGAGACGAGAGAAAGAGATCCCGAGTGTAAGCAGAAGGTGAAATTACAGTGAAAGAAGAAAGAAAATTCACCACCCTTTTATTAACCCAAAGGACGAGAGGAATAGGCATGGGGCCTAGAAAATAGTGAGACTACAGGAAAAAGAAGGCATTGGGCCTACTGCTTAAGAGGAACTTGAATATTAGTGAAACTCACGTAACGAGAGGCAAGGGGCCTTGAGACGAGTGATATTACAAGTCAAATTTAAGTGACAGTGGTGACAAGGGGTGGTGAAACTCAATGACTACTGCTTATATCTGTAGTTACACATTTCAAATGTGATTCTTGAAACAGCTGCTGTAAAAACATAAAACTTCACCAATAACATATCAAGACACTGTTTCACAATAATGTGAGAGATAGGAAGACAAATCTAAATACCATCAGGCACTGCAAAAGAATGAGAGCAATTCCAGAAAAGATGGAGGTCATAATGGAGTACACTCTAACTGGTTACAGTTTTATTATCTGGCAAATCTTTGAAAAAGAATGGAAATACGAGGAATTCTGGTACATTTTCACCAATTTCAAGCAAGAACACAACAACCTTTCTTAATCAGCACCACATTAATAATTGACTTGACAGTTGTTGAGTTACAAGTGGCTTCCTCAAAGGTTTGCACATGGTAACCAATATCCTGATGCAGATGCTTTTCCACTGTACGCAATTAGACTCCACAAAGAAGTCTAGGGATCCCAACTTTATTTTTCTCCGATGAAAATTTTGGATACTTATCAATTTGCCTCTTGATAATTCTCAAAGTCCAGCATGGAGTTTTACATGGCCTATCAGAGCTGTGTTTTGATGCACTGCTTCTGACCTGTGTGACATGGGATAGGGTGAACTAAGATGGAAGGGACAAAAATTGGTTTTCTGAATGGGTGTATGCTTTGATTCAGCTATCTCCCTCATAAGTGTCAAAAGTCCTTTTGCTATGTGTATTAGAATGAAGTTTAGGAATAGACATGAAGTTTTTCCACTGCCACAAAAATACTTTACCTACCTGTGCCCTGAACAAGTTTGTCAATCCATTTTCACAAATCTAAATGACAAAAGAAAAACTAATTGGAAGATAAAAAGTGCATCAAAACTGACAACTCAATTGTAGCTGAGCCACTCATTACTGATGTTAATTGGCAACTTAGAATCATATGCTGAGGACATAACAATGCATAGAGTGAAAGCACTCCACATAATGCATCATGGCACACTATACATGTAAACCTTCATAAACAACCTTTTGTTAACTAGGTTGCCTTTTCTAAAGTAATAGAAGTAAGGATTTACCGAGGGATCTAATTCCTAGCACAACTGCAAGGGCATGAGGAACTGAATACTACTCAATATATATATATATATATAAATATTACATTTTGGATTACAAACCATAAGTGAAAAAAATATAGAATAAATACTAAGCTATTTAGGGAATTTGTTCTGATTATATAAGTTTGACAAACACATCTTATTAAATATTGTACTTAATAAGGAATTGTAAACTTCCAATCCTTGAGGATTATGCTGTGCCAAAAAAGTAGTAAAATTTTAAAGATATCAGTATTCTTCCAAGCCATAAAAATATTATGTTCCTAATGGAGACAGCATAAAACTTATGCAGTCAACATTCTTTACCAGGACTTTTTCAACAATGTATATTCAAATTCTTAATCTATGATTATCTTGGTTTGAAGTAAAATTATTAAGAAAACAATAAACATAATGGCATCCTCTGAGGCAAAGTGATAAAATGACATCACCAGTCTATCTACAGTATATGCCAAAAGCTTTTTCCCCCTTACAAGGGAGGTAGCCAAGTCAAAGGCACGTACCTACTCCCACTCATTTCATTCCCATCCACCACCCTTTCCTCCTCCTCATCTTAGCTCCTAATGGATGACAGGTCATCCCTGTATCCCACCCACTGCCCTGGGTAAAAAAAAATACATCCACAGCAAGGATGCTTTACTTAATCTGTGAACCCCCCACTTCATCCTCTCATGCAGAAAAAGAGAAGACAAGGAGAGATCCCTTAGGGCCGTGTCAAAATATCATTCACATACAGGCACTTCCTACCCCCTCCCCTCCCTTCTTTCCTTGCATAACAGTATCATCTATACACAGCCACTCTCCACTCATCCTTATCTCCTGCCTTCTCCCTTCCTTGCTCAACAGACATTCCCCCTCTTGCTCAACACACCCTTCACCACCTTGGTCATCCCCTCAAGTTCACTTCATCCACCTCTGCCTTCCATACCATGTAATAATGTATCCTACATAATGTATGGAGTCTTCAGAGGCACATGTCTAATTTGAGATGGGTATTGCAAAAATACTGTAGCTAAGGAAGGCTACACTATTTATAGAATTGTTTAGGGAAGGGAACCTTTTCCACAATCTTATCTTCAGGATACAACAACAGAGATAAAGGGACAAATTTAACAGCAATCTGCTAATAACTCAGATTATCTTTTTTTTTTTATGTGATTTAATCCTCAAAGAATTTACACAAATTTGATGTCTAGTGAAAAACTACAATGCATAACAGTAGATGTTTTATTTATAACAAAAAATAATTGCACATTAAATCAATCCCCACAACCCTTACATCCTCATGCCATTCCTTACAGGTAAACAAACACTTATCTTCTTATATTGCCATTTCTTTAATGTTAATCTCAAATCTATTGTAATTGCCCATAAAACCTTTGTACCAAATGTCATTCAACCATTCTCAAGAGCACTGTGACAAGACTTACTTAAATCTTCTACAGATATCAGTGGCTGTTAATCATATCTGTCTACTGTACATCCATAAATATATAATTTCATATCACATTTGTCTTGTTACATTGGTACTGACCCAGGCGGTGGGCTGGAGGCAGGAAATGGCTTTTCATCCACAAGGAGCCAAGATAGAAGGGAAACAAATAAGTGTTACATGGATGGATGGAGGATGGGTGAATGCATCGGTTACATACATAGATTACATTTGAGCAACAATGCTTACTGCCAGTTACAACATAAACAGAAATCATCTTTCTGAACCAATTAATCCCTCCCCTTCCACCCACCCCAGTTAAAGGTGTTCATCAAGACCCAACCCATGATGATGATCATTATACATACTTTATTCTGGTTAATATATTCTCATACTATATGCACTGCACGTCACTCTTCATTCTGGCTACCACTGGGATATCATCTTATTCATATATATAGCAACCCCTCTGTAGAGGGCATACAGCCTGTCTTGATGAACCCTTTCCACATCAGAGGGGGTTAAATTAATTCTGGCTTCTGCTATGCTATTTCATTCATCTCCATGGCACTGTTGGTAGCAATAGGGTTATCTGACATGAATTCTGAGGTGTTCCTTTAATAAGTGAACACATTATGCAAAACAGTGATTTTTTTTCCCGCTACTGTGTTCATATTTATGGGTCTGACACAAAGTCTATGACTAGTATACAGTATTGTACTACATTTTATCTTTTATTCATTTATGTCATCTGTCGGTTTCAAAAGACCATGGATGTGCTGGGAGGTCTGGTCCCTATGGTTGTTTCTAGAGCATCACCAGCTGAACACTTTCACTATGGGGAGAACCTTTCAGCAGAATGAAACTCACTGATATCAGCCAAATACAAACCAATGCTCAAACCATTATGTAAAGTTTACTGGTCATAAGAGTGCAATATATTCAACAACTTTTTCTTAATGGCAGTATACAGTACCGGTACTTTTAATTAGAGATAACAACAAAATCCAAAACACAAGAATTCAAGTTCTGTTCAGGCAAACACTAGGCAATTCAAATGTGCTGAAAGAATGTCCTAGATTACAGGGTATGTTGACTGTCATGACACCTTGTCAATCTAGGGCACAATCTTTTACTATATAAAAAGAAATGGTGCCAGCCAAACAAAATATACAAAGTATATTAAATTATGATGAAATCTATTACATATATGATTAATATCTGAGCACAATTATACCAAGTAGTTTAGACAGGTGATATAGTGGGGCAATCTGGTAGACACCAATGATTACCTGGGAGTCTACAATCAGACACCATGCCCTAAAACAGTACCAACACAGAACTAGGCCAGCACAACATACAATCCAAGATACAATCACCAACCTACAAATATATAGCACATACATTGCAAGCACTGCCCTGCACTCAATACAGACAACCCCACGAAGTCTCTTTAAAAGTAACCTATGGGTTGGCATGGTGGCTGTTGCTGGTGTTCAGCAACAGACTCATTGATTTTAATCTTTCAACACATTATTTATATTTTCTTGTAACAAAGTTTCCATGAAAACACACACACAAAGGTTACTCTTATTTCTGTTGTTTCCAAATCATTGAGTATTAATCATAGAATTCTTTTAAAATCAATAACCTGTTCTGCAAATCATTTTTGTCTTAACCTTTTTTGTATTGGAGGGCACTTTTCTGACTATTGCAAGGATTATAAGTTCTCCCTGAAACACCCAACAGTAGCTAATGTGTCACACCTTCATTGGTCAGCAGCACTCCTACTTTAATAACGGGTGCTGCCAGGCTACTTTTTTCATCTTCATGACACCTCCTCATGGTTGGTCTTTGATGGAATGAAAAGATAAACCAAAGTACCACACCAAGACTCTGCATCCCTCAGGGGCCAATATTGTGCACTTATTTGTGGTGGTCCTGTGAGAGGGGGAATCTCTCTGGTTCTCTCTTATCTTCAAAGCCCATCAAGACCCACACCTCCAATGAGACGTGTACCCCAGGAAGCACTTCTTCAAATTCCCATATGATAAATCAATCAAATCCATCACTATCTTTGTGGTTCTCCCTTATACTAATACTGTTTCAACAGTTATATTTCTCTTGTGAAGAGAACACCAAAACTGGTTGAAAAAACACAAGGTGTGAACACATACCTTATTGGAAATAAACTCCATACATAAGTGTTCAAATATCCGTTGAATAAGTCCCACCAAATCATTAGCTTTGTTTATTATTGGTCAGATTTGTCTACAACGATTTCCAAGTCTTCCTCACGTAGTCACTTGGTGTTCAGAAACATGAAAATATCCCTTATTTGGTCAGGAGTTTGCTTCTACACAAAAGCTGCATATATTTCTTTAGGACTTATGCACTCACTACAATAATCACTACTACTTGAACTCAAGTGTCTTTCCTTTACTACCCTGCCCATTCACAACATATACCATTAATGGTGTCTAAGCAATATAAACCCTAAAACATATATCTGAAGAAACAAATTCCTAAAGACCATGGAAATGGAAGGATTCAAAACATAAATAAAAGATGTTGGATACTTGATACGTCATTTTGTATATTAGTAGTAGTCAGAGCAGAGCTAACGTTGTTATATTTGTCTACAATAACTAGCATCCAAAATATCTCTATGCAGTACCCTACATGTGTAGTTCTGTGGAGGTTGTCTTGTACTGAGAAAGGCCTAAAAAGGTCTTATAACGATAACAATAGCAAGTGAGTCATTGTCGTTTTCCCAATTGACTCAATTTCATCATAAACGCAACACAGACGTTTACAGGACTTCCTTAGCAACATTCGTTGACATCACCAAAACTACCAATAACTTCAGAAATGCAAAAACTATCAATTATACAAATTATATACGAAAACGTTTTGATTAGAATGGCAACTACCTTGTTATGCTTACAACAGTACAAATCAATGTTATATTGATCCTATCGGATTGGAGACATCAGCATGAGAGGTAAACAAACAAAATCGACCTAGTTCAATTCATCTGATGAAAGGTACTTTCACTTTAACTTGATGTGTAACTGATGCAAACGAATACGGACTAAACCCAAGAGCATGCAAGGGATCACCTGAAGAATTGTCACTCCAGGATAGCCCACTTAAAAGAATTTTCACCCCAGTTGGGTTAGGTTCAGTTAGATTAGGTGGGATGAGGTTATGTTACGTTAGGTTAGACTAGTGTTCTAAGTTAAGTTACCTTATGCTAGGTTAGGAATAATCAGAACTAGGATAGCCCACCTGATGAATACCCTGTCGAAGTCTGGGGTAACGATTCTTCAGGTGATCCCCATCAAAACTAAGAATCTAGCCAGATTTTGAACGTATTCATACCATTTTGCATATTACTTTCAAGAATCACTTCCTAAACCCTGAATATGAAGAACAGAGAAACAAGAAGTAAATGATGATTAAAAAGTCAGCCCTCCGGTCTCTTTCATTAGTAAATTACTTCAACACTGGATCAGCAGGCTAGCTGACATCTTGAACATGGTAATACAGTATATGAATCCATGTAGTTTTATTAGCATCAAATGTGGTACAAAACATTGTGTGCAATCAAGAATGCCTCATTAACTGAACAGAATCGTCAGGTATTAGCCACAACATATTAAAGGTCTCCATGCTTTAAGCTGCGGGGGGTAATGAAACACCATTGTGCATTAATGTGTTTAATCCAAGGACGACGGGACTATCGACTAATGAATGACGTCACACTACGTCAGACGCCATGACAGGGAAGATAATCAAATATATATTCATTAGAATGACGATGGGTTCATTATCCTACGCGCTGCATTGTGTGCCTCAAATACTAATTCTGGCCGTTACCAAGTGACTTTCATCAGCTGTGGGGTAGTACGTCTCCGTTTGCTGCCGTGGAGATTTGTTTTCGTTAACAAAGTTCTAAAACCTCTGGTACCGAGCGACTTTATTAGGCTGAAAGAGGCACGCAGGACGATGGCTGAAATTAATCAGTACAACTCTTACTGTCATTAACAAGTCCCTCCATTATGCAAACGATTCTCATAACCTCAGACTGGGTCACAACGGCGAAGTCTACTTCACACACTGAAAGGGAACTGGGACAATTTTGATTAATTTTAGAAATCTCAGACTCTCTTGTATCCTGGTGTCCGCCATCCTATGGATCGCCCCCGAGTTACGACTTCCTACATACCAAAACGTATTTAGTTCCTATGCATCACAACGTTTGTACCACTTCCCCACCCAGGTACGACACAGACGAAGGAATAATTGGACAATATTTCACTCTGCCAATATGAAGACTTACAGATGGTATGAAACCAGATAAGCCATCCAGCTTACTTGGGGTGGTCTTCTGCTTCGGGCGTAGTTATGATAACAGACCCAAATTGATAGAATGAGTACATCAAATGAACATACAGTAGCACACACTACATGGGGTTCCCAAATGTTTTCCCATTTCTTGATGTGTGATGCAAACCGATGTAAGTACCGAAGTAAATACACAAGTAAATTAACTTTAATATTTTCTTCTTAACATCTACTCGTACATGCTACAGATCATACTAATCCGTAGAACCTTGTTGAAGAGCTATGGAATTGCTTGACTATTTTGTGTTAGTGGAAAGGGTGTGAGAAGAAACAGTGCCTGCCTATTTCAGGAAGGCCCATAATGAGTTAGGGAGGAAGGGTGTGGGATAGCGTAGGTGAAACATGCACATACACAAAACGACAAAATGAACGACAGGAACGCCCCAATACGACAATTCAAATCATAGGTGTAGGTGTCAACACCCAACACTGGAACGTTGGGTGTATGTAAACTATCTGGATCTACTCAGTAATGGTGACCCTCACCGGTGCATTATTAAAACGGTAATCAAGGTTCTCTTGTTTGAACAATAATTATAAGTATAAAACTATTCTAATTGTTACGTACTCCATCAAGAGTATGCTTTGTTAATGTAAAAGGTACACTATGTGACTATTCGTGCTTACAATACACGATATCACAAAACTCCACGGACGACTTCGGTATTGTGTGGGTAAGAACGCAATAAACCGGAAACCAAATGTAAGTTCTACTTTATAACATAAAAAGCGAGCATCAATTTTAGAATTTTCTAAAAACTGGCAACAAAAGTAAGACTGCAACTGACAACGAAGCCAAACAATGACCTCCATTCAATGTCTCAAGGAAGCTTGCGACCAATACAATGTTCCGTTAATATACCTTTGTCTTTCTCTCTTACTACCCTGGCCATGGTGTGGGCAGTGTGCCCTTGCCAGGATGTTCACCCCCACTAATGTTCAAGACCAAACACAACATCGTAGGCAGAACTAAATAATATCCCTTCTAGGAACTTTCCTGTTATTGCCCCGCCACTAATTTTTTTTTTTATTTCCTGGTGTCTTTGATTTTGTTTATCTTAGGTTTGGTTAGCTAACTTAACCTACGATAAACAAACTCAAAGACAACAGAAAAAAAATAATGGTGGAGCAATAACAGGAAAAATCCCCCTTTTATCTTAATGTATGTCCGAATACCTGAACCACAAACTGGTAACTGACATTAGAAGCACAGCTGGAATTGTACACACTGGAAATAAAGATGAAGATGGAGAAGAAGACGGTACTTGATTTGCGCATAATGCTGTATTCAGCGAACGCTGCTAGCCTGCAAAGAATGCATCTTACCTTAATTCCGCTCCTTCCTTGTTGTTTAAGAAGAACATTTTCCGGCTTCATGTCACAGTGAATGATTTTGTTCTTGTACAGGGCATCCAAACATAACAAAAGACTGTGCGCAAATTTTCTCACGAGCTGCAAGCTAAACCCCATGAACTTGTTTTTCTTAATGAGTTCGTACAGGTTAATGGAAAGCAGTTCGAAGGTGATACATGTGTGTGACCTGAAGGTAAAGTGGTCGAACATGTGTATAATGTTTACAGTATTGTCTTTATCCTGTTTCCGAAGGTGTTCCAGGATTCTGATCTCCTCCTGAGCTTGCCGATGGAACCTTTTCTCATTCCTGACTATCTTGAGGGCGACGTGAATGTGGTTCTTGTGATCATAGGCTTTAACCACCTGTCCAAAACTGCCTTTGCCAATAACCTTGAGCACTTCGTATCTGTACTGGATGTGGTCGTGGGGGATGTGGATGTACGACCCTTGATGGTCGTCGTACCCATAATTCGAAGACATCGCCTGGTTTCCATTGCCAATAATCCCTTGTCGCTTCTTGGCACTGGCCCCAATGAAATAGATCTGGGGGTAGTTGAATATTTCTTTATGTTCATACGGCGTCAATTTATTCATGTAGTATTTCATCACCTGCTCTGGTGTGGCCACGTATGTTTTTGGTTGTCTGGAGGATCCATTCTTGAGACTGTTGGACGAATCTGCCGATGGAGGTCTCACCACAGGGAGACTAGTCGTATTACTCTCACTGTTGCCTTGGCTGGAGATAGAATTTGGTTGGCCATTTTGTTCAGAGTTGGAATTAGAGTCTTCAAATTCGTAGAGCTGTGTTATGGACTGTGCCCCTGTAGTCTTCATGCTTACTGGCTTCAGGGGAGGGAGTAGAGAGGTCGAAGTAGTGTTTGCAGAGGTATTCGAGGAAGTCAAATGATTGGCAGTGATACCACTTCCACCTAAAACACTTCCGTCAGGTAGAAATGTTGCTGAGGAAGATGCTATGGCGCTGATGCTGGTGTTATTGGCTGCGTTGAGGCTGTTGATGCTGCTGTTGCTTGTATTGTCACTTGGCGAGCCGACTCCGTTGATATTTGCAAGAAGAGAGCGGGTTCTGGATAGGGGCATAGTCGAATAAACTCCCACGCCAGTTCCTAAGAAACCTACACCTCCGCCAGCAACTCCCCCGACACTCCTACAGGCAGCAGCCTCGTTGTCGGCACATATCATAGCGCTAAAGCCTGTAGTAGGATCACACCACCACAAGCCATACCAACTCCCGACTCTGTACT
>NC_134784.1:14471938-14474438 GCF_046742065.1 Oratosquilla oratoria
TTATTATACTTACCAAACATTTTCCAACCACTTGTAATACGCCTTTTTATTTCATTATCATGATCTTTAGTCACTTCCACCATCTGGCCTAAGTAATTATACTCTTCAACTTCTTCAAGACTCACCATCGATTATAATCTCTTTACTTTGAACTTTCGTGTTCAACATTACTTTGGCTTTACTCTTATTCATTTTCAAACCAACTTTGAGACTTTCCTTGTTCAGATCACCCAGCATATCTTGCAAGTTTACTCTTTCTGAAATAAGAATAACGTTATCCAGAAATCTTAGAAGGTTAAAATACTCGCCATTAATCTTCAGACCTTTCTCTTCCCAAATTCAACTTTCTGAAAATCTCTTCCAATTAAGCTGTAAATAATTTGGGTGAAAGTGTATCGCCTTGCAGTACTCCTTTCTCGATTTCTATCTTTTCTGTATCTTTATGTAGCCAAAATACAGCGGTACCTTCTCCATATATCTTTTCTAGAACCCTCACGATCTGTTCATTTGCACCCTGATTGCGTAGCAAGTTTAATGCTACTATTTGTTCTACCGAGTCAAATGCCTTCTCATAATCTACAAAAGCTAAACAAAGAAGAGTATTGTATTTGTCGTTTTCTCGATTAGTTGATTCATCACCTGCAAATGGTCTAGAATCGAATAGCTGCTTCTAAATCCTGCCTGTTCTCTTGGTTACCATCTAAAACATGACTTAGTCTATTTGTAAGAATACTTTATAAAATTATACATTTGATAGCAAGCTAATCGGTCGATAGTTATTAAGGTCTTCCTGATCTTCTTTTTTATGAAGCAAAATTACTATAGCATTGCACCAGGATTCAGTAACGCTTTCTTGACGTAAGTACTGGGCGTACAACTGAGCTAATTTAATATGAACTTCTTTCCATGCGTCTTTAAAAAAATCGAAGTATATAGCATCTTTCCCAGGTGTTTTTCCTCGTTTCATATTTTTCAGTGCAAATTCTACTTCTTCCTTTGTAACTCCTGACATCTACAGAATAATTTACTGACTCAACAACGATCTTTGACGAGTAAAGCTCTTGGTAAATTTCTTCTACTCGTTTTACTATTCTGTCTCTGTATTTAACGATCTCTATTTCTATCTTTCAAATATATAATTTGCTGCCTCCTAAAGTATGTCTACGCTCGCCCCCTTCAATACTTTTACCTTTCTGAATGGTTTTATTCTATTTCATCCATGTTTCTCTTTCTTTTCTCTGATCTCTGCCTCTTGTTGATAAGTTTGTTTAGTTCTTCTCTATTTCGTTTCTCCTGTTTTTAATATGCATAACTCCTCTTCTTTTAATTAAGTCAATTATATCTTTGGAGTACTTGTTTTCTCTCATACTTTTTGCACTTCCTACTTTCTCTGCCGATTCCCTCATGATATTTGCTAAATTCAAGCTCATACCTTCGACGGTGTCCTCGCTTTTTCCTAGAGCTTCGAATTTGTTTTTAATTTCTAACTGAAATTCCTTCTTGTCTTTAATATTCGCAAGGTTTATTTTCTTTTATAAAATTAGTTTATTTCTCTCAGCTCTGAAATTTAATTTGGTAATGTAACCTACCATTCTATGGTCACTACTTATGTTGACTTTATTTATGACCGTAACATCTAATATGAAGTCTACTTCGTTCTTTGTTGTTCCATTTGGACTTCTCCAAGTTCATTTATGACATACACGCTTTTGAAAGAAAGTGTTCGTTATTCTCATGTTGTAGTTCTCTGCAAAATTGACTAACATCTCGCTTCTGTCATTTGTTTCACCTACTCCAAACTTTCCAATCTCCTATCTTCTTCCCCACTTTAGTATTAAAGTCGCCTATTACCAACGTGTATTTACTTTTTTCCTGATCCATTACCTGACTTAAATCATCATAGAAGGACACAATTTCATCGTTTGAACTCTGTGAAGCTGGTACATAGAATTGAGACTCTGACGGGGTGGATAGGCTTGAGAGTCTTAATGACTACAAAAGCTATGTCGATAGAGATAACTAACAGGTTTTGTATAAAATCTAAGTACGGACGCCAGTTGGCAGTCGACTTAATTCCTCGGGAGTAGATTCATTCCTAGGTTGAAGAATTTTAGACAACTCCTAATGGTCAAAGCGTCGGCATCGTATTCACGCGAGCCTTGGTTCGAATCCGGGGACGACGGTCGGAATTATATATATATATATATATATATATATATATATATATATGTATATAATATATATATATATATATATATATACATATATATATATATAATATATATATATATAATATATATATATATATATATATATATATATATATATATATATATATTCGTGAAGAACCATTTTTTCGGAACAAAGTACACACTGAACTCGTTGTTTGAAGTATATTCCTACGTTTCGAACACTGTCCGGGGTTTGTCTTCAGGGTAATACAGTGGTAGCAAAAGTATATCTATATAAAAGGGGGTCTCCCTCGTGCACTGGGTTAAGT
>NC_134784.1:14479438-14491938 GCF_046742065.1 Oratosquilla oratoria
GACTTAATTGCCAAACACTTAATCTTAGGAAGGTGTTAAGACTCTCTTAATGAACCCCTCAGTTAAGAGCATAAGAAAGAGACTGCGAGAGACCATAAGGCGTACACTAGGTAGTTACGTTGACAATGTTTCGGAAGTGCCAGGCAATTGATTCAGCTTAGGTCAGGACCTCTGGGTGAATAAAATCGTCTCCCAACAAACATAATAAATACCAAATATAATGATACAAAAGCTTAGACATTTACCATACAAAGACAGGCATAGGCACATTAACTCACCTCTTGAAAGACGAAGAGTGCGGGGGGGGGGTGATCTAATAGAGATATTCAAATGGACCAAGGGCTTTAACAAGGGTGATGCAGGTAAGGTCATCATATTAAGACGACAGAGCATGACTCGTAGTAATGTATCTAAATGGGACAAAAATGATAAGTTAATAAACGAATAAATGCATATATATAAATTAATCAATTAATATATCGATAAATAGATAGACAAATGAATATAATGAATAAATTAATTTAAAAATCCTCCATTCTTGAATAAAATCACCTGACGACAGTCAGCATAAGACGAAGAGTCTCACGAAATGCTAAAATCCTGTGTGCGTTTGCACACACATTGGAGATGGCAGGCAGAAAATGACAAAACTGAAAAATCAAAATATTCATACGTATTTAACAGCGGAGGAGGGGGGGGAGATGGGTAGGGAGAGAGGGGAAAAGGGGAGTGAGAGAGGGGGAGTGGGGAGAGGGGTAGAAGGGGAGGGAGAGAGGGGGGTAGAGAGGGAGGGGGGCTGCGCTTCCCACTGAAGTTGGAAGGGCTCCAGGTTAAAAATATAATGAAATAAATGTATATATGAATAAATAGATAAGTAAATAAATTTATAAATAAATTAATAAAAGTAAATGAATAAATAGATAGATAAGTGAAAAATTAGATAAATATATAGATAAATAAATAAATAAATACATAAATACACAAATGAATAGATAAGATAATACAGTATTACATTAATGTATAAATAAACAAGTAGATAATATAGACAGAATGGATACACATATAAAGAAACAAATAACAGAATAAGGATAACAATGAAATAATAATAACAACAATGAAAATTATAATAATTTAATGATAACAACAACAATAACAGAAAAACAACAACAACAACAACAACAACAATAACAGCAACAACAACAACAACAACAACAATAATAATAATAATAATAATAATAATGATAATAATGATAATAATAATAATAATAATGATAATAATAATAATGATAATAATAATAATAATAATAATAATAATAATAATAATAACAATAATAATAATAATAATAATAATAATAATAATAATAATAATAATAATAATGATAATAATAATAATAATAATGATAATAATAATAATAATAATAATAATAATGATAATAATGATATTAATAATTATGATAATAATAATAATAATGATAATGATAATAATGATAATAATAATAATGATAATGATAATAATAATAATAATAATAATAATAATAATAATAATAATAATAATAACAATAATAATAATAATAATAATAACGATAATAATAATAATAACAATAATAATAATAATAATAATAATAATAATAATAATAATAATAATAATAATAATAATAATAATAATAATAATAATAATAATAATAGCAATGATAATAATAATAATGATAATAATAATAGTAATAATAATAATAATAATAATAATAATAATAATAATAATAATAATAATAATAATAATAATAATAATAATAATAATAATAATAATAATAATAATAATAATAATAATAATAATAATAATAATAATAATAATAATAATAATAATAATAGTAATAATAATAATAATAGTGATAATAATAATATACATACATACATATACCAAGGCTTTTTTCCCCCTTTCAAGGGAGGTAGCCAAAAAAGGGAAAGGCATAAAAACACTCCCACCCATTTCATCCCTAAATACACTCCACACCCCTCCCACCCTCCCTCTCATCTGAGCACCTCCTGGATGACGGGTCATCCCTGCACCTTGCCCACCGCCCTGGGTCAGAAGCAGTGTCGCAAGACACAGCACATCCACAGCAAGGCCGCTTCATTTAATCGGCGACCCCCCCTCTCCGTCCCCCCTTGCATATAAGGAGAGGACGGGGAGAAATCCCTTCGGGCTGCGTCAAAATTTACTCACACATACTACACCCCCCCCACCCCCCCGCCCATTCCTCCTCATGCAATCACAACATCATCCATATACAACCATTCTCCACTCACCTCTGTCTTCCGTCCTCTCCCTTCCTTCCTCAACAGACATTCCCCTCTTCCCCAAAGCCCCCTTCACCCCATCCATCCACCTCATCCTAGGACGTCCCATCATGTTCACTCCCTCCACATCTGCCTTCCATACCTCTTTTACTAGTCTTTCTTCACTCATTCTTTCCATGTGTCCAAACCATCCTAATATTCTTTCATCAACCCTATCTCCCAGCTCCTTTTTCACCCCTGTTCTCCTCCTCACCTCCTCATTTCTCACCATATCCAGCCTAGTAACCCCCACCATACTTCTCAGACACCTCATCTCAAACACATTCAAACTCCTTCTCTCTTCTTCTCTTATGTTCCACGTTTCTGCCCCATACAGTGCTGTTGGCACAATCACTCCTTCATACAGTCTCCTCTTCGCATCCATTCCCAAATGTCTATTCCTCATTACACTCTTTAATCCACCAAGGCATTTACTCGCTTCTCTCAATCTACATTTTACCTCCACCTTCACTCCACCTTTTCCTGCTACACTTGCACCCAAGTATCTAAAACTATCCACTTCCTCCAGTCGCTCTCCCTTAATGTTCACTTCCAGTCTACTGCCACTTTCACCCCTTGTACATCTCATCACCTTACTTTTACCCACATTTATCTTTAGCTTTCTTCTATCACATACTCTCCCAAACTCTGCCACCAGCTTCCTCAATCCCTCCTCCGACCCTGCCACAAGCGCAGTGTCGTCCGTAAACAACAGCTGGCTCACCTCCCACTTTTCTCCATTTTCTTTAACCATCTCCAATCCCTGACCCACAATAATAATAATAATAATAATAATAATAATAATAATAATAATAATAATAATAATAATAATAATAATAATAATAATAATAATAATAATAATAATAATAATAATAATAATGATAATAGTAATAATAATAATAATAATAATAATAATAATAATAATAATAATAATAATAATAATAATAATAATAATAATAATAATAATAATAATAATAATAATAATAATAATAATAATAATAATAATAATAATAATAATAATAGTAATAATAATAATAATAATAATAATAATAACAATAATAATAATAATAATAATAATAATAATAATAATAATAATAATAATAATAATGATAATAATAACAATGATAATAATAATAAAGTGGTATCCGTGTGATGCCAAAGCATGGTTCTTTAGGGCTCCTGTGTATTTTTGTCCAACCAGTATGGATTCCAGCTTCATAGTTTTCATGCCTATGTACGAGGAAGGAAGGGCTTCGCAGTTCCCTTTTGTGCTTTTATATTCATAAATGACATGAGACTTTTTCAGCTCATTCCTCTCTTGGCGGGTGTTGTTTTGGAGAAGCAGATTGGAGGTTTTCTTACTTTTAAAAAAGATGATTCGTTTGACTGAAGTGTTGGCATTCATAGGCTTTAAGTTTCTTTTGGCGATGTCTTTGATGGCCTTTTCATCTTCTTTGTACGCTGTAGTACGCAGCGTACACGGCGATTAGCGAGATCTTTAGAAAGTATCTCCAAGAAAATTATTAATGCAGAAAACAGCATCACCTGCAACAAAATTTGTGTATTAGAAGACTTACTGCCCGTATATACTTTAAAATAATAATAATAATAATAATAATAATAATAATAATAATAATAATAATAATAATAATAATAATAATAATAATAATAATAATAATAATAATAATAATAATAATAATGATAATGATAATAATAATAATAATAATAATAATGATAAAAAAAAAAATAATAATAATGATAATAATAATAATAATAATAATAATAATAATAATAATGATAAAAATAATAACAACAACAATAACAACAACAGTAATCATAATAATAAAAATAGTAATAATAATAATAACAATCATAATAATAATAATACTAATAATACTAATAATAATAATAATAATAATAATAATAGTAATAGTAATAATAATAATAATAATAATAATAATAATAATAATAATAATAATGATAACTATGATAATAGTAATAATGATAATAACCATAATAATAATACTGATAATAATATGAATAATGATAATAACAATAATGATAATAATAATAATGATAATAATAATAACAATAACAATAATAATGATGATAATGATAATAATAATGATAATAATAATAATAATAATAATAATAATAATAATAATAATAATAATAATAATAATAATAATAATAATAATAATAATAATAATAATAATAATAATAATAATAATAATGATAATAATAATAATAATAATAATAATAATAATAATAATAATAATAATAATAACAATAATAATAGTAATGATAATAATAATAATAATAATAATAATAATAATAATAATAATAATAATAATAATAATAATAATAATAATAATAATAATAATAATAATAATAATAATAATAATAATAATAATAATAATAATAATAATAATAATAATAATAATAATAATAATAATAATAATAATAATAATAATAATAATAATAATAATAATAATAATAATAATAATAATAATAATAATAATAATAATAACAATAATAATAATAACATAAATAATAATAATTATAATAATAATAATAATAATAATAATAATAATAATAATAATAATAATAATAATAATAATAATAATGATAATAATAATAATAATAATAATAATAATAATAATGATAATAATAATGATAACAATAATAATAATGTGGATATGAGGTAAAGGGAACACGGGCTAGTTCTTGACTAGTTTCGCCTGAGTGGCTTCTTCAGAGGTGTGACGAGTTGTCGCAGCGGGTGGACAACTCGTCACACCGGCAGATGACGTCGAGTGGGGGACCAACCAGACACATTGTCACGTTCCCTTTTTCTGTCATGTATACACTGACCAGCTTGACTTCGAACACTATTCCTCCGAAGAAGCCACTCAGGCGAAACTAGTCAGGAATAAAAGTATTTCCCTCAGCCCGTGTTCCCTTTACCTCCTACCCACATTCATCACAATGTTCACACAATAATGATAATAATAATGATAATAAAAATAATAATTATGATAATAATAATGATGATAATAATAGTGATAATAATAACACCCGATATATATAAGCAAATAGATAAATTAATATATATGTAAATAAATGAATAAATAAATAAATTAATAATAATGGGGTCAACATATTTGGTTAGAGGAAGAATGGAGAGAGGAAGATGATGAAAAAGAGGAGGAGGAAGAAGAAGATGAAGAAAAGGCGAGTAGGAGGAGGAAGAGAAGGAGGGTAAGCATACTTGTCAAGTCTTGCGTTTTTTCCCTAAATCTTCGTAATTTCTGATTTTCAAGACTTACGGCGAAAGTTGAAAATATTACTTTTTTCTCCGCATACGATGTGATTTTTAATGCGTTTGTTTTAAACAATTTGAAATAAATTCCTCTTTTCAGGTGTTTACAAGAGCCTTTGTAAACAATGCTGTCGTCACGGTCAGCATGGCGTCGAAATCTACTGCGAAAAAGCCACGTTTGAACTTGCACTTCGGGGCATAGCAGCCTGAACGGGAACATGACGACAAGGAGTTTCACAATCGGATCACGAAGTCGGAAGAAGGATGTGAATATGCATTTTGCAAAGCATGCAGAGCACAACAAAGAGTATCAGTGAACTGCAGTAGGTTCACTGCAACTCCACCTCACTGATGGTCTTTGTTGTACACAATGTAAACACATGACAGTTGAACACCACATAATAAAAAACAGTACTTTTTACAAGAAGTAAACAGTACTGTTTTTCATTATGCGGTGTTCATACTGTGTCTTGTGTTTACATTGTGTTTTCATTCTGCATTTGTTTTGGAACAAATAAATATTGAATGAAAAAAATGTTTTTTGTGTGGTTTAATTACAGTTTTATACACAAACTTATGGTCTCTAACGCAAAATCTTACGGCAAAACATTACAGTAGCATGACAGGTATGGGTAAAAAGGAAGAAGATCAGGAGGAACAGGAGGAGGAGAGGGAGGAAGAAGAAGGAGAGGATGTAAAATAATAGGATGAGGAAGAGGAGCAGGGAAAAGGAAGAATAGAGGGAAGAAAAAGAGGAAGTGAAGGAAAGAAAAAAAGGAAGAAAAAAATGGGAGGTGGAGGAAGGGGAAGAGGAATGAAATTTACGAACGAGAAACGGGGGAAAGATGAGGAGGGAATGGGAGAAGATAGGGAGGGAAGACGAGGAGGAGGAGGAGAAGGAAAGGAATGGAATGGGAGAGGAAGAAAAGATAAACAGGAGGATGCAAAGAGGAGGAGAGTCAGGAAATGGAAAATGGAATGGAAACTAGACGAGAAGTCAATGCTGGGATAAAGGGGGAAAGAGAGAGAGAGAGAGAGAGGAGGGGAGGGACAAACAGGGAGGGGAAAACGAGAAATATGTATGAGAGAAAACGGAGACAGAGAAACAGGATAGTGGGCCAAGGTCGAGAGAGAGAGAGAGAGAGAGAGAGAGAGAGAGAGAGAGAGAGAGAGAGAGAGAGAGAGAGAGAGAGAGAGAGAGAGAGAGAGAGAGAGAGAGAGAGAGAGAGAGAGAGAGAGAGAGAGAGAGAGAGAGAGAGAGAGAGAGAGAGAGAGAGAGAGAGAAGTCAGAAGGAGGGGAGGAGATGGGATGAGGAAAGACTAACAAGAGGATGGGAATAAAAGAGGAAATAAGAGATGAAAATACTCGGGGGGAGGAAGGAAGGAAGGAAGGAAGGAAGGAAGGAAGGAAGCGCTAAGGAAAGAGGGGGATAAAGAGATAGGAATAAAGAGAGGGGGAGAGAAAGGATGAGGGAAGAACGCGGGTAGAGGAAGCAAATGGAGAGAAAGAGAGAGAGAGAGAGAGAGAGAGAGAGAGAGAGAGAGAGAGAGAGAGAGAGAGAGAGAGAGAGATAGAGAGAGAGAGAGAGAGAGAGAGAGAGAGAGAGAGAGAGAGAGAGAGAGAGAGAGAGAGAGAGAGAGAGAGAGAGAGAGAGAGAGAGAGAGAGAGAACACAAAGAGAAGATGGGAAAAGGAGAGAGAGGGAAGAAGGAAGAGGATGAGAATAACGGTGGAGGTAATTAAGATGTTAGTGCAGGCGGAGGTGGAGAAGCAGGAGGGAGAGAAGGAAGAGTAGGAGGAGGAGGAGGAGGAGGAAGAGGAGGAGGAGGAGGAGGTGGTGGAAAGGATGCTGAGCGAAGGGGAAGGATGGGTGGTGATGGTGATTGTGATGCTGAATTGGTGGTGATGGTGATGATGATGATGGTGATGGGTAGATAGTGACGGAAAGAATGTGTGTGTGTGTGTGTGTGTGTGTGTGTGTGTGATTCACCATGGTCTTGGATCACGTGTTGGACTCGTGATCGACAGCTCTTTCCCTCCCAGAAGAGAGCTCAGATCTCATATATGACCGATCTATGGGTAATGGTGTGATCTTATAAGCACACACACACACACACCTAACTCCTTGCTCACGAGAATTGGAGTAACGACCCGCAGCGCAGCGATACTGAATGTGTGTGTGTATGTATGTGTGTGCGCGCATCATAAATGAATCTTATTCCAGTTCTTGACAATCGTGATCTGCGAGACGTCCGTTTTCTTCGAATAAGAAGAAATTCCTGCGTTCAAAGTGCAAAGGTTGTTGCAACAGCAGTTATTAACCACTCACGCCTTCTCTGCCAAGGTCCCATTGATTGCTTGCACAGGGGCTCAGGTTGAAGAACATAAGAACACAAGAAATAAAATGAAATAACATAAAATAAATTGAAAAAAGCAATAATCATGGAACTTGTTTTACTATATTTCTTCTTGAAGTTAATGAGTAAAGTTTCCATCCGGCAACTTTCGCTATGAGCCACAGTGGCATGTCATAAGATCATATGAATGAAGGAGACTACAAGAGACCATAGAGTCTACACTAGGCAGTTCTATGTCCTTTACAGCCTGTCATAAGAACAGCATGAAAGAATGAAGGAGACTGCAAAAAGACCATAGAGCCTACACTAGGCAGTTCCATGTCCCTTGCTACCTGCCCTAAGAACATAAGCATGAAGGGGGCTGCAAGAGACCATAAAACCTATACTAGGCAGTTCCATGTCAAAGGATTACAAAGGCGGAGCATGCCGACAGGAGACCTTTTGATCCATATCTAGGTCGGATGCGAAAAAAAAATCATATTAATAATAAAATAATAAAAGAAAACTATAATAATGTAAATAACAAATAAATACATAAATAAATGCATAGGTATAGTTAAATAATAAACAAACAGGTAAATAGTAAATAATAATAAATTGACATATAACTAATAATAAATGAAAATCAGACAGACAAATTATAACAAAACAAAAACAAATAATATAAGATAAATCATAATCATTACAGCATCTTACTTAGGTATTTATCTAAATGATTCTTAAAGCTTCGAACTGAACTACATTGCACTACCTGTGCAGGAAGTTTATTCCATTCATTAACTACACGGTTGGCAAAGTTGTTTCTACCTACTTCCAAATTGAATCTATTTCCGGACAGTTTGAGACCATTGTTTCTTGTCTGATTCTCATTCAATGTGAAAATTTGGTCACTTTTGATGTTGTCAATTCCCTTTAAAATCTTAAAGACCTGTATCAAGTCACCTCTGAGTCTACGCTTTTTTAGGGAAAACAGATTCATGTGTTTTAGTCGATTTTCGTATGATTTATTTTTGATATTAGGAATCAGTTTTGTGGCTCGCCGTTGTACTTTTTCCAATCTGTCAATGTCTTTAATGAGATTCGGTGACCATACGGAAACAGCATATTCCAAATGTGGACGAACTAACGATTTATATAGCTTGTTAATGAGTGATGGACTTTTGAAATCAAAAGATCGCGCAATCAGTCCTAGAATCTTATTTGCTTTCTCAGAGGCTGAAATACACTGCTTGGATGATTTGAGATCGTTACTGATAATTACGCCGAGATCTCTTTCACTATCCACTTTTGTTAACGAATTTCCAAATAACTTGTAATCGTACTTACTGTTATTTTTACCTATGTGCATTACCTTGCATTTACTTGTGTTAAATTTCATTAGCCACTTTTCAGACCATTGCTGTAATTGATCTAAATCTTCTTGAATATCTAATTGGTTTGAGTGATCATTTGCCACTCCGCACAGTTTTGTATCATCAGCAAATTTGGAAACAGTAGATTTTAGTCCATGGTCTATATCATTTATATATACTATGAATAGAAGTGGCCCAAGAACGGAACCCTGAGGAACTCCACTTGTAACATTTTTCCATCCAGAAGTTTTTCCATTTAAAACCACTTTCTGTTTTCGACCATTCAACCAATTACTAGTCCAACTTAATAGGCTACCACTTATTCCGTGTAAAGCTAATTTAGTAAGTAGTCTTTCGTGTGGGACGGTATCAAAAGTTTTTGAAAAGTCTAGATATATTAAATCTATATTGTTTCTTTTGTCATAATTCGAGATAACTGTGTTGTAGAATTCGAGTAAGTTAGTCACGCAAGAACGTTTCCGTCTGAAACCATGCTGGCTATCATTTATCAAACGGTTACTTTCTAAATGATGTTCGACAGCATCTCTGATGATAGTTTCCATTACTTTTCCTACGATTGAAGTCAAACTTATAGGCCTATAGTTATTTGGTTTCTTTTTGTCACCTTTTTTGAATATAGGAGTAACGTTAGCTAGCTTCCATTCTCTTGGGACATCTCTGGATATGATGGATTTCTTGAAAATAATTTCTAATGGAACAACAATCTCATTTTTCATTTCCTTTAAGATTCTTGGATGCCAACCGTCAGGCCCTGGTGTTTTATTAACTTTGAGTTTATCTATACACCTTTTAATTTTCTTTTGTTATATTTACGACCTGTCACAAGAACATATGAACATAAAAACATAGGAGACTGCAAGAGACCGTAAAGCCTACATTAGGCAGATCCATGTCCCTTTCCACCTGTCATAAGAACATGTGAACATAAAAATGAAAGAGACTACAAGAGACCATAAGGCCTTCACTAGGTAGTTCCATGTCCATTACCACCTATCATCTCCATCCATAAAGCTATGTCTTCTCTTCAAACAACCAATAATTTCAGCGCTGACTACATGGTTACTAAGCCTATTTTCTATTCGTTAACCACTCTATTGGTAAATCAGTTCTTGCCTATGGAGTGGGTAAGAACATATACACGCACATGCACATATGTACAAATGTGTTTATCAGACCACCCTCTGTGGATAAGGGGAACAATCCCCAGCGTCAACATGGACTGAGAACCGAAATTCAATAATGGAATTTCAATGTAATGCCGACCCAAACCACTAGTCTCCTTGGTTCGCCATGACACAAGTGCAATCGCGGTTCATATATATTGTCTAGGTTCATAAATAAAAAAAAGTTTTACGGCTTCAGGGTTATAGAGCACATTTAGAATTAGTTTACGGTGTCAATATATATATATATATATATATATATATATATATATATATATATATATATATATATAAACACACACACACACACACACACACACACACACACACACACACACACACACACACACACACACACACACACACACACACACACACACACACACACGACTCGGTGGCGCGGTTAGTAGAGTCCCCGACTGTCATTACGGCGGTCCGGGTTCGAATTCTGCCCAAGGCTGAAATAGTTTCAGTATCGCTGCGCTTCGAGTCGTTACTCCAACTCTCGTGGGCGGGGAGTTGGGTGTGTGTGTGCGTGTATTTTACGGGAAGGGGAGCTATGCTCGTGTTGTCCCGTCTTCATATCTCATTTTATCTGTGTGTTTGTGTGTGTGAACGCGTGCGTTCGTGCGTGTGTGTGTGTATGTGTGTTTGTGTGTGTGTGTGTGTGGTAAATTTTGGAATACCATGTACCAGAAAAGTGAGGCCGAAACAAAGGAAATATATAGTAAGAAAATAATAAAAACACGTGGAAAGACAACATAGAAATTCGTCCTCATATCTGTGGTAGTTGAAATTAGATGACATTTATCTTTCGAAGTTAAAGATGACCAACATCTAGAACAGTTACAAGTTGTTTCAATAATAATAATAATAATAATAATAATAATAATAATAATAATAATAATAATAATAATAATAATAATAATAATAATAATAATAATAATAATAATAATAATAATAATAATAATAATAATAACAATAATAATAATAACAATAATAACAGTAATGATAATAATGATATGATGATGATGATGATGATGATGATGATATGGATTAACGTCATAGATTGGGAGGCTAGGACGGTGTCCCTTGTATACAGAGGACTTTGTAACGTGAAATGTAGTGGACTCTGCCCTCGGTTCAGCTTCGCCGGTGGCAGGGTCCGAGCCTCCATTCACTCGACCTTTGCCTCAAGTTACTTAAAAAAAATCGGTTCTATTCCAGTACCACGCAAACACATTCTTCATCTTTTTTTATTTGAAAGATCTTATTTTTTCTATGGAATGGTTACGCTAGGTTAAGGTTTGTTAGGTTAGGTTAGATCAGGTCAGGTTAAGTTACGTTAGTTTTAGTTTTATTAGGTTAGGAGCTATTGGGCAACGTATGTTTCATGTTAAATATCCGTGCTTGCGTGATTCTGGAATTTTACTGAAGAATTTAATTCTAATGTCTCACTCCTCTTCTTAAACGTTTTGGTGAAACCAGAGACAAACGATTTCTCATGATTTGAGTCTCATAATATATACGATTCCTTCCTCTCCCCATTGAAAGTCCAGACGCACACAGACGTGGCTAAGAAGCAAATAAAAATAAATAAATAACAATAAATAAATAGATGAATAAACAGATATATAAATGTTGAGACATACTGAGAAGTTGCAGTGGGTGGGAAGAAGAAAGACTAGTCTTAATCTGATTTTTATTCTTAACTAGTTTCGGTACAAGCTTTTTCAAATTAGTAGCGAAACTGGTCTTCCCACTGATAGATAAATAAATTAGATTAGTAGGTAAACTAATTCATCAACAAAAATAAGTAAGTGAACAATTTAGCAAACAATGCAAAGGTTGGTGAATAGATAAACAGAAATACTATAACAATAATGCATTGGTTTCACACTCAGTGCCTTACTCGCATATACAATGTACAATAAATATAGGAAAATAACTG
>NC_134784.1:14496938-14541938 GCF_046742065.1 Oratosquilla oratoria
ATGCAAATTGCCGAGGGTAACACAAAAAGCATGTACTTTGTATGCTTATTTCCATTGCGGTCCTCATCAGATTGTTATTCTACACTAAGTCACACAGACAACATACGTAGGGGGTTAAGGGGACCAGAGACAATCATGAGTATATTACAAATATACAAATCTAACTTGCAGTATATTTCAGTTTATCAATTCCAATATTTAAACAGTAGTTGAGGCGAGTACGTCATTCTTTATTTAATTTTTTCAGTTTCTTTGTCCTCAATTATCTTAGGGAAAATATGCTCTTTATGAATATTATAATTATTATTTTTTCAGGTTACTAAATACAAAATAATGATGTTAACCATATTCAGTCTTCTTTAAATTTGTTTAAGAGAAAATGTAAATACAAAGGAACGACTATTCTACAAGATTCCAGTTCGCCATTGCACAATTATATACTCGTACAATATCCCAAATAATTGCAGAGACCATCTTTACATACACTCATACATACCGGAAGGATATTTCACCCTTTTAAAGAGGTTGGTAAAGTTAAAGCATACAACCAGTCCACACGGTCCTTTCAATCTTAGACTTAGTACCTCAAAGATGAAGTGTAACCCCTGATAACCGTCACATCACTCAGGTCAAAGGGAATGCTGTAAGAAAGGCTTCCACACCAGGAGCTGCTTCATTACATGGTGACCTCCCCCCCACTCACATGAAATAATTTAGCGAGTATACAAAAAAGTTATTCCTTCGGGCAGTATCATTTCATGATCCATTCATTTCTGTCTTTTACAATCCCTTCCTTGTTCAGCATTTCTCTTGCATACAATGTCCCTTTCACTCTGATCATTCACCTTATTCTTGGTCTTCCCTCCAATTTCACCCTATCCACTCCTGTTTAATGATGCATTACTGATGCCATTATGTCTTTCATTGCTTTTCCTGTAGAGCTGTTTTTTTTTTTTTTTTCTTTAGTGCAATGGTTATAGGGTGGGTGAGGAGAGGTGTATGTGTTTGTGGTTGAGGCATGTGGCGGACTGGACTGGGATTGTATAGGAGGTTCTTGCACTTAAGAAGGGTGAGGGGTGGAGGTACAGACTCTGGTGACACAAGTGAGGGGGGTGTAGGGGTTTGTGTTGGTTCCTGTTTCATATGGGTAGTCCCTCTTGGTGTGATCGAATGGAACTACTAGGGGAGGTTTGTCTGCCAGACTGTAGTGCTTCTGCATTTGTGACTCCTGGTCTGGTCATCCTGGATTGTATTTGTCTTTGGGCTTCTCTAAAACTGCAACATTTAAGAATCTCTGAAACAAAGGACTTCACTTTTCATACTGGTACAGTTTGCATTTTTAAAATGAAGCAGGATTATCTTCAATGTAGTTCACATATTTGACGAGGTTTGAGCATAGGGGACCATGTTCAGGGGTGAAGCAATGCTTATACACATTTTCTAGGTGGTGACATTGTTTTCTATGTCCAAGGAGCTTCCAGTTGAAGTAGTGGCATGGGCATGGACCATACCTCTCTACTTCATATCTTAGTAACGTATAGTGAAGCAGGTTAGAAGTTGTGTTTGATCTAAGGTTATTAGCGTGGGGATATCAATCTTTGTACTGTTTATGGATTTTTTTACCCAATACATCATTATAACTTTTAACTGTCCTAATATTCTTTCTATTATTTCTTCTGTGTGGCATCAGAGAGGTGGAATGTCGATAGCCACACTGATGTAAAATGTTTTATATGGTGTAGTTTAGAGTGATTCATCATATTAATTCTAGTTCTATTGTAGGTGTTTTTCCTTGGGGTTACACATCATGGGGGTTCCAATTTTGTCTTCAAATTCATTGTATACTTTCATTGGAGAATTTTTTTCTTATTGATTCATTGTTACCAAATTTCAAGATCAAGAATCTTGAGTAGCCCTAGTTAGGGACCACCTCCTCTCTGTATGGGTCTATAGTTGGTAGCTGGGTTGGGTTGGGTAGGCTCTTAGTGGAATTAGGGTTACAGATTGTGGTGCTTGGGTCTGTTTAACACTAACTGTGACACTTATTATCTTTTGTAGGGAGGATAGGCAATTACTCTGGTGTTAGCAGTGTAGACTTTTCTCAAATTTCAAGGAGTTTCTGTACTCTACTCACAAGGGAGTGTCATTGGGTCGGATGGGAGTCAAGAAGAGGAACTTTGGTTCTTGATATAAGAACATAAGAGTGAAGGAGACTGCAAAAGACCATAAGGCCTACACCAGGCAGTTCCATGTCCATTACCACCTGTCATCCCAATCCATAAAGTTGTCTAACCATTTACATGGTTACTAAGTCTATTCCATTCGTTGACCACCCTATTAGTAAATAAATTTTTGCCTATTTCCTCCTTAAATCTAAATTTGTTCAGTTTAAATCCATTACTGCAAGTTCTGCCCTGTTGTCTTAATAAGATGACCTTGTTTGCCACCCTTGTTGAAGCTTTTGATCCACTTAAACACCTCCATTAGATCACTTTGCACTGTCTTTCTAGAGTGTGAGATTAATTTCTCAGCCCATGTATAATTTTTGTCATTCTCCTCTGTACTGATTCTAGACAGAGACCAAAAATGTACCGTATGGTCAAGGATGGGTCTGACACTAGATAGAGTTTGATAATTATCTCTGCACTTCTATTCGTAATTGTCCTAACAATAAAACCTAGTGCTCTGTCAGCTTTATTCCTGGCACTAATGCACCATTTCTTGGATTTAAGGTCAGGACTCACTAGAACCCCTAAGTCTCTCTTGCACTCATTTTCTTTTTCTTCTAAAAACATGTTATCTAAGCTATATCTCTTTTCGGGGTTGTATAGCCCAACATTTAACACACTGCACTGACCATGTGAATAATTTAAGATTATCCTGCAGAATCTCAGAGACATCTCCTGACCTAATTAAATGTCTTATTTTAGTGTCATCCACAAACTTACTAACATCGCTATTAATCCCATTACCCAAGTTGTTTATGTATATAATGAATAATAAGGGACCCAAAACTAAGCCCTGGGGGACTCCACTACCTGGATTTTACACTATTTATGGTGACCCGCAGTTTATTCCTCTGATCCAAGCTCTAATCCATTCTAAGTTACACTTTTCCTCCTATGCCATGGGATTTTATTTTATTTAGTAGTCTCTGGTGGGGCACCTTGTCGAACATTTTACTTAAGCAAGGTAAATAACATTGTAACAATCATTGTTATCTGACGTCTTATATACTTCAGTGTAAAAGGATTGAAGATTGATCACACATTACTTACCCTTGGAGAAACCATGCTGTGTGTCGGTGTGTTCTCTGAGACTATTATCTACTATTGATTCAAGCATTACATGTCAAACTGATTGGCGTGTAGTTGGATATAGATGATTTATCTCCCTTTTTGAAAAGAGGAACAACATTTGCCTGCCCCCAGGCAATAGACACAAAACCAGTGTCTACAGACTTTTTAAATATTTTTGTTAACTGGTCACAGATTTCAAATTTACACCCTTTAAGCCATCTCAGAAATTTTTTGTTTGGACCCAGGGACTTTGTAGCTTTAAGTCTTTCAATCTGCTTGACTATTTCCACATTACTAATGCTGATATTAGTCTACTTTCTTTATCCCCACTGAAAATTGAATCAGTCAGGTACCTTATCTAACCTCTCGTTAGTAAACATTGAGAGAAAATATTTGTTAAACACCTCACTCATTTTTCTTCCGATTCTATCATGAAATTTTTGTTATTTTGAGTTGGGCCCTATTTTTTTTTTTTTTTTCTTTTTTTATAGAGATGAAAGAGGCCCTTTGGGTTGGATCTCGCTAACGTTTTTGTACTGGGAGACCCTGTGAATTTCATGAATCAGGGGATCAGTCTGCTCAATGCTGAGGTTAGGTCTATGTAGGATGTCAATAATAAGTTTCTTATTCTTGCCTATAATCTCCACCCAAGTAGTTTCCATACTATCCTCTTCCTTAATTGAATTGTTGATAATACAGTTTATTGTATTTTCAACTAAGTGCTACTCCTCCCCAACTCCTGCCAACACTGTCCTTGTGAAAAAAAACTTATATCCTTCGATCTTTATTTCTGGAGGGAAATGTCTATCAGCCATATTGATCCAGGATTCAGTAATATGTACATACATATACCAAAGGCTTTTTTCCCTCTTATAAGGGAGGTAGCCAAAAAACAAAGGTATAAAAACCACTCCCACCCATTCCATCCCTATCACACTCCACTTCCCTCCCTCTTATCTTGGCACCTCCTGGATGGCGGGTCATCCCTGCATCTTACCCACTGCCCTGGGTCAGAAGCAGTGTCGTAAGACACAGCACATCCATAGCAAGGCCGCTTCATTAAATTGACGACCCCCACTATCCATCCCCTCATGCAGAAAAGGAGAAGACTGGGAGAAATCCCTTCAGTAATTCAGGATTTGGTAATAGCGATATCAAATCTCTCTATGCATGCTTTACCTTGCAGTAAATAAATTTGATTTATTACGCTTCTGCTATTAGTATAGTAAACGTTTAATTTATCCTCCCTCCACCTGATTTGGTGATTCTTTACACAGTCCCTCACTGAACTTCTGATACTTCCCCTCCAACTCCCATGTAATCTACCTGAAAAAAACCCTGCAGGATGCCTACTTCTCACTCGAGGGATTCAGTAAAGAGCTGAAATCCTCTGGGCAACAAGTGCACCCCGTCCCTTGTATATAGATGATTCTTACTGTAGAGGAGATCAAACAAAGTTGTCGACAAATGCCCCTCCATTGGCCTTACAATGTTTTGCCAGCCTGCAATTCACTGCAATAGCCTTGGATGCCACATGCCTCCAACTCTATGCCTTGGAAAGATTCCACATACAACAGGAACCCCTCCCTTATTCCTAATTTTATCTAGTGCATCCCGGAACCACACAAACAATTCCTCACTCTCTAACTTATCTATGTCATTCTACCCAGCACTCAAGCAATGGATGGGTTTCACACCTTCCCCGACTATACTGTACACTCTTCAATTCTGTCTTTAACATCACCTATACCCCCCACTCCCCCATTTAACACACACCTGGGTCCTATGCTTCCTATCTTTCTCGTAGAAGGCCCTATCTTAATACCTCACCTGGCTATCTCCTATAATCAAAATCTTACCCGTGGGCAGGGATCTAGTGAATGCCCTACCCTTCTTCTCTTGTATTTTTTTCATTTATTTCTTGTAAAGCCGTGAGAGCTTGAAATGCATTCAAGCAGGTCTAGTGAGGGCTTTTTACCATCTCTCCATGTTTTGTTTGTAATCTCTTTCCACCCAGGTTCCAAGCATGGTTTGTTGTTTGTGTTTTGGGTCTTTGAGAGAAGAACTTGATTCTCCTCTTTAAAGCCCTCAACAGTCTTCTCTAAGGCAACAGGGCTATTACATAGAGACTGTACCTCTTCAGCACTTATCACTGAAACACAACCACTCACCACCTCACTGTTTGAAGCAACTACCCCAATTGACCTGACCTGAGTGATGTCTCCCTCCAGGTTAGGTTTAGGGGGTGTTTTGGGCACTTTTCTTATCCCACTCAGAAGACACAGAATACCTCATACTACAATGCCCCACACTATCTCCAGACAACAATACAACAACATTCTTCTCTAAGTGACTTATGGTTCTGCCCAGAAGCTGTTGCATTTCCTCAAGGCCTCATATCTTCTGCAAGAAACCAGGGGCTTCTAACCCCTTCTCCATGTGGAGTGAGCAGAGCAGATCCTGAAGAGGGCTGTTCATTTCATTTAGTGCTGCTGACCTATTACTTCCTGGTCCTACCATAAGGTGACCACTAGGCTTTTGCCACCTGCTCCGGTGGTTACGACTAAGAGGTCCCAGAGGTCACTACCATCATGCACCATTGCCAGAGGACTTAGGGTTGATAGTAGGAAGAATTAAGTTACTGTTAGTTAGTGAGGCAGAAGATAAGCAGTGATTGAACAGACTGTCAGTCTCAGCTGCTGCCTCACTCTCAGCATGAAATCTCAGTAAGCCAGTAATTGGTTTCCTTTTAGCCTACTTTTGAATTCTGCTTGAAGATATTGCCTCCATCTTCTTAGGTCGGAGGCAAGATGGAGAGGGCTGGAAGACCTCAAAATAGGACTTATAGCTGGTAAAGAAACCGTAACCCCCAACACTGCTTGTGTCAGGGGGAATCGAGCTATGGACAGCCTTTCTACAGCAGGACCTGACAGCCAGAAATAGTTTATTCCTACCACTTCACTGTCTGACAGTTTGAAACTATTGTGAAATCAAACAAGTACAAGCAAAGGATTCCTGTATTTAAAATGAGGTTTGCCAGGATGTAACATACACTAGCTGTCTTACAAAGGGGCTCTTATGCATATTCTGAACAACAGTAAGAGCATACACATATATAATACTAAAAACTGAAGTGATGGTGCTATAGTATTTAAAAAATTCTGTATTTTCACATGTTGAACATTTCACTGCACAATATAAAGAAAATTTCTGCATTAAATCAATGAATGGTAAGATTATTAAAAATAATTGTACATACATATACCAAACACTTTTTCCCCCTTATGAGGGAGGTAGCCAAAAATCAAAGGCATAAAAACCACTCCCACCCATTCCATCCCTATCACACTCCACTTCCCTCCCTCTTATCTTGGCACCTCCTGGATGACGGGTCATCCCTGTATCTTGTACAAAATATAATTTCCATGTTATGGTTCATTTCAAGTAATCATGTTTTTCATACAAACACCTTTCATAGTTTGCATAATCCTTTACATAACATTCCATATTCTTCAAGAAAGTGAAGCAAAGAAAAAATTGTTATTAAAATTATTATAATCACAATACACTTTAGCACAACTGCAATCACATTCTTCTGTAAATGAAATATGTAACAATAATAATTACAATCACAATATTCATTTGTACAATGACTAAAACCATACTTTCAATGAGTAATCATAAATAAATTCCCAATCAAGATGAACTGAAACCTCAACTGAAGAGAATATGAAGTGATAAAGCCCATGAAGATACTTCAATAATTGATTATGCCCACAGGCATTTTCATATATAAAATCAACTTAAGCCAGGCAATTTTCTAACCTGAAAGAAGTCCTGGATTTAATGGGATACATTATACTACCTGGAATTATATATATACACCAAGGGGTTCTTCCCCCCTACAAGGGATACAGGTAAGTCAAGACACATACCCACTCCTGCCAATTCTACTCTCATCCACTACTCATTCCCTCTTCTCTTAACTCCTCATAATTAAGGGTCATCCCTGTCTCCTGCCCACCTGGATCAGAAACAATGCAGCATGATACAGCACATCCATAATATGACTGTTTCACTTACACAGCATCCCCTCATCCCTGTCCCTTAAATGCAGAAAACAGAGATGATGGAGAGATATCCCTTTGGGCTGCATCAAAATATCATTCTTACATAAACATTCTCCACTCACCCATATCCCCTACCTTCTCCCTTCCTTGCTCAAGGCCTCTTTCACCTCATCCATCCTTCTCATCCATGGTCATATATATATAACAAAATAAAGTAAATAAAGCACACACACTGTGCAAATGAAGTGGCCCTGCTGTAGATATACTGTGTCTTGTTGCATTGCTTCTGACCCAGGGCAGTGGCCAGTGGAAAGGGATGACCCTTCATCCACAAAGAGCTACAATAAAAAGGGAAATGGGTGATGGGCGGGAGTGCATGCATGCTTTAGCTGGCTACATCCCTTGTAAGTGGGAAAAAGCCTCTTAATACATAGGTAGATAAATATACATAAAAAAGTAAATAGAAAAAAATGTATATAATAATAATAATAATATATATATATATATATACATACATATAAAAGGCTTTTCCCCCTACACAGGGGGTAGCCAAAAAGAAAAAGGCATAGAAACCCCTCCCACCCATTCCATTTCCTATATATTCTACTCCCCTCCACCCTCCTCCCTCCCTCTTATCTTGGCACCTCCTGGATGACATATATATATATATATATATATATACATATATACATACATAATATATATATATATACATATATACATACATAATATATATATACATATATACATACATAATATATATATACATATAATATATATATACATACACAATATATATATACATATATATACATAATATATATATACATATATATACATAATATATATATACATATATATACATACATAATATATATATACATATATATACATATATATACATACATAATATATATATACATATATACATATATATATATACACATACATATATATACATATATATATATATATATATATATACATATATATACATATATATATATATTATATATACATACATTTATACATATATATATATATATATATATACATATATATATATATATACATATATATATATATACATATATATATATATACATATATATATATATATATATATATATATACATATACATATTACATACAAATATATACATATTACATATATATATATATATATATTATATATATACACACATATATATATATACATATGTATACATATACATATATAATACATATGTAATATATATATACACACATATATATATATATGCATATACATACATACACATACATATATATATATATATATATATATATACATACATAAATATATACACATATTATATATATATATATATATATATAAATAAATAAATATATAAACATATATATATATATATATATATATAAATATATACATATATATACAAATATATATGTATATATATACATTTATATACATATACATATATATATATATACAGTGCTCGACAAGGAAGTACGAATGGTTGGCGAGAATGAGTGATGAGGAGAATGAATGAGTCATAAATCAATAAACAAAAGCTCACTTCGTACCTCTAATACTTTGATGGGTGGCCTTTACGTGCAATGATCTCACGAAGGTGGTTTGGAATGGAAGTGGCGTACTTGGCAAGATCTGCAGGGGTTATACTAGCCCAGGATTGGTGAATGGCTGCCTTGAGCTTGGGCACAGAGCTCGTATCTTTACCCTGCAGGTCTTGTTTAATGTGGTTCCACAGGCTTTCTATTGGGTTTATGTCAGGACTATTGCCTAGCCAGTCTGCTATGTAAGGTATATGACAGTATATCCACTGAGTAACACTACGAGCAGTGTGGGCTGGGGCATGATCTTGTTGAAAGATGTTAGCACCTGAGTTATTAAAAGAATCCTCCAGGGGGTAAATGATATGGACAAGGAAGTGCAAACGGACAAATGGGCAGAGCTAAGGGGTTTATGATGCATGCTATCAATCATCCCTCAGTTGCCTCTCAGCCTTCGTGGGGAGGCTTTTTGTTCCATGAATGTTCTGGTGATGGCACCTAAGAGGTCAGTGTTTTTTGAAGAGGTGCTTTCTATGGGATAGGAGGAAAGCTTTTGGGAGCTGTCAAGAGTTTTTATGAGAGTAGTAGAGCTTGTGTCAGGATTAGAAATGGAGAGAGTAAGTGGTTTGAAGTAAAGGTGGGACTTCGTCAAGGATGTGTTATGTCACCCTGGCTGTTCGACTTGTACATGGATGGGGTGGTGTGAGAGGTGAATGCTAGGGTAGTGGGTCAGGGATTGGAGATGGTTAAAGAAGATGGAGAAAAGTGGGAGGTGAGCCAGCTGTTGTTTGCGGACGACACTGCGCTTGTGGCAGGGTCAGAGGAGGGATTGAGGAAGCTGGTGGCAGAGTTTGGGAGAGTATGTGATAGAAGAAAGCTAAAGATAAATGTGGGTAAAAGTAAGGTGATGAGATGTACAAGGGGTGAAAGTGGCAGTAGACTGGAAGTGAGCATTAAGGGAGAGCGACTGGAGGAAGTGGATAGTTTTAGATACTTGGGTGCAAGTGTAGCAGGAAAAGGTGGAGTGAAGGTGGAGGTAGAATGTAGATTGAGAGAAGCGAGTAAATGCCTTGGTGGATTAAAGAGTGTAATGAGGAACAGACATTTGGGAATGGATGCGAAGAGGAGACTGTATGAAGGAGTGATTGTGCCAACAGCACTGTATGGGGCAGAAAAGTGGAACATAAGAGAAGAAGAGAGAAGGAGTTTGAATGTGTTTGAGATGAGGTGTCTGAGAAGTATGGTGGGGGTTACTAGGCTGGATAGAGTGAGAAATGAGGAGGTGAGGAGGAGAACAGGGGTGAAAAAGGATTTGGGAGATAGGGTTGATGAAAGAATATTAGGATGGTTTGGACACATGGAAAGAATGAGTGAAGAAAGACTAGTAAAAGAGGTATGGAAGGCAGATGTGGAGGGAGTGAACATGAGGGGACGTCCTAGGATGAGGTGGATGGATGGGGTGAAGGGGGCTTTGGGGAAGAGGGGAATGTCTGTTGAGGAAGGAAGGGAGAGGACGGAAGACAGAGGTGAGTGGAGAATGGTTGTATATGGATGATGTTGGGATTGCATGAGGAGGAATGGGCAGGGGGGTGGGGGGTGGGGTAGTATGTGTGAGTAAATTTTGACACAGCCCGAAGGGATTTCTCCCCATCCTCTCCTTATATGCAAGGGGGGATGGAGAGGGGGGGTCGCCGATTAAATGAAGTGGCCTTGCTGTGGATGTGCTGTGTCTTGCGACACTGCTTCTGACCCAGGGCGGTGGGCAGGGTGCAGGGATGACCCGACATCCAGGAGGTGCTCAGATGAGAGGGAGGGTGGGAGGGGTGTGGAGTGTATTTAGGGATGAAATGGGTGGGAGTGTTTTTATGCCTTTCCCTTTTTGGCTACCTCCCTTGGAAGAGGGAAAAAGCCTTGGTATATGTATGTATGTATGCTTTCTAGCCTTAATATGGGCAAGAACAAGTATTTATCACAAGAGACAATATCCCAGATCATGCTTTACATAAATCTGGTCACCAAACAAAGGAAATAATAGATCAGGTTGGGGTTGGCAAGACGTCTGTGTGCAAGTGGGTTGCCATTTTTAAGAAGAAAGGTGGCTGTGACACACCCGGTTACAAACCAAGGAAAAGTACCCCAAAAAGACATCCCCTCATGCTACTAATGTTATCAAGAGACAGTTAGAGCATAATCCACATGTTACCACCAGAAAAATAAAAAAAAGTAACCCGGGACTCTTTGGGGAGGTTAGTGTGCGAACAGTTAGCTGCCGCATTCACGACCTTGGGTATAGAAGCCACCGCCCAGTGAAGAAGCCTCTTCTCACTCTTAACCAGAGGCGCCGTAGGGTCGAGTTTTGCAAGAAATATCTTCAGTGGGATGATGACAAGTAGCTGGATATTCTCTGGACCAATGGGACCACCTTTACTGTGACTGGCAACAGGGGTGGAAACGTGTATCGGTGTGTGGGTAGCGACCCTCTTGACCCCTGGTACGTTCAACAAACAGTGAAACACCCTGATTCTCTCATGGTATGGGGAAGTTTTAGTGGAAGAGGACTTGGGAGCCTTGTTGTACTACCAAAAAATGTAAAAGTGAACCAATATGTTTATCATGATCTCTTAAATGACCACCTGGAGGATTCTTTTAATAGCTCAGGTGCTAACATCTTTCAACAAGATCACGTCCCAGCCCACACTGCCGTAGTGTTACTCAGTGGCTTAAAGACTGTCATATACCTTACATAGCAGACTGGCCAGGCAATAGTCCTGACATAAATCCAATAGAAAACCTGTGGAACTACATTAAACAAGACCTGCAGGGTAAAGATACGAGCTCTGTGCCCAAGCTCAAGGCAGCCATTCACCAATCCTGGGCTAGTATAACCCCTGCACATCTTGCCAAGTACGCCACTTCCATTCCAAACTGCCTTTGTGTGATCATTGCACATAAAGGCTACCCATCAAAGTATTAGAGGTACGGAGATAGTTTTTGTTTATTGATTTATGACTCATTCATTCTCCTCATCACTCATTCTTGCTAACCATTCGTACTTCCTTGTTGAGCACTGTATGTGTGTGCATATATATATGTATATATATATATATATATATATGCAGACAAACCACTGGGAAAATGAAAGAGATGAGACCGAGCGCTTGTGTCTATTCAGACATTTTCAAGGTATAGATACATAAAAGAGATAAGTATATATATGTATCTATACCTTGAAAATGTCTGAATAGACGAAAGCGCTCGGTCTCATCTCTTTCATTTTCCCAGTGGTTTGTCTGCATACTAGTATCACGCGTTCAAGTGATTTCTTCTGCAATATATATATATATATATACATATATATACATGTGCATATATATATATGTATATATACATTTATATACATGTACATATATATACATGTACATATATACATATATATATTATACACACACACACACATATATATATGTACATATATATATATAATTATATACACACACACATATACCAAAGGCTTTTTCCCCCTTACACAGGGGGTAGCCAAAAAGAAAAAGGCATAGAAATCACTCCCATCCATTTTATTTCCCATATATTTCACTCCCCTCCACCCTCCTTCCTATCTTGGCACCTCCTGGATGACGGGTCATCCCTGCATCCTGTCCACACTATACAGAGTAGATCTGGTTGTATATTTCTGGTTTTCTCCAGAGTTCTCCCAGTCCTGAACTAGGTATCATTCCAATCCAGCCAGTCTGGAGTATGCAGCTCCTTATGTATATATATATATATAAATATATATATATATATATATATATATATATATCACAACAATATTGATGTGTACCTTAGCACTGTTGAAAATTGGTTAAAATCACTAAAGATAATAATTACAACTTCAAAGACTTACACATACATTCTCTACAAAATACACTTCTTTGAAATACTAATATATTAATAAAAGGAATTAAAGAACAAGGACTGGTCATATATATATATATAAACACAAATTAATGGGTTATATTAACTTCCATGTCAATTCATACCTTTTCCAACATTACACAAGTCTACACTCTGCCTCACAGTTAAAATATACATTCAGGTTCACTGTCAATTCCCACATGAAAGCAGAAAAGATACAATTCACCTCACCCTTTCTCATATCCCAGTTTCTCCTTAAAGTTTCTAACATACATCACATTTTCTTTGATACAAATAAAAATAAATGACCCATATGTATAGGGTCCCTATGAAATTCGTTTTTGTATCACTTATAAAAAATCACAGATTTACTTATCAATGTAAAGCTCTCAAGCTTTGGTGCACCATATGCTCCAAGTTGTCTTACTTACAATTGATTGGTGGAGGCTTGACTTCTTGGAAAAACTGGAAAAAAAAAATATATATATATATATATACATATGCATACATGTCTTGAATTTTCATTAGAGAAAAATATAGAACATGGGATTCCTAGCCATTACATTCTGTCTCATTTAGTCACATGCTTGGGATCATAGTGGCAACATTCTTCACCCACCCCCCACAATAGATATAAAGACAAAATAGTGTCATAAAAGTGATAAAGAACAGGTTTATGGTGATGGCACAAAGGAGGAACAACAGTACACCTTGGTCCCTTAATCTCACACTTGCCAACTGCCACTTAAATGGATGTTTGGGCCCAGGGAATTGACCCAGAACATAAAGCACCACCAATTCCCAAAGTGGGTTTGTCCTGGGCCCAAGTGATGGTTGGTGAATGTGGGATTAAGAGAATTAGGTGTAGTATAGTTAAACCTAAGATAATGAACACCCTATTTACCAAACAATTTGGTTAAAGATCAAGTTTGAAAATTATTTGTATATATCAATGAAAGATACTTCATGGTATGAACATGTATATGCTTATACACACAATCCCACTGGTTCAGTAGTGCTTTGGTGCATTTACCATATGTATTTTGGTTAACAAACATTTCAATTTTAGAATGGAGTCTCAGAACATTCAAGTATGTTCCCAGAGGTTCAACTGTATCAGCATTCTTGTGAAAATAGAGATTTTAACCTCTTGAATATGATGATGATGCTTATGTATGCATCATGAGCCATGAGTGGGGTATACAAGGATGCTGCCGTTGGCTCCCTGAATATATTTGGTAGTAGCTGAGGTGGAAGGAGTGAACATGAGGGAGTGACTATGGATACATATATACATACATATACCAAAGGCTTTTTCCCCCTTATAAGGGAGGTAGCCAAAAAACAAAGGCATAAAAACCATTCCCACCCATTCCATCCCTAATACATTCCACTCCCCTCCCTCTTATCTTGGCACCTCCTGGATGATGGGTAATCCCTGCATCTTGTTCACTGCCCTCGATCAGAAGCAGTGTCACAAGACACAGCACATCCACAGCAAGGCTGCTTCATTAAATCGGCGATCCCCCCTCTTCGTCCCCTCATGCAGAAAAGGAAAAGACAGGGAGAAATCCCTTTGGGCTGTGTCAAATTTTTCTCACACATACTACCTCAACCCCCATCCCCCCACCCATTCCACCTCATGCATCACATCATCCATATACAACCATTTTCCATTCACCCATCTTCCGTCCTTCCTCAACAGACATTCCCCTCTTCCCCAAAGCCCCTTTCACCCCATCCATTCATCTCATCCTAGGTCGCCCCCTCATGTTCACTCCCTCCACATCTGCCTTCCATACCTCTTTTACTAGTCTTTCTTCACTCATTCTTTCCATGTGTCCAAACCATCCCGATACTCTTTCATCCACCCTATCTCCCAACTCCCTTACCACCCCTGTTCTCCTCCTCACCTCCTCATTTCTCACTCTATCCAGCCTAGTAACCCCCATCATACATCTCATACACCTCATCTCAAACATATTCAAACTCCTTCTCTCTTCCTTTCTTATGTTCCTTGTTTCTGCCCCATACAGTGCTGTTGGCACAATCACTCCCTCATACAATCTCCTCTTAGCATCCATTCCCAAAAGTCTATTTCTCATTACACTTTTTAATCCACCAAGTCATTTACTCACTTCTCACAACCTACATTCTACCTCCACCTCAACTTCACCCTTTCCTGACACATTTGCACTCAAGTATCTAAAACTATCTACTTCCTCCAGTCACTCTCCCTTAATGCTCACTTCCAGTCTGCTGCCACTTTCACCCCTTGTGCATCTCATCACCTTATTTTTACCCACATTCATCTTCAACTTTCTTTTTTCACACACTCTCCTAAACTGTCACCAACTTCCTCAATCCCTCCTCTGGTCCTGCTACAAGTGTAGTGTTGTCTGCAAACAAGAGCTGGCTAATCTCCCACTTTTTTCCATTTTCTTTAAACATCTCCAATCCCTTACCCACCACCCTTGCATTTACCTTTTGCACCACCCCATTCATGTTTAAGTTGAACAGCCAGGGCGACATAACACATCCCTGATGAAGTCCCACCTTTACCACAAACCATTCACTCTCTCCATTTCTAATCCTGACACATGCTCTACTACTCTCATAAAAACTCCTGACAGCTCCTAGAAGCTTTCCTCCTATCCTGTATATCTGCAATACCTCCCACAATACCTTCCTGTCTACCCTGTCATAAGCCCTTTCCAGATAAATAACATACATAAATATACCAAGGCTTTTTCCCCCTAACAAGGGTGGTAGCCAAAAAGGAAAAGGCATAAAATCATTCCCACCCATTCCATCCCTGAATACACTCCACACCCCTCCACCCTCCCTCTCATCTTAGCACCTCCTGGATGAAGGGGCATCCCTGCACCTTGTCCACTGCCCTGGGTCAGAAGCAGTGTCGCAAGATACAGCACGTCCACAGCAAGGCCGCTTCATTAAATCGGCGACCCCCCCCCTCTCCGTCCCCCATGCATAAAGGAGAAGACGGGGAGAAATCCCTTCGGGCTGCCTCAAAAATTGCTCACACATACTACCTCACCCCCATCCCCCCGCCCATTCCACCTCATGCATCACATCATCCATATACAACCATTCTCCATTCACCCCTGTCTTCTGTCCTCTCCTGTCCTTCCTCTACAGACATTCCCCTCTTCCCCAAGGACCCCTTCACCCCATCCATCCGCCTCATCCTAGGACATCCCTTCATGTTCACTCCCTCCACATCTGCCTTCCATACCTCTTTTACTAGTCTTTCTTCACTCATTCTTTCCATGTGTCCAAACCATCCTAATACTCTTTCATCAACCCTATCTCCCAACCCCCTTTCCACCCCTGTTCTCCTCCTCATTTCTCACTCTATCCAGCCTAGTAACCCCTATCATACTTCTCAGACACCTCATCTCAAACACATTCAAACTCCTTCTCTCTTCCTCTCTTATGTTCCATGTTTCTGCCCCATGCAGTGCTGTTGGCACAATCACTCCTTCATAGTCTCCTCTTAAATTCCATTCCCAAATGTCTATTCCTCATTGCACTTTTTATCCACCAAGGCATTTACTCACTTCTCTCAATCTACATTCTACCTCCACCTTCACTCCACCTTTTCCTGCCACATTTGCACCCAAGTATCTAAAATTATTCACTTCCTCCAGTCGCCCTCCCTTAATGCTCACTTCCAGACTACTGCCACTTTCACCCCTTGTACATCTCATCACCTTACTTTTACCCACATTTATCTTCAGCTTTCTTCTATCACACACTCTCCCAAACTCTGTCACCAACTTCCTCAATCCCTCCTCCGATCCTGCCACAAGCGCAGTGTCGTCAGCAAACAACAGCTGTCTCACCTCCCACTTTTCTCCATTTTCTTTAACCATCTCCAATCCCTGACCCACTACCCTTGCATTTACCTCTCGCACTACCCCATCCATGTACAAGTTGAACAGCCAGGGCGACATAACGCATCCTTGACGAAGTCCCACCTTTACCTCAAACCATTCACTCTCTCCATTTCTAATCCTGACACAAGCTCTACTACTCTCATAAAAACTTTTGACAGCTCCTAGAAGCTTTCCTTCTATCCCGTATATCCACAAAACCTCCCACAGTGCCTTTCTGTCTACCCTGTCGTAAGCCTTTTCCAGGTCTATAAAGGCCCAAAAAACATCCTTCCCCTTTCCTATAGCATTCTCACATATCTGTCTTACCACAAAAATCTGATATACACAACCTCTACCTGTCCTAAATCCACACTGTTCCTCACCAATTACTCCCTCTGTTCCTCTCCTAATCCTCTCAATCAAGATCCTCCCATAAGCCTTCCCAACTACACTTAACAAGCTAATCCCTCTGAAACTACTACACTCACACTTGTCCCCTTTTCCCTTGTAAAGTGGAACTATACAGGCACTCCTCCAGTCCTCTGGCACTCTACCCTCTCTCCAGCAAACATTAAATAACCTCACCAGCCAGTCCACCATCACTATACCTCCTTTTTTTTTTTAGACATTCTGCATGGCATTCATCCAGACCAGGTGCCTTACCTGCTTTCATCATCTTAAGAACTGCCTTCACTTCATCCTTTCTTATTTCATTTGGTGACTCCCTCCTTGAACCATCCCCATTCCTCCTCCACACCAAGCTCTACTCTATCCTTCACTCCTTCCCACTCCTCCTTCAGCTTCTTGTACTCCTTCTCCTTTTCCTTTAAAGAGTTTACTCTAAGTACCTCCCCACCTTTTGTCCCTTTCCTCTTCCTCCACTCTCAACTTACCTTCCACCAAAAAATGATCTGATATTCCCCCAACCTCTCCCCTTAGCACATATACATCCTTAACTCTTCCTATCATAATCCTATTTACCACTACATAGTCCATTAACGCTCTATCTACCACCCTTCCCTCCACCACCCTCTCCCATGTGTACTTATGCTTGATTTTCTTCTGAAACACTGTATTTGCTATCATCAATTCTCTTTCTAGACACATTTCCACCATCAACTCTCCACTACAATTCTTTCCTGGAACTCCACATTTCCCAACCACTCCATCAATTGGATCATTTCCTACCCTAGCATTAAGGTCTCCCAGTACTATTACATTAACATTTCTCCCTAAATCCTCTATGCACTCATTTAAATCTATCCAAAAAGCCTCCCTTTCTTCTACACTCTTCTCACTGCCAGGCCCATATGCACTTACATAAACCCAAATCTCCTTTCCCAGTTTCACCTTCATCCACATTATCCTTGAGGAAACCTCCTTCCACTCCACTACACATTTACCTATGTCTTCACTTACTAGTATAGCCAACCCTTCCCTCCCTCGCCCTCTCTTCACTCCTGATAACCTCCCACTTACACTTGCCCTTCCCTTTCAGCTTAGTTTCACTCAAAGCCAACACATCCATCTTCTCACAAACATACTACCTATCTCTTCCCTTTTACTCTCATCTGTACCACATCCACGCACATTAAAAGACCCAAACCTTAGGGTGCTGGTCGGAAAACTTCCAGACCCTCTTATGCCTTTGCTTTTTCTTTTAGGAATGTCCCCTGTGGGGCTACAAGGAGAAGGATGCCTAGTCCCAATCCCCGTCCCTTTCTTTTCACCTCTTACGATCCAAGTGGAATTACTTGGTGGCAGCATTCTTTTCCCCCACCACAGGGAAGGTAGGCAAAAAAGGAAATGAAAATTCAGAGAAATTGTACAGGGCAGTAACAAGGGGTTGGGGGACAGCATAACAGAGGGACAGTCGTAGTATAAAAGTGTCATCATTTCTCTATGAACAGAGTTTTCCTCTATCACAGCCAAAATGATGTGTGGCTCTGGTCCATAGGGGTGCCCCATATTGACCCTAAAGTATCAACTGCATGCCACTTTGCCACAATAACATGCAGCCAATACCCCAAATCTGATCTATGCAACCTCTACCTATCATAAATCCCTCTGTTCCTCTCCTAATCCTCTCAATCAAGATCCTCCCATATGCCTTCCCAACTACACTTAACAAGCTAATCCCTCTGAAACTACTACACTCACACTTGTCCCTTTTTCCATTGTAAAGTGGAACTATACAGGCACTCCTCCAGTCCTTCGGCACTCTACCCTCTCTTAAACAAACATTAAATAACCTCACCAGCCAGTCCACCATCATTGTACCTCCTTTTTTAAGACATTCTGCATGGCATCCATCCAGACCAGGTGCCTTACCTACTCTCATCATTTTAACAACTGCCTTCACTTTATCCTTATATCTCCTCCATTTTCCTCACTCATCACGGTCATTTTCTTAGCACTTCCCACTGCAACTATCTTTCCCTCCCTATCCTCCTTCACATTTAGCAACTCCCCAAAATACTCTGCCCATCTACCTCTTACTGCCTTCTCTTCCATCATCTTCTCTCCATCTGTACCTTTTACCTTCTTCTCTACTTGATTCACCTCCTCTTCCTTTCTTAATTTCTTTCCAAAACATCTTTTTATTACTTTCAAAATTTTCTGTCATACTCTTACCCCATTTCACATCTGTTCTCCTCTTTGCCTCCTTGTCCTTGTGCTTTACTTCTCTTTTCTTAGTACCTCTTATATGACTCCCTTGTCCTATTTTGTAACCAATCTGTGAAAGCTCGCTTCTCTTCTACAATCTTCTTTGTTTCCTCATCCCACCACTCACTACCTTTCCTTCTATTTCCTCCCATCCTTCTTGTTCCACACACCATCTTTGCACACTTTGTGACTCCCTCCTTGAACCATCCCCATTCCTCCTCCACTCCTAGTTCTACTCTATCCTTCACTCTCTCCCACTCCTCTCTCAGCTTCTTCTTGTACTCCTTCTCATTTAAAGAGTTCACTCTAACCACCTCCCTACCTTTTGTTCTTTTCCTAAACTTACCTTCCACCAGAAAATGATCTGATATTCCCCTACTCTCTCCCCTTAGAACATGTACATCCTTAACTCTTCCTATTATACTCCTATCTACCACTACATAGTCCATTAACACTCCATCCACCACCCTCTCCCATGTGTACTCATGCTTGACTTTCTTCCAAAACACTGTATTTGTTATCATCAACTCTCTTCCTAGACACATCTCCACCATCAACTCTCCACTATGATTCTTTACTGGAACTCCACATTTCCCAACCACTCCGTCTATTGGTTCATTTCCTACCCTAGCATTAAGGTCTCCCAATAATACTACATTGACATTCCTCCCTAATCCCTCTATGCACTCGTTTAAATTTATCCAAAAAGCCTCCCTTTCTTCTACACTCTTCTCATTACCAGGCCCATATGCACTTAGAAAAACCCACATCTCCTTTCCCAGTTTCCCCTTCATCCATATTAACCTTGAAGAAACCTCCTTCCACTCCACTACATGTTTACCTATCTCCTCACTTACTAGTATAGCCACCCCTTCTCTCCCTTGCCCTCTCTTCACTCCTGAGAACCTCCCAACTACACTCCCAAACTCATACTCACCCCTCCCTCTCAACTTAGTTTTACTCAAGGCCAACACATCCATCTTCTCACAAACATACTGTCTCTTCCCTTTTACTCTCATCCATACCACATCCACGCACATTAAAAGACCCAAACATTAGGGTGTTGGTTGGAAAACTACTACACCCTCTTTTGCCTTTACTTTTTTAGGAATGTCCCCTGTGGGGCTACATGGAGAAGGATGCCTGGTCCCAATCCCCATCCTATTTTCCTCGCTTCTTATGGTCCAAGTGGGAATACTTGGTGGCAGCATTCTTTTCCCCCACCACAGGGTAGGTGAAACAAGGAAATGAAATTCAGAGAAATGGTACAGGACAGCAACAGGGGTTGGGGGACAGCATAACGGAGGGACAGTAGCAGTATCATAAAAGTTTCATCATTTTTCTGTGAGCAGAGTCCTCCTCTAATCACAGACAAAATGAAGTGTGGCTCTGGTCCATAGGGGCGCCCCATATGGACCCTAAAGTATTTACTACATCCTGCTTTGCCATAACAAGATGCAGCCAATACCCCAGACAGATGGGTTAAAAGGGGCATTGGGTCAGAGGGGAATGTCTGCTGAGGAAAGATGGAAGAAGATTGAAGATAGGGGTGAATGGAGAATGATTGTGTATGGATGATGCTGTGATGCATGAAAGGGAGTGGGTGGGGGATGGGGATGAGGGAGTACGTGTGAAAAATAAATTGACACAGCCCAAAGGGATTTCTCCCCATCTTCCCCATTTCTGCACGAGGGAATGTAGGGGGGGGGGTTGCCTATTTAATGAAGCGGCCTTGCTGTGGATGTACTGTATCTTGCGATACTGCTTCTGACTGAGGGCACTGGGTGAGATGTAGGAATGATCTGTCATCCAGAAGGAGCCAAGATAAGAGGTAGAGTGGACTATGTGGGGGTGGAATGGGTGGAAGTGGATTTTATGCCTTTGTTTTTTGGCTACCTCTCTTGTAAGGGGGAAAAAGCCTTTGGTAAATGTATGTGAGTAGTAGCTGAGTGACCCCTGTATTCTGTGAACAGGCTTGATCACCTTTTCTGTCATGTTATATTCATTCAGGGTGAAAGAGAACAAGAATAACTGCAGTAACTTTATATTGTGTAACGAATGCATTGTGATGCATCATTATACACCAGGCAATCTGATGTGTGCATGAATACTTGACTTGTATTTGTGTGTAGTGCCTTAAGGTGCTCTGGCATTGGATACAAGCAGGGCACTGTAGTGTTGCACCGTAGTATTGCAGCGCGCCCCAGCCACCAGACACTTTCCAGTACAGGGATTCTTTGTCATGGCCACAAGGCCTTTATTCATACATGTGTACTAGGCACAGCATCTTCTTCCTTCTGTGTAGGGAGAACGACTTTCCCCCATGTCAGTCTATACCAGTCTCCCATACAGAACGAGGTGGACGTGAATGAATGGGTGGAAGGTGGATGTGGATGAAGTAAACTTGAGGGGGGAGACCAAGAATAAGGTGGATGGAGGGAGTGAAAGGTGCATTGGATGGAAGATGAATGTCTGTTGAGTATGTAAGGAAGAGTGTATGAGATAGGTGTGAGTGGAGTGGTTATAAATGAGCCAAGATCTGGTGTGGCCCATAGGGATTTCTTCTTGTATGCTTTGTAATTCACAAGTGGATGAGGAGAGGTTGTTGCCATGTAATGAAGTGGTGGGGGTAAACCAGCTTTGGCTGTTGGGCTTTGCTGTGATTTAATGCACTACCTTTGACCCAAGCAGTGGGCTGGGGACAAGGCTGACCCTTCATCTAGGAGCTCAGCTGGAAGGGCAACCTCCAGGGTTCCTACTCTTTGTCATGTTATTTTTTTTTTCCCAATACTTTTTATGGATTTTTATGACTCATTCTTCCACTTTTCCAGGACCTATGTATAGAAATTCCTGGATATTTCACATAACCCAGCACTTGCAAAAATGACCAGAAAATGTCATTCAAGGGCAGTGGACCTGAAGAATAACATCTTGTCCATGGTTAGAGCCACTCCAATTGATGAGGGAATTGTTTTTATTGCCAACTGCTTAAACAAAAAATTCATGACCTTTGAATTTTTCTTAGGAATATGGACTTTTCAGTATTGGATTTTTATAATACAAAAATTCATGACTCTTTAGTTTTTTAAGGACCTGTACAAACCCTGACCTCCCATACTTCTTACAGTAATTCCTCTCAAACATATAGACTCTTCCTTTATGCACAGTACTTGCACTTCTTGCCCAACGTCAATGGAAGGTTAGTAAAATTGCTTCCAATCTATCCTAGTGTCAAAACTTACTTGCTGGTTAAGTTAATGTGCAGCTAGCACTAGTAGTTACTAAACTAGCCCCATGTCAATGAGGCTATACAGTGACATGGGTACAATGCATTCATCATCTTCCTCATAATTTTTTTTATTCTACCCAGACATTTACTTGCTTCATTTACAATATAAATACAATCAATTCTATTCATGTACTTATTTTTTTTTATCCTGGCCATCACTTGACTATTTACCATGTATTTATAAATGGCCTTTATCCCCTATTAAGGAGGTGGCCAAGTCAAATCCCACACTCAACCAAAATTCTCACTCACTCATCCTTCCCATCTTAGCATTATTTATATGTACATACAAAGGGTTTATATGGGAGGGAGTCAAATCAAATGGCATGTACACACTACTACCAATTCCACTCCCATCCACCATCCTTTCCTCCCTCTCATCTTAGCTCCTCCTGGATGAAGGGTCATGGATGAGTATAGATGATATTGTGATGCTGGAGAAGGAGGGTCACCAATCAAGTGAAGTAGCCTTGCTAAGGATGTATTGTGTCTTAATGCAATGTTTCTGACTCGAGGCAGTGGGTGAGAGACAGGGATGAACCTTCATCCACAAGGAGCTGAGATGAGATGGAGTTAAGGGTGGTAGATGGGAGTGGGTGCATGCCTTTTGACTTAGCTATCTCCATTATAAGGGGGAGAAAGCCCTTGGTATATAGATAGATTGAAGAAGAAGAAGAATAATAATAATAAGAAGAAGAAGAAAATGGTCTTACCATGAACTAGTTTTCAACCTACCTTTCTCCTTCAGCCCATAGTCAAAGTTGTACCAACATCTGACCATGAACACAAGCAGTCCAACATGTACCAGTATTGCTAAGGCGCATGCCGCATACTGACAATGGGCAACTACTCCTGGTAAGTGTTTCAAAGCAGTCTGCGACAAAAATAATAAAATCATATTTACAGTAAATACCATATATGTATATATCAATTTTGCATAATGAATTGACCACTAAACCTGATATATATTTATTGTGAAGCAAATTTGTGTCATTTACCCATACTAGTAGAAAGCTTCATTAAAAGGGTTATTGTATACCAATACTCCAAATCACATGTGGAAAATTTTCTAAGCACTTCCATGTCACAAGGTATCTTACTAGGCAGGTGGCATACAAAGAGGAGTACTGCTGGTACATGTGCCACATCTGAATTTATGATCTTACAATTATGATTATTACCTTATTCTTTTTCATACAAAATCTTTTGTTAAGAGAACATTCCACACCAAAACACCCTTCAGACAATACAAAACAAAGACCTAAAGATAATTACAAGCTATACAAATACAACACCTACAGAACATTTACACCATGAAATGGAAGTCCTCAAGATCAAGGATCACCTTGACATGAGAGGCACACAAACACAGCACACTCACTAAACTACATAGCACATGCCAAGAAACATAAAAACAATACCCAAATACTTATATCACACACAAATTCTCTCTTCTCTTCCTCCACAACCACCAGACACCAGCCTCCAGAAATATATCCATAGTCATATCACTCACTGCTCCATCAACAAACCAAACAACAATAAATTGATGCATACTAGACCCCCTGATATCATCCCTCTTAATCCTTTCTCTCCTGAAAGGACGTAGTCCACCTGGCCAGACTGTGATGCAGCCACTATCCAACCCTTCTAAGCTACAAGAATAGGTTGGATGATTGCATTCCAGACAACTGTCCAGGATGCAACACTTCACCCCATACTATACAACACATTATGGAAGGCTGCATTGCAAACTATCACAGATGCTAACAACACAATGTGCACTCTATAAAAGATTTGTGGGAAAACTCCGTCCCAGCCATGGTGTGCCTCAGGAAGACGGGACTGCTCAGCCAGTGTAGGGAACAACAATATTCCACAGGACAGAAACCTATATATGGGGTGTCTCTAAGTCTAATGCATACTAACAATAACAAAATATTTTGTAGCATGCACTATATGATAATTCTCAGAATTCTTTACCTGAACAACAGCAAAAATCATGTAGACTATGTGGGCTGGACTAAGAAGTGCAGCCACAGTGAAGAAATACTTGCTCTCTAGCCTTATCTGTAAGAAGAATTTTTTTTTTTTAAAGAAGATGGCAAATTTTTTCCAGCTGTGAATGAGAGTTAATCTTGATGGTGTTTTCTGAGTCTGCTGAAGAAGGGTGGAGTAGCTTCTGTGACTTCATTTTGTGTATTGTTCAGTTATTTTCCTGATATCTGGCGATATGGTTTTCAAGTCAATTTTGGAAAAATGCTTGTTAATAATATTGTATAGCTGTTTTAGTGATGGTATTGTGAAACTGAGAGAGGAATGGGAAGGAGTGAAGGATAGAGTAGAGCTAGGAGTGGAGGAGGAATGGGGATGGTTCAAGGAGGGAGTGACAAAGTGTGCAAAGCTAGTGTGTAGAACAAGAAGGACAGGAGGAAATAGAAGGAAGGGTAGTGAATGGTGGGACAAGGAGACAAAGAAGGTTGTAGAAGAGAAGAAGCGAGCTTTCACAGATTGGTTACAAAATAGGACGAGGGAGTCATACGAGATGTACAAGAAAAGAAAAGAGAAGTAAAGCGCAAGGTAAAGGAGGCAAAGAGGAGAGCAGATGTGAAATGGGGTAAGAGTATGACAGAAAATTTTGAAAGTAATAAAAAGATGTTTTGGAAAGAAATTAAGAGAGGAAGAGGAGGCGAATCAAGTAGAGAAGAAAAGGTAAAAGGTGCAGATGGAGAGATGATAATGGAAGAGAAGACAGTAAAGGGAAGATGGGCAGAGTATTTTAAGGAGTTGCTAAATGTGAAGGAGGATAGGGAGGGAAAGATAGTTGCAGTGGGAAGTGCTAAGAAAATGACCGTGATGAGTGGAGAAAATGTAGGAGAAATAAGGAAGGATGAAGTGAAGGCAGTTGTCAAGATGAGAGCAGGTAAGGCACCTGGTCTGGATGGATGCCATGTAGAATTTATATATATATATATATATATATATATATATATATATATATATATATATATATATAAAAAAAAAAAAAAAAAAAAGTGGTACAGTGATGGTGGACTGGCTGGTAAGAGGGTAGAGTGCAAGAGGACTGGAGGAGTGCCTGTATAGTTCCACTTTACAAGGGAAAAGGGGACAAGTGTGAGTGTAGTAGTTTCAGAGGGATTAGCTTGTTAAGTGTAGTTGGGAAGGCTTATGGGAAGATCTTGATTGAGAGGATTAGGAGAGGAACAGAGGGAGTAATTGGCGAGGAACAGTGTGGATTTAGGACAGGTAGAGGTTGCATAGATCAGATTTTTGTGGTAAGACAGATATAAGAGAAAGCTATAGGAAAGGGGAAGGATGATTTTTGGCTTTTATGAATCTGGAAAGGGCTTATGACAGGGTAGACAGGAAGGGACTGTGGGAGGTTTTGCAGATATATGGGATAGGAGGAAAGCTTCTAGGAGCTGTCAAGAGTTTTTACAAGAGTAGTAGAGCATGTGTCAGGATTAGAAATGGAGAGAGTGAGTGGTTTGAGGTAAAGGTGGGACTTCATCAGGGATGGGTTATGTCGCCCTGGCTGTTCAATCTATACATGGATGGGGTGGGAGAAAAGTGGAAGGTGAGCCAGCTGTTGTTTGCGGACAACACTGTGCTTGTAGCAGGATCAGAGTAGGGATTGGTGAAGTTGGTGACAGTTTGGGAGAGTGTGAAAGAAGAAAGTTGAAGATAAATGTGGGTAAAAGTAAGGTGATGAGATGTACAAGGGGTTAAAGTGGCAGTAGACTGGAAGTGAGCATTAAAGGAGAGCGACTGGAGGAATTGGATAGTTTTAAATACTTGGGTGTGAATGTGGCAGGAAAGGGTAGAGTGGAGGCAGAGGTAGAATGTAGGTTGAGAGAAGTGAGTAAATGCCTTGGTGGATTGAAAAGTGTAATGAGGAATAGACATTTGGGAATGGAGGGTAATAGGAGATTGTATGAAGGAGTGATTGTGCCAACAGCACTGTATGGGGCAGAAACATGGAACATAAGAGAGGGAGAGAGAAGGAGTTTGAATGTGTTTGAGATGAGGTGTCTGAGAAGTATGATGGGGGTTACTAGGCTGGATAGAGTGAGAAATGAGGAGGTGAGGAGGAGAACAGGGGTGGTAAGGGAGTTGGGAGATAGGGTGGATGAAAGAGTATTGGGATGGTTTGGACACATGGAAAGAATGAGTGAAGACTAGTAAAAGAGGTATGGAAGGCAGATGTGGAGGGAGTGAACATGAGGGGGCGACCTAGGATGAGATGGATGGATGGGGTGAAAGGGGCTATGGGGAAGAAGGGAATGTTTGTTGAGGAAGGATGGGAGAGGACAGAAGACAGGGGTGAATGGAGAATGGTTGTATATGGATGATGTTGTGATGCATGAGGTGGAATGGGTGAGGGGATGGGGGGGTGAGGTAGTATGTGTGAGAGAAATTTGGTGCAGCCTGAGGGGATCTCTCCCCGTCTTCTCCTTTTCTGCATGAGGGGACAGAGAGGGGGGGGGAGTCGCCGACTTAATGATGTGGCCTTGCTGTGGATGTGCTGTGTCTTGCGGCACTGCCTCTGACCCAGGGCAGTGAACAAGATGCAGGGATGACCCGTCATCCAGGAGGTGCCAAGATAAGACGGAGGGTAGAGGGTGGAGGGGAGTGGAGTGTATTTTGGGATGGAATGGGTGGGAATGGTTTTTATGCCTTTTTCTTTGTGGCTACCTCCCTTGTAAGGGGTAAAAAGCCTTTTGTATATGTATGTATGTTTGTACAGGAGTCCCTCAAATAACGCAGATTCGAATAACACGGATTCAATCATATGCGGATTTTATTTCAAAACCATCTGAAATGTAGAGAACCGTTTTAAAATTCGCATCGAGTTGGGCACGCATATGCACACACGCAGCAATATCGCAAACATTTGTGGTGACTGCTTTCTATTTTACCATATACAGTCGATCCTCATATAATGCGGTCATTATGTACATTGGGAACTACTCAAACAAGGGTGTGGGGCGAGGGGATAGCCGTGGGTGGCTGCCTGCGGTTATGTTTCAACCTCCGGGAATTGATGCAGGAGGGAGGGAGGGGAGGAGAGGGGGAGTAGGGGGTGGTAGGGGGGTAGCCAACAAGCTTTAGCTTGTCGCTTCCATCATCTGCGCCGTGTTATCGTGAAATTTTACCGCCCTAACCTGTTGAAGTGTAATGTTTCTTTCGTTTGGAACACAACTAAAAAGTCTGATAATGACTGTGCTTGTGGTGTCTTAATTTCTCTTATGAGGTTCTTTTTGTTACTGGCAGTGGTGGTTTGGGAGATCAAAAGCAGACATATACACACTTACACATGTGTAGACACGCACATGTAGACACATGTAACCGCAGGCAGCCACCCACGGCTATCCCCTCGCCCCACACCCTTGTTTGAGTAGTTCCCAATGTACATAATGACCGCATTATATGAGGATCGACTGTATATGGTAAAATAGAAAGCAGTCACCGCGATGTAAACAATAAACAAAGCACCACGTGTTATGACAACGATTTCTTAGGGTTTGGTAAGTACGAAAGAAAGAACTTAAGTAGATTATTAGAGATAGAGAGAGAGATGAGCAAAAATAGGACTCGGTGGGAAAATGAAATCATGGACTTAAGAAAAGAGGTCATTGGTTTAATTGATTGTTTATCTAAGACTAACCATGAAATTTCTGACCTGAAAAAAGCTAACTTGGATCTTACAAACGAAATTAAAGAAATGAAAAGAGACATAAATGAACTGAAGAATGATAATGAAAAGAAGAAAACTAATGATAATAATAGCGAAAATCTAAAGCAGGAAGTGAACAACAAATTCCAAGAATTGACACAAAAGATCGAAGAAAACTTAGGTGGGGACAGTATCCAGGAAATTAAGAAGTGGAAAGAAAATATTGAAAATAAAGAAATTGCTTTCAAAGAAATAGTCAAGCAGCAAATGCAAGATAATGCAAAAGACACAATCATTCAAGTGATTAACGAAAAAGCAAATTGGGTCAGGGACACAGTAGATAGGAAGAAATGTATTGTGGTTTATGGGCTTAAAGAAAAACAAGGATTGGCGAGGTACATGAGAGAAAAAGAAGAAAAAGAGACAGCAGTAGAAATCCTTAATGAAATTCAGGGGGGAGATAGTGATTCAGGCACAGACTTAGAAGAGACTTACAGAATTGGTCGCTATACTAAGGATAGGAATCGACCTCTAAAGATAAAACTAAGGTCACAAGTGGTAGTAGAAGACATATTTGAAAAAGTAGGTAACTTGGCAAAGAGTGAAAAATACAATAAGATATGGATAAAAAGAGAAATGAGTACTGAGGAATTAGAAAAAGAAAGGGCGCTAAGAGAAGAAGCAAAGGAAAAAAACTTGAAAAGATCGGAGACAGAATGCAAAGAATTCCAGTGGAGAGTAATAGACTTGAGATTAAGACAATGGCGCTTCAAAACGAACAAAACAAGGGAAGAAGAAACCAGGGAGAAGGAAGAAAATTAAAAGTGGCCTATACCAACATTGACGGACTAATTTCGGGACTGAACGAACTCAATGATTATCTGTTAGAAGCAAAACCAGACATAATGGGAATTGTAGAGACTAAACTAAGAGGTGAAATACCATCCACTGTTATCGGACAAGGTTTATACAACTACTGGATAAAAAACAGGGACAAGAAACAGGGAGGGGGAATCATGTTCTTGGCCAAGAAAGACCTAAAGGTGACAAAAATTGCAGAGGGCAAAGGTAATGCTGAATTGATCATGATAAAAGTCGAAGGCAAGAATATGAAAAGTAGAAAGTTTGTGGTGACTTATGTGCCTCCAAAAACAAGCGCTTGGAAAGAAATTGAACATAAAAAAATGCTAGATGACACAAGAAAATCACTCAATGAGATACTAATGGGTAAGGGTAATCTGGTAGTTATGGGGGACTTCAATTGCAAAGAAATTTGTTGGGACAGCATGACAGTGCAAGGAGGAGATGACTCGTGGGGCAATGTACTGCTAGATATGACCATGGAGTACACAATGACCCAATGGGTCCATGAAAACACAAGGTACAGAAATAATGAAGAGCCATCGAAACTAGATCTAATATTTACAACAGAGCCTGAAATAGTGCATAAAGTCCAGTATGAGACACCAATTGGAAAGAGTGACCATGTACTCATCGAAACTATACTAAAGGAAGAAATAGACATAGAGAGGAACGAAAAGCATAGGAAAGGAAGACTGAGGTACAACAAAACAGACTTTACAAAACTAAAGACATTCTTCCGGAATGCAAACTGGGAAATATTTTACAGGGAAGAAACAGCAGTGGAAGAGAAATGGAATATATTGATGGAAAACTACAATGAAGGGGTAAACAGGCATGTACCAAGACAAAAGCGAGAGAGAGAGTACATTAAATGTTGGTTCAACAAAAGATGCAGTGAGGCAAAAGACAGAAGGGACAAAGCTTGGAAAAAGTGGAGAAAAGACAAAAAACAAAGCAAATGGCAAATTTATGTTAACTATAGAAATGAGTATGTTAATGTGAGAAGAGAGGAGAAAAGGAACCATGAGAAGGATATTATAGACAAATGCAAAGAGCAACCCAAACTATTCTATCGGTATGTGAATGGTAAACTTAAAAACAAACAGGAATTGGTGAAACTATGCCAAGGAAACATAGAATACACAGAAGATTTAGAGATGGCCGAAGTCATGAACAATCACTTTAAATCTGTTTTCACCAGAGAGAAAATACCGAATTGTGACATAGACAAAAACAAGAAATCTCCCCTCATAAATGAGTTTACAGCATCACTAAAGGAAATATCAGAACATTTATCAAGGCTGGATGTCAGAAAATCACATGGCCCGGACGGTATTGCAAATTGGATTCTAAAGGAGTGCAAAGAAGAACTAACAGACAAAATACACATCTTAATAAACAGCTCACTCAAAGAAGGAAAGATACCCGAGGACTGGAAAAACGCTAACATTGTACCAATACACAAAGGAGGAAACAAAGAAGAACCCACCAACTATAGGCCAGTATCACTAACAAGCACCATTGCCAAAATTTGTGAGAAAATAATCAAGAATAGATGGGTAAAACATCTGGAAGACAATGACATATTAAACCCAAGACAATTCGGATTCAGACAAGGAAGATCATGCTCCACAAACTTAATATGCTTTTACTCAAGACTAATAGACATAGTGCAAGAAAGAAATGGATGGGCTGATTGTGCATTCCTAGACTTGCAAAAAGCCTTTGACAAAGTACCACACAGAAAACTACTAAAAAAACTGGAACACATAGGAGGAATACAGGGAAACCTACTAAAATGGATAGAGGACTTTCTGACTGGTAGAAAGATGAGAGTAGTGCTCAGAGAAAAATATTCAGACTGGAAAGAGGTGATCAGTGGAGTACCGCAAGGATCTGTGCTGGCACCAATAATGTTTGCTATCTATATGAATGACATGGATGAGGACGTGAACTGCTACATGAGCTTCTTTGCCGATGACGCCAAACTGCTAAGGAAAATAGAAACTGATGAGGACTGTGAAGCACTGCAAGAAGACCTAAATAGGGTATGGAACTGGAGTCAGAAATGGGAAGTGGACTTTAATACTAAGAAGTGTAGCATAATGGAGTTTGGAAAAAGCAAAAACAGAATATCAGGAAAATATACAATTGGAACCAAAGAAGTAAAGAAAGTAGGATCCGAAAAAGATTTGGGAGTAATTATCACGAACGACTTGTCCTATGATATACAGATTAACAAAATTGTCGGGGAGACTTACAACTTGCTAAGATCAATAAAAGTGGCGTTTACATACTTGGACGAAGACATGATGAAAAAAATATTGGTTACATTGATAAGGCCTAGATTAGAGTATGCAGCGACATTGTGGTCCCCCAGTACCAAAAAGAATATAAAGAAAATAGAAAGAATCCAAAGAGCAGCTACAAAAATGGCACCTGCACTTGCAAACCTATCATACGAAGAGAGATTGGCTAAACTGGAGTTACCGACACTGGAGCAAAGAAGAGAGAGAGGTGACCTATTGACCATCTACAGAATCATGAAAGGCACAGAGGTACTCGATAGTGAGAACTTACTTAACTGGGACAAAAGAAACACAAGAGGACATGGAAAGAAAATAAAAAAACATAGCTATAGAAGAGAACTGAAGAAAAACAGTTTTCCTCATAGAGTTTTGGACACTTGGAACAAACTGGACAATGAAATAGTATGCGCAAAAACCATTCATGAGTTTAAAAAAAAACTAGACACTGCAAGATACAAAGGCGGGACAACACGAGCATAGCTCCCCTTCCCGCAAAATACAACTAGGTAAATACAACTAGGTAAGGTAAATACATGTTAGACAACCAGTGTATGTTGTGAATGCGCGTGTGTGTACACATGAATACGAAGACAGACACATGCACATACATGCTTACTTGTACATGTGAACACAGACACATACATGCATGCATGCACACACACACACACATATGCCACATACACACATACATATGCCACATACACACACATATACATACGCCACATACACACACACACACGTGTATATGCCACATACACACACACATATATATATGCCACATACACACATGTATATATGCACAAACACATACATGCACCACAAATGCCACATATATACACCACATACGCACGCACACACACACACACATACACATGCATGCACACACACACGTACACATAAACATACATTCGGTTCTCGGTATTTAATATGGAAAGTCAGCATGCGTGGATTTGGTCACACACGGTAATTTCAGGAACCTAACCCCCGCGTTATTTGAGGGACTCCTGTATGTATTGTGTTCTGTACTGTCCTAACTGCTTCATTCTATCAATGATGATCAGACATTCCACTGCCTTCTTCTCTAAACACATTTGTATTTAGAACTCTTTCAATCCTCTTTTTTTGGCACTACTACAAAATATATTGGTGCTCTCTTAACTACCTTTCAATCAACTACACTGGTGCAAATATAATCCTTCCTCTATAAATACTTATCTTCACTATTTTAACTTCCTTTCAATCCACACTCCCAACATCTCTTCAGCTTTGTTTCTTACTGCCACACCTAAATCCCACTACTCTATCCACATACTCATCTACTCTAGTATTAAGATCCCCCAACATCATCACATTCTTCCCAAAACTCTCCACACATTTGCTTCAACAATTCCAAATGCTTCTCTCTACTCATTTTTGTTTCCTTAACACTTGAAAGTTATTTCACATTTTTAACATTAAGATTACAGCTCCATAACAGGTTCATTATTCATTTGATTCTGAGATGCAACTTTCAACAGAAGATTGAATTTACTTACTGCAAGGTAGGCAATCATCCCCCATGCTAAGATGAAAGGGAAGCCAAGACTTATGGTGATAATCTCCTCTGTGTCCAGAGACCAAACACCATCATGGATTGCTAATACTACAACATTCCCCTGAAATTTAAGAGAAATTATTCAATTTACAACAATAACATCTACCAAGGGATATATTTGCAACACAAGCATAGATTTTTACATGTATATATAATGATTCATACTATATGTGCATGTAGGACTGAGTGGAAGGGTGGTGAGGTAAACACCAGGAACCGTTGGAGTTTTTATTTCTAACGTTTCGTCCTGAAAGGACTTCCTCAGAGGAAGTCCTTTCAGGATGAAACGTTAAAAATAAAAACTCCAACGGTTCCTGATGTTTACCTCAAGACCCTTCCACTCATTCTGTCTTACGTACTTCAACATGTAGGACTACATGTGTATCAGTTATATTTGAATACATAACAGCAAAACATACCCTTAGATAGTACAAACCTTTACTCCATATCATTCACAATAAAGGTTTACTATACCTGGCTAACCTCCTTATAAGAAGGCCTATGGCAAGTAAGCAAACAATAATTCAATAAAATTTAATTAATACTCCCATTATGTTCAAAATCATCATATAAAACAAGTCTGCAACTACATGAATAAAGGTAATTTAATGATAAACAGTGCTCACCAGAACTTGTATATCAAAAACAATAAGTGTCATTGTTGTGAGGAGTGTACGACACATAGCTTGGATATTACTATCTGCTCCAACAGTCCTGAAAATGAGGTAACCAGACTGTAAATATTCCCAGAAGAACCGAGCTCCTAGGATTGCCAATGGGACACCAAATACTGTTGTTACGATAAGTCGTACCTTGAACAAAGAAATAAAATTCAAATTAATTTTTGGCATAATTCTATACATGATCACAATCTGTTCATACAAACTTGTTAAATTAAATTGTTCTTAGAGTAACAATCTAGATGAAATGCACACATTAAACACGGGAATAAAGGATTAAGAATTAAGCATTTCAACCTTACATACTGGGGAATGAAATAATCAATTCTTACTCTAAGTTACTCCATGCAAAACCAAAATTCAACTGCAAACTCACGAGTTTGAATGTGTCAGAAGATGCTGACTGTTGAATATAATTTATTGTGACATAAGTGATGAGGATTACTGAAGATATTACAAATGCCATTAGTTCAAAAGCTTGCTCTCTTAGGACACCATCCAGAACATAAAAAACACTAAAACCTGGAAATAAATTTGAACCATATGTATAATAAATAAGCAACTTGCCTTGCAAGATAGTCCACATCTCAATAGTAAAGAATCAAAGGTGGTTTAATTTTTTTCTGTTATCCATTCACCAGTTATAATTGCAACATCTCATCTGTAACTTATAAAACTTTCCTTTCCCCTCAAGAACTAACCTGCATTGAATATTAGGACAATTGCAAAAACATAATCAGAAGATCCTGGAGATAAAGCAATTAGTCTGTCAATTCCAAGTCCACATGTTGCTAATGCTGAAATGATGCCAAAAATCAGCAAAATATATTCTGCTTTACTAAGGTTCTGAAGAGTGCGAACCTGTAAAAGGAAAAAAATAATGTAGACATCTTTAACAAAGTACTGGGTCAAATAAAATTTGCAGTATCAGTTCAGTGCAGTGTGTATGGAGGGTTTATTTTGAACATGCTGTACCTATGCTGATGATTAAATGTGACAGAATAACTTAGTTCCTCACATTGCCAATAATTGAGGGTCTCATTGCCACTCTCCGGGTTATTCCCAAATCTTCATAGGGAATAGGCTGGTTAGACTGTTCCTGGTTTTGATGTGGTTGTAATGATGGTGAGGCTGGCCTTTGGGGCTCCATTATCTGCAAAATACATATCCAAAGGTTAAAACTACACAAATGACAAAATAATTATTGCTTTGGACTTTTGACATCAACAATTCCATCCTCCGAGGGCACAAAAGTGTATGACTAATCCATGATATTTTGCTCAGTTGATACAGTTTAGTGTAATACTAAAACATTTCATTTATCTAATCAGCTGTTACCTGCACAGTGTTGGATGGATGTGATGGGGGAAATACCCACCCATATGTAACAAATATTAAAATAAAATCCCTGTAAGTTCTAACTTTAGCTACATGAACTCTTCTCTTTCAAGGTGTGCTGCACAAAAAGGTTGCTGCAATGCACAGCATTGTCGTATTCCAAACTTGAGCTGTTACAAAGTATCTTTTTGCTATTTGGAACCAATGATAGGTATCTGCTAGCAGGGCATGGCAATAATAACTGTTGCTTCATACTTCACTGGTTGAAAACCTGTAACACCATGGTGACTGGCAACGGACCTTGGTACCTCCTGTAGGAGGTCTCTTCTTGGAGGAAACCTTGTACTGCTGTGTGTATTGGGTCAGTGTAGGACTCTTCCTATCTTACTGGCTGAGAGTGGCAGAGGAACATGAGAACATATGAATGGAAGACTGCAAGAGACCATAAGGCCTACACTCTCAGTTCCATGTCCCTTACAACCTTACATCCTTATTCATAAAGTTGTCTCATTTTATCTTAAAACAACCAGTTGTTTTAAGAGAATATTAGTCACTGATTGCCAGGCCTCTTTGAAGAATAGGTGGAGGAACTTGAGCTTAAGTTGATAGATCTTAGACCTGGTCAGGAGAATGAGTGTCAACTCCAGGTGGAGGCAAGGAGGCTGAAAGGTTTTGAAAACAGGCGGCAGAAGCATTCTCTCTACTGTCCATTTTGAAGGCATGGTATAGAACAGAATTGGAATAGATGTGGAAGAGAAATGTATAAGAAATGGAAAAAATGTAAGTGGAATGAAAAAAGAATTCAAGAATGGAAATAAATCATTCTTTCTATACTGAAAAATAAGAATAGTAGTACCACATGTAGATGTGTTCTTCAGTAACTACGAGGTGTTGAACACATCTGGTGAAATCATGCTACAGTGAGTGAATTTTAGTATGTTGTAGGTGTTCATTTGTTTTTCACCATTTATACATAACTTATGTGTACACTTGTACTATTGGAGCCAATCACTGGTCTTTGTACATAGATATTTCTCAACTTACTTAGAACAGATACTACTGTTGTAAAACACAGTACAAAGGGTAGTCTACATGGGAGCAGGTTTCTATAAGCTGAATAAAAGTACCTGGCACCAGCTGGAATAATGACAAAAATAATGATAGAGTAATTATAGAATAATAATGATAGACTCAATCAATGGTTATTTCAAGTTATATTAAGTAGAAAACCTGCAGCTCCACAGTGGATGACAACAGTTCTCAGCACTTCCCACAGATCTCTCTAAACTTTGGACTCTTGTGTCACTGTGGGGCTGTTTCTATGTTACTAATTGGAAGCTGTAGGGAGAGGAGAACAGTCACCAGTTATCAGCTCTCCACGTGTGAAAAAGTGCAAGAAATACAGGTGAAGTTGATAGAGAGATTTTAGGCTCAATTGGGAGACTGAGTAAGAACCCCTCAGGGCTGCACCCATAATGGATGTAAGGTGGTTGATGGGGTTTGAAAATAGGAAGCTTGGTTGTCCATTTTGCAGAACCCCCATATACATCTGTCACTAATCCCATACATATTAGACTTAAATGTAATAAAAGAGTTAAACAATCAACTTGAAAGTGTTGGATGTTGGGGATATGTTATTATAAATGTTTAAGTAATGTGTTGCTATATCTTTTATTGTATTTAATGGGCTGTGGGAAGGTTCAAGGGTTTTCAAGGTTTTCAATTTAAGATTTTCTATTAAGAATGATTCTGAGCAGCCAGTTATTATTCTTATTGCTTTACTGTGTGTTGTCTCTAGGATATCTTTGTTTCCTCATTGTCAGATATACTGTAGATGGTTGGCTAAGTGTAATTCTTACAAGTTTTTGTATGTAGTGATTAACATTTTTTTCTGTAGTTCAATTCCTGTACTTTAGACTATGGCCAGTTTGGGGATACACCACTCCAACATCTCTGCCCACTGACCTTAAAGGTCAACTGAGAAGGTTTTCAAAGAGGTGGTGAATATCTGCTAGATGTATAGCTTAGTCACTTTTTGATCAAATAGTGCAAAAATAAATCCTAATTATCACGCAGTGTGATAAAAAGGCTGACAAAAATATCGGTAACAGATGAACTTTTTTTCGCTGATCTCTGGCTGTTCTCGTAAGGATGTGACGTCAACCTTGCTGTTTACATTCTGCTGCATCCTTATGTTTGCATTATAAAATGACGTACTGCACTGTCAGCTTGATCAATAATCTGTCATATTTCATGTGTTAGCAAGGTTTGATCAAGTAATTAGTTTGAAATTGGTTTATTGTGTTGGCACAAACAATCTGCTGTGGATGGACTTCTTTTTTCATTCTTTTCCAAAAGATCCTGTTTGCAAAAAGGACTGGATCATTCAGTGCAGATGGCATGGGTCATGGAAGCCTGGATTGAAAGTGAAACTGTTTAGAAAGAAGAAAAAAAAAAAAAAAAAAAAAAAAAAAAAAAAGTATACTCAGGAGCCTGGCCTTGCCAAGTCACTAGGATGAACCCAATTCTAAAAGAAGATGCAACACCGACAATCTTTATCATCAAGACCCCAGGTTTGGCAAGCAAATGCCATTGAAGGAACACTGCTATTGAAAAAAGAATGCCTGGAGGTAGGTGTATCAGTCTGTATCATGTATATAGGTAGGTCTGTGCTATCTATGCTGTCACTGACAATTGTTAATAAACATGGTTAGGCTTGACTAACTATTTTTGGGCTAGGCCTAAGCAGATTAGGGTATAGTCATGTCATAGGCTAGTTAGGCATGTAGGCCTATGAATGTGATCACCCTACTCCACCAGGATGATAGGCATGACCTTGACGACAAGGGCTTCCATAATAGAACTATGATCACATCTTGTCAATTGGAGTCAACCTAATTCAAGTATGTTTTTTGAGAGTCAAACAAGTGGAACCCCCCACCACTACCACCCCAACAGGAGTTAAGCATAATTATCCTGGACCTGGAGGGAGTAATTCATACTGATATAGACCTTATGATTTTTTTCAGCTGGTACGAAGTGCCTATGATGAATATTCACCTTCTCCAAGTACCATTACCATTGAAATTGAGATGGAATGTGAAAGTGACCATGGTGACAGTGCCAGGCAAATGATTGATAGCTTCTCCTCCCCCACAGCAACCACTACCTGTTGCAGATAATTTTATAGACATGCCTGTGAGTATCTTTTGCTAGCTTTCTTCTCCCTTTCAGTCAAACAATTTCTCTATTCTCTTTGCTACATAAGCCTGTTTTATTGTAACTTATCACAGATAAAAACAATTTGTAATTCATGAATCCTTGAAACTTTTGCCTGTAAATATGAATTTTGGCATCCAAATCTGATAAATCTTTTTCACCCAACATGAAGTCACTTTCATATCGCTGGTCATGTCCAAGAATGTAAATAACAACGTTTATGTCATCAATTGGCCTGGTGGTGAAAAATGTAACTATGATATTGAAAAATTCGTCTGCTATCAAGCACTTTGGTTTGGACACATGGAAAGAATGAGTGAAGAAAGATTAGTAAAAGAAGTATGGAAGGCAGAGGTGGAAGGAGTGAATATGAGGGGGGGTCCTAGGATGAGATGGATAGATGGGGTGAAAGGGACATTAGTACATTACAAAAGAGAGAAATGTCTGTGGAGGAAGGACGGGAGAGGACAGAAGATAGGGGTGAATGGAGAGGGGTTGTGTATAGATGATGCTATGATGCATGAGGGGGAGTGGGTGGGGGATGGGGGGTGAGGAAGTATGCATGAGAAAAAAAAATTGACGCAGCCCAAAGGGATTTCTCCCCGTCTTCTCCTTTTCTGCATGAGGGGACGGAGGGGGGGGGGGTCACCCAATTAATAGGAAATGGAATGGGTGGGAGTGGTTTCTATGCCTTTTTCTTTTTGGCTACCCTCCATGTAGGGGGTAAAAGCCTTTGGTATATATATGTACTATTTGGCTAAAATAAAATAAAAACTATAAAATGCTAGAAACATGCATTTTAATGTTCTAACTTCTTCCAAGTTACATTTTCATACATGAAATAACAAAAAATAATAAATCCAAAACCTTCTCAGTTGACCTTAAATAATATGTTCAGTTTCTTATTTATGTTTGCTGTAAGATCTTTGATGTGTAGGATGAAGGTCACATATCAAATCCTGTAATGAATACTGTTTATCATTATGATATTCACAGTGATTTTCTTTACAAGATTCAATATCAATTTCCACTGGAATAGCATAGTCCCAAATCCTGAATTTAACATACATATTATTTGGGGGTTGTCCTTTTTTTTTTTTATCAAATCCTACATCCCTTAATCAATGATGAGTATGAATTAATATATAACAACATTCACTTCCTGAGAAACCTGGATAGGTCCTAGGACAATGAGTCATTTCATTTGTACTAAGACTAGACGTCTAAGGACTCCAGTGGAAACGGAATTTAAGTTATATTGTGTTGTCCTCAGCAATTTCACACACATGTATCAGTTTCACGTTTTAGTATATGTTGTTGTCAACGACTTCATTACAAAATAAAGTAAAAATTCTTGCATATGTACTTCGAAAAATTACAAATCTCTGCATGCGTATTAAGAAAGCAGTTTTAACTCTGACATGAATTACCTTTAACTGGTGGTAATTTCAAATGTAGACTTTCCTATTCAAGAGTCCTCTTCTTCGATGGTTGATACCATACAATAATTTACATTGCCTATATTGCACTTCTGCTACCACTGTTGACACCTACTCCAGCCTGAGATTTGATATGGGTTCCTTCCTCCCTTTGTTATGAATTGTCTCGCAGGTTCGAAGCGGTGTTGTGTTTTGGGGTTGACGTTTCATGAAACATATGCATTATTTATGGAGGTCAATGCCAAAACATTATCGTTTTTCCACAAATTTGCAAGTATCACACTTTTTTCTTTCTATCAGTTACTACGATTTCAGTTTTTCTTCAAAACTTATGGAAAGTCGTAATTATCACAGTAATGCTTGTTTTCCCAATGAACACTATTATGTAATGTATTAATTTTATTCTAGGGTCGTGCAGTCTGTCGATGACCACTCAGTACGAAATAATTGAATAACAAATCGCTATTGAACAAAAACAATTCCAAGACTCCATGGCTGCTATAACTATACCCAAGAAAGCACCGTTTGAAATGTGGACTTCTGTATTCTGTTCTAGAGGTGATATGATATCTCCTGCAGAGGCGGAGCCTCTCGTGATGTGACGCCCAGTGGGTTGTTGTTGTTTATGCCCACTGTTTGAATCTAATCTAAGTCGGGTCAGGTACTCGGGCCATCAAGGGAATATATCATTGTTAGTATTGTGAGGTAATATGGGATTAGTAAGGGTTCACAGATAAACTTAGTAAATATTTCGAGGGAAATCAGGCGAATCTCACGTGAACACGAGTCAGATACAGCTAAATTCAGGACATTGAATAATATGGCTGGTTCTGCATTAATATATTGCTGAGATTTTCTACTTTTTTCTGATTACATTGAGATTCTTGTGCCAAAAAGCATAGTGAAACACAACGAATGGTTCTTCTTTATAATCACGACGTTTCGTATACATTGTACCTTTTCAAGTGTTAGATACATAACAAATCATTGCCATAAATACACATACATAAATAATAAGGGGAGGTCACATAGTACTCAATTTTTATGAAGGGTGTGGGGGGATATGGTAGCTGGGTTGTAGCACACCACGGAGTAGATCTCGACGATGGAATTGTGTCGAACTCTCTTGTTTGTAAATTTAGACTCAGAGTTTGCTCTTTGATCAACAGTGCTTCCAGTATCTGTGGACGTTTCTGTTCTGGAACTTGAAATATTATTTTGGTATTATCTTCCATAAATTGTCTAGTCAAGTGGTAATGTGGCCAGTAGTGGGGTGTGGCCAGTAGGTGGAGTGTGTTGCGTCTGCTTTGTGGTTGTGTATCCTATGTATGAAGATCATTGATGGAGAAACAGCTGTATTCTTCAACCAGATAGGTTTGCAGGAAAACCTATGGCCCAAACACACACACACACACACACACACACACACACACACACACACACACACACACACACACACACACACACACACACACACACACACACACACACACACACACACACACACACACACACACACGCACACACACACACACATTTTAAAAATAGTTTAGATAAAATGAGATATGAAGACGGGATACCACGAGCATAGCTCCCCTTCCCGTAAAATACAACTAGGTAAATACACACACACACACACACGTAGACCGATTCACAGCGAAGAGTGGAGCTCCGAAGAAGAAGGGAAATTTACGTGGATCTCAACAACGAGGAAGTACCTTTTTGTATTATAGGGAAGGGGAAAGCTCGTGGTGTAGTGGGAAGGTGATGAAAAGGAAGAAGGGAGGGATTACTGAGGGAAATGGAAGGAAATGAGGATGGAGGCGCAAGGGCGCCACCTACGGAAAAAGTAAACAAAAGATCAGCTGACGCTGGAGAAGTAAATAATTCCAGTAAAATCATTAAGTTTAGAAATATAAATAAGAACAACAAAATAGAAAGTGAAGATAATCATTTCAATGGATTTAATGAAGGGGGGATGTCAACCTCCCCCGATTAGCAAGGCTAGAGGAAAGACTAGAAAAAAATGTCTCAACAATGGGAAAGTAGGCTAGGTCAATTCACAGAGATTGCACAGCGAGTTGATAATTTGGAATAATTAAAGAAGGAAAACCAAAGCCTAACTAAAGAAGTAGAATAATTAAAAAAACAGTTAAAGGAAGTAAAAGATGAGAATGAGGAATTAAAAAGGAATAATAGAGAGAATAAGGAGTCCATAGCAAAAGAAGCACAGGATTGGAAGACAGTCCAAGAGAACAATAAAGTTGCATTTAAAGACATAGTGACACAGCAGATGAAAGAACAAACTGAAAATACAGTTATTAAAGTAATGAGGGAGAAGGAGAATATAGTAAGAGACTTAGCAGATAAAAAGAAATGTATAATTATATTAGGGATGGAAGAGAAGTATAACTTAAACAGGACTACGAGAACTAAAGAGGAAAAAGAAAAAGTAAACAATATATTAGAATTAGTTCAGGAAGATGAACCTGAAATAGGAAAACAAATTGAAGAAATGTATAGGCTTGGGAAATATAGTACAGATAAGACCAGACCATAGACGTAAAATAGTATTACTGCCTTTCTTAGAAAAAAAAAAAAAAAAAATCAAGAGTGGGAAAAATAATTTGTGTATTGTACATCCGTCAAAAGGTCACGGTACGATCAGTTGTGCCATTTCCCCCCGTCACCGGCATCGACTTGGACGAGTGTGTGTGTGTGGGGGGGGTAGATGGTGTGTGGGCAGCAATGGCAAGGTCGTCTTCTCTCTAACTGGCATTGGTCAAAGAGTCGCCCAATAGGTGGGTTATACACTGTTAGAGGGAGGGACAAATTACGTATACTGTCGCGAAGTCATCACTTCACTATTGCAATGTCAAATAAGTCAACGGACGCAGGGACCATGGAAGACGCACGAGTCGGTGAGTCGATATTGCTTTAGTATGTCATGTCATTTCTATGTGAAATTTTGTGATGATTATGTACTTGATGTCAAATTTATGATGTGAGAGTTACGACTCAACATATTGGTTGATACTTATGTATACTTATTGTTATTGGTTGGCATTTACGTATATTTGTAATTTTGTACAAATTTGTTACAATAAAAACATTCTTTTTAGAATGACCTGCAGTCAGCGTCAATTCGGAACTCCATTTTATTCCCTGCGTATCCTAAGAAGAGACAACAATTAGCCGACAACTTCAACATAGAGAACAACAAAAGGGAAACAGTAAATACAATGGAAGTAGCAGAAATTTAAGAGTGTCTTACACAAATATAGATGGATTAATAACAGGCTTGAACGAACTGAGTGATTATCTGAAGGAAAAAGAATGGGACATAATGGAAATTGTAGAAACAAAATTAAAAGGTCCACTACCACCCAACAGTGTAGGACATGTTGCATATAATTATTGGATTAGAAACAGAGAGACAAAACAAGGGGGTGGAGTTATGTTCCTGACTAAGAAGGATATAAACGTGAGGAATGTCACATATGGAAAGAATAAAGTAGAGATGATTATGATGGAAGTGGAAGGCAGAGATAGGAAGAGCAGAGTTTGTAATAAATTATGTGCCTCCACAAACGGCCTCGTGGGAAGAGAGAGAACATAAAAGTATGTTAGAAGACACAAGGATAACATTAAATAAGATAATGGAAGATGGAGGAAGAATAGTTATAATGGGCGACTTTAATTGCAAAGAAATCTGCTGGGAAGAGATGACAGTAAAGGGTGGTAACGACTCATGGGGAAATGTTCTACTTGAGATGATTATTGACCATACGATGACACAATGGATTCAAGAGAACACTAGGTATAGAAATGAAGAAGAACCATCGAGACTGGACCTAATAATCAGATCAGAACCTGAAATAGTGGAAAAGATTGAATATAAGACACCAATAAGTAAAAGTGACCACATATTGGTTGAACTAGAACTGAATGAGGAAAAATACATGAAAAGAAATGAACAATATAGAAAATGAAGATTGATGTTTGATTTTCTTTTGAGAAAATAAAAAAATTCTTTCAAAAAGAAGACTGGGAAAGAATATACAAGGAGGAAACAACAGTGGAAGAGAAATGGAATATTTTGACAAAAAATTATAAAGGAGTGGAAAAGTATGTCCCAAGACAAAAACAAGAAAAAAAAATGTAAAGTGCTGGTATAACAAGAGCTGTAGGGAGTTAAAAGACAAAAGAGATAAAGCTTGGACAAAATGGAAAAATACAAAAGACCTGAAAAATGGAAATTATATACTAATTATAGAAATGAATATGTACAAGTGTGCAGAGAAGAAAAGAGAACATATGAAAAAGATGTCATAGAAAAATGTAAAGATCAACCAAAACTATTTTACAGATATGTAAACAACAAACTGAAAAACAAACAAGAAATAGAGAAACTACGACAAGGAGTTGAATACACAGAGGAAATAGAAATGGCAGAACTTATGAACAAGCATCTTAAATCAGTGTTTACAAGGGAAAACATACAATCTAGTGATATCGAATGGGAGGAGAAAGTCTCCCCTATGAAAGAAAGAGAAGTAACAAGGAATGAAATAATGAAATACGTGAGTAATCTTGATGTCAGAAAATCGCATGGACCAGATGAAATAGCAAACTGGATTTTGAAAGAATGCAGGGATGAACTGGCAGACAAAATACATAGCATAATAAACAGTTTCTTGAAAGAAGGAAAAGTTCCAGAAGATTGGAGAAGAGCAAATATAGTACCTACATATAAAGAAGGAAATAAAGAAGACCCTACTAACTATAGACCAGTCTCTCTAACAAGTACAATAGCAAACATTTGTGAAAGAATTATCAAAAGTAGATGGGTAAAGTATCTAAAAAAAAAAACAATGTACTAAATCCAAGGCAATTTGGATTCAGGCAAGGACGATCATGCGTCACAAACTTAATGTGTTTCTATTCAAGGCTAATAGATATAATACAAGAAAGAGATGGATAGGCTGATTGTGCATTTCTAGACCTTAAAAAGTTTTTGACAAAGTACCACATAAGAAGTTGCTTAAGAAATTAGAAATTGCAAGAGGAATACAGGGCAAACTGCTTAAATGGATGGAAGACTTTTTGCAAGAAAGAAAAATGAGAGTAGTGATAAGAGACAAA